>NW_027211797.1:2233353-2552404 GCF_036971445.1 Narcine bancroftii
GGCAGGGAATCAGAGGCGGGGAATCAGAGGCGGGGAATCAGAGGCCGGGAATCAGAGGCGGGGAATGAGAGGCCAGGAATGAGAGGCCGGGAATCAGAGGCCGGGAATCAGAGGCCGGGAATCAGAGGTGGGGAAAAAGAGGCAGGGAATCAGATGTGCAGAATCAGAGTTGGGGAATCTGAGGCGGGTAATCAGATATGGGGAAACAGAGGCGGGGAATCAGAGGTGGGGAAACAGAGGAGGGGAATCAGATATGGGGAATCAGAGGAGGGGAATCAGAGGTTGGGAATCAGATGCAGGGAATCAGAGGTGGGAATTCAGAGGCAGGGAATCAGATGCGGGGAATCAGAGGCGGGAATTCAGAGCTGGGGAATCAGAGCGGGGAATCAGATTTGGGGAATCAGAGGCGGGGAATTAGATATGGGGAAACAGAGGCGGGGAATCAGAGGTGGGGAAACAGAGGTGGGGAATCAGAGGCGGGGAATCAGAAGTGGGGAATCAGAGGCAGGGAATCAGATGTGTGGAATCAGAGATGGGGAATCAGATGCAGGGAATCAGAATCAGAAGCGGGGAATCAATGGCTGGGAATCAGAGGCCGGGAATAAGATGCCGGGAATAAGAGGCCGGGAATCAGAGGTGGGGAATCAGAGTCCGGGAATCAGAGGTTGGGAATCAGAGGCATGGAATCAGAGGCGGGGCATCAGAGGCGGGGAATCAGAGGCAGGGAATCGGATGTGCGGAATCAGAGATGGGGAATCAGAGGTGGGGAATCAGAGTCCGGGAATCAGAGATGTGGAATCAGAGGCGGGGAATAAGAGGCGGGGAAACAGAGGCGGGGAATCAGATATGGGGAATCAGAGGTCGGGAATCAGAGGTTGGGAATCAGAGGCAGGGAATCAAACATGGGGAATCAGAGGCTGGGAATCAGACGCAGGAAGTCAGAGGCGGGGATTCAGAGCTGGGGAATGAGAGGCAGGGAATCAGATATGTGGAAACAGAGGCGGGGAATAAGAGGCGGGGAAACAGAGGCGGGGAATCAGATATGGGGAATCAGAGGTCGGGAATCAGAGGTTGGGAATCAGAGGCAGGGAATCAAAGGCGGGGAATCAGAATTGGGGAATCAGAGATAGGGAATCAGAGATAGGGAATCAGAGGCGGGGAATCAGACGCGGGGAATCAGAGGTGGTGAATCAGAGCTGGGGAATCAGAGGCGGGAAATCAGTGTTGGGGAATCAGAGGCGGGGAATCAGATATGAGGAAACAGAGGCATGAAATCAGAGGCGGGGCATCAGAGGCGGGGAATCAGAGGCAGGGAATCGGATGTGCGGAATCAGAGATGGGGAATCAGAGGTGGGAATCAGAGATGGGGAATCAGAGGAGGGGAATCAGAGGCGGGGAAACATAGCTGGGGAATAAGATATGGGGAATCAGAGGTGGGGAATCAGAGGTGATGAATCAGAGATGGCGAATCAGAGGCGGGGAATCAGAGGCAGGAAATCAGACATGGGGAATAAGAGGCTGGGAATCAGATGCGGGGAGTCAGAGGCGGGGAATCAGAGCTGGGGAATCAGAGGCGGGGAATCAGAGTTGGGGAATCAGAGGCGGGGAATCAGATATGGGGAAACAGAGGCGGGGAATCAGAGGCAGGGAAACGGAGGCAGGGAATCAGATATTTGGAATCAGAGGCGGGGAATCAGAGGCAGGGATTCAGACGCGGGGAATCAGAGGAGGGGAATCATAGCTGGCGAATCAGAGGCGGGGAATCAGAGTAGGGAAATCATAGGTGGGGAATCAGATATGGGGAATCAGAGGCGGGGAATCAGAGGCGGGGAAACAGAGACGGGGAATCAGATATGGGGAATCATAGGTGGGGAATCAGAGGTGGTGAATCAGAGATGGGGAATCAGAGGTGGGGAATCAGAGGCGGGGAATCAGAGTTGGGGAATCAGAGGAGGGGAATCAGATATGGGGAATCAGAGGCGGGGAATCAGAGGCGGGGTAACAGAGATGGGGAATCAGAGGCAGGGAATCACAGGCAGAGAATCAGAGCTGGGGAATCAGAGGCGGGGAATCAGAGGAGGGGAATCAGAGGAGGGGAATCAGATATGGGGAATCAGAGGCGGGGAATCAGAGGCGGGGTAACAGAGATGGGGAATCAGAGGCAGGCAATCACAGGCAGAGAATCAGACGCGGGGAATCAGAGGCGGGGAATCATAGTTGGCGAATCACAGGCGGGGAATAAGAGTTGGGGAATCAGAGGCGGGGAATCTGATATGGGGAATCAGAGGCGGGGAATCAGAGGCAGGGAAACAGAGGCGGGGAATCAGACGTGGGGAATCAGAGGAGGGGAATTAGATATGGGGAATCAGAGTTGGGGAATCAGAGGCGGGGAAACAGATGCGGGGAATCAGATATGGGGAATCAGAGGTGGTGAATCAAAGGCGCTGAATCAGAGATGGGGAATCAGAGGCGGGGAATCAGAGGCAGGGAATCAAACACGGGGAATCAGAGGCGGGGAATCAGAGTTGGGGAATCAGAGGCGGGGAATCAGATATGGGGAAACAGAGGCGGTGATTCAGAGGCGGTGAAACAGAGGCGGGGAATCAGATATGGGGAATCAGAGGTGGGGTATCAGAGGTTGGGAATCAGAGGCAGGGAATCAGAGGCGGGGAATCAGAGGCGGGGAATCAGAGGCAGGGAATCAGATGTGCAGAATCAGAAATGGGGAATCAGAGGCAGGGAATCAGAGGTGGGGAATCAGAGGCAGGGAATCAGAGGCCGGGAATCAGAGGCAGGGAATCAGATATGGGGAATCAGAGGTGGGGAATCAGAGGCAGGGAATCAGATGTGCGGAATCAGAGATGGGGAATCAGAGGCAGGGAAACAGAGGTGGGGAATCAGATATGGGGAATCAGAGATGGCGAATCAATGGCGCTGAATCAGAGATGGGGAATCAGAGGCGGGGAATCAGAGGCGGGGAATCAGAGTTGGTGAATCAGAGGCGGGGAATCAGATATGGGGAAACAGAGGTGGGGAATCAGAGGTGGGGAAACAGAGGTGGGGAATCAGATATGGGGAATCAGAGGTGGTGAATCAGAGGTTGGGAATCAGAGGCAGGGAATCAGAGGCGGGGAATCAGAGGCGGGGATTCAGAGGCAGGGAATCAGATGTATGGAATCAGAAATGGGGAATCAGAGGCAGGCAATCAGAATCAGAAGCGGGGAATCAGAGGCGGGGAATCAGAGCAGTGAATCAGAGTTGGGGAATCAGAGGCGGGGAATTAGATATGTGGAAACAGAGGCCGGGAATCAGAGGCCGGGAATCAGAGGTGGGGAAAAAGAGGCAGGGAATCAGATGTGCAGAATCAGAGTTGGGGAATCAGAGGCGGGGAATCAGATATGGGGTAACAGAGGCGGGGAATCAGAGGCAGGGAAACAGAGGAGGGGAATCAGATATGGGGAATCAGAGGAGGGGAATCAGAGGTTGGGAATCAGAGGCAGGGAATCAGAGGTGGGGATTCAGAGGCAGGGAATCAGATGCGGGAAATCAGAGGCGGGAATTCAGAGCTGGGGAATCAGAGCGGGGAATCAGATTTGGGGAATCAGAGGCGGGGAATTAGATATGGGGAAACAGAGGCGGGGAATCAGAGGTGGGGAAACGGAGGTGGGGAATCAGAGGCAGGGAATCAGAGGCGGGGAATCAGAGGCAGGGAATCAGATGTGTGGAATCAGAGATGGGGAATCAGAGGCAGGGAATCAGAATCAGAAGCGGGGAATCAGAGGCTGGGAATCAGAGGCCGGGAATCAGATGCCGGGAATAAGAGGCCGGGAATCAGAGGTGGGGAGTCAGAGTTGGGGATTCAGAGGCAGGGAATCAGATGCGGGGAATCAGAGGCGGGGATTCAGAGCTGGGGAATCAGAGTGGTGAATCAGAGTTGGGGAATCAGAGGCGGGGAATTAGATATGGGGAAACAGAGGCGGGGAATCAGAGGCGGTGAAACAGAGGCGGGGAATCAGATGCGGGGAAACAGAGGCGGGGAATCAGATATGGGTAATCAGAGGTGGGAAATCAGAGGCAGGGAATCAGATGTGCGGAATCAGAGATGGGGAATCAGAGGCAGGGAATCAGAATCAGAAGCGGGGAATCAGAGGCCGGGAATCAGAGGCCGGGAATCAGATGACGGGAATAAGAGGCCGGGAATCAGAGGTGGGGAATCAGAGTCCGGGAATCAGAGATGGGGAATCAGAGGCTGGGAATGAGATATGGGGAATCAGAGGCGGGGAATCAGAGGCGGGGAAACAGAGGCGGGGAATCACATATGGGGAATCAGAGGTGGCAAATCAAAGGCGGTGAATCAGAGATGGGGAAGAAGAGGCGGGGAATCAGAGGCAGGGAATCAAACACGGGGAATTAGAGGCGGGGAATCAGAGCTGGGGAATCAGAGGCGGGGAATCAGAGTTGGGGAATCAGAGGTGGGGAATCAGATTTGGGGAAACAGAGGCGGGGAATCAGAGGCGGGGAAACAGAGGCGGGGAATCAGATATGGGGAATCAGAGGTGGGGAATCAGAGGTTGGGAATCAGAGGCAGGGAATCAGAGGCGGGGTATCAGAGGCGGGGAATCAGAGGCAGGGAATCAGATGTGCGGAATCAAAGATGGGGAATCAGAGGCAGGGAATCAGAGGCGGGGAATCAGAGGCGGGGAATCAGAGGCCGGGAATCAGAGGCGGGGAATGAGAGGCCAGGAATGAGAGGCCGGGAATCAGAGGCCGGGAATCAGAGGCCGGGAATCAGAGGTGGGGAAAAAGAGGCAGGGAATCAGATGTGCAGAATCAGAGTTGGGGAATCTGAGGCGGGTAATCAGATATGGGGAAACAGAGGCGGGGAATCAGAGGTGGGGAAACAGAGGAGGGGAATCAGATATGGGGAATCAGAGGAGGGGAATCAGAGTTTGGGAATCAGAGGCAGGGAATCAGAGGTGGGGATTCAGAGGCAGGGAATCAGATGCGGGGAATCAGAGGCGGGAATTCAGAGCTGGGGAATCAGAGCGGGGAATCAGATTTGGGGAATCAGAGGCGGGGAATTAGATATGGGGAAACAGAGGCGGGGAATCAGAGGTGGGGAAACAGAGGTGGGGAATCAGAGGCGGGGAATCAGAAGTGGGGAATCAGAGGCAGGGAATCAGATGTGTGGAATCAGAGATGGGGAATCAGATGCAGGGAATCAGAATCAGAAGCGGGGAATCAATGGCTGGGAATCAGAGGCCGGGAATAAGATGCCGGGAATAAGAGGCCGGGAATCAGAGGTGGGGAATCAGAGTCCGGGAATAAGAGGTTGGGAATCAGAGGCATGGAATCAGAGGCGGGGCATCAGAGGCGGGGAATCAGAGGTAGGGAATCGGATGTGCGGAATCAGAGATGGGGAATCAGAGGTGGGGAATCAGAGTCCGGGAATCAGAGATGTGGAATCAGAGGCGGGGAATAAGAGGCGGGGAAACACAGGCGGGGAATCAGATATGGGGAATCAGAGGTCGGGAATCAGAGGTTGGGAATCAGAGGCAGGGAATCAAACATGGGGAATCAGAGGCTGGGAATCAGACGCGGGAAGTCAGAGGCGGGGATTCAGAGCTGGGGAATGAGAGGCAGGGAATCAGATATGTGGAAACAGAGGCGGGGAATAAGAGGCGGGGAAACAGAGGCGGGGAATCAGATATGGGGAATCAGAGGTCGGGAATCAGAGGTTGGGAATCAGAGGCAGGGAATCAAAGGCGGGGAATCAGAATTGGGGAATCAGAGATAGGGAATCAGAGATAGGGAATCAGAGGCGGGGAATCAGATGCGGGGAATCAGAGGTGGTGAATCAGAGCTGGGGAATCAGAGGCGGGAAATCAGTGTTGGGGAATCAGAGGCGGGGAATCAGATATGAGGAAACAGAGGCATGAAATCAGAGGCGGGGCATCAGAGGCGGGGAATCAGAGGCAGGGAATCGGATGTGCGGAATCAGAGATGGGGAATCAGAGGTGGGAATCAGAGATGGGGAATCAGAGGAGGGGAATCAGAGGCGGGGAAACATAGCTGGGGAATAAGATATGGGGAATCAGAGGTGGGGAATCAGAGGTGATGAATCAGAGATGGCGAATCAGAGGCGGGGAATCAGAGGCAGGAAATCAGACATGGGGAATCAGAGGCTGGGAATCAGATGCGGGGAGTCAGAGGCGGGGAATCAGAGCTGGGGAATCAGAGGCGGGGAATCAGAGTTGGGGAATCAGAGGCGGGGAATCAGATATGGGGAAACAGAGGTGGTGAATCAGAGGTTGTGAATCAGAGGCAGGGAATCAGAGGCGGGGAATCAGAGGCGGGGATTCAGAGGCAGGGAATCAGATGTACGGAATCAGAAATGGGGAATCAGAGGCAGGGAATCAGAATCAGAAGCGGGGAATCAGAGGCGGGGAATCAGAGCAGTGAATCAGAGTTGGGGAATCAGATGCGGGGAATTAGATATGGGGAAACAGAGGCCGGGAATCAGAGGCCGGGAATCAGAGGTGGGGAAAAAGAGGCAGGGAATCAGATGTGCAGAATCAGAGTTGGGGAATCAGAGGCGGGGAATCAGATATGGGGTAACAGAGGCGGGGAATCAGAGGCAGGGAAACAGAGGAGGGGAATCAGATATGGGGAATCAGAGGAGGGGAATCAGAGGTTGGGAATCAGAGGCAGGGAATCAGAGGTGGGGATTCAGAGGCAGGGAATCAGATGCGGGAAATCAGAGGCGGGAATTCAGAGCTGGGGAATCAGAGCGGGGAATCAGATTTGGGGAATCAGAGGCGGGGAATTAGATATGGGGAAACAGAGGCGGGGAATCAGAGGTGGGGAAACGGAGGTGGGGAATCAGAGGCAGGGAATCAGAGGCGGGGAATCAGAGGCAGGGAATCAGATGTGTGGAATCAGAGATGGGGAATCAGAGGCAGGGAATCAGAATCAGAAGCGGGGAATCAGAGGCTGGGAATCAGAGGCCGGGAATCAGATGCCGGGAATAAGAGGCCGGGAATCAGAGGTGGGGAATCAGAGTTGGGGATTCAGAGGCAGGGAATCAGATGCGGGGAATCAGAGGCGGGGATTCAGAGCTGGGGAATCAGAGTGGTGAATCAGAGTTGGGGAATCAGAGGCGGGGAATTAGATATGGGGAAACAGAGGCGGGGAATCAGAGGCGGTGAAACAGAGGCGGGGAATCAGAGGCGGGGAAACAGAGGCGGGGAATCAGATATGGGTAATCAGAGGTGGGAAATCAGAGGCAGGGAATCAGATGTGCGGAATCAGAGATGGGGAATCAGAGGCAGGGAATCAGAATCAGAAGCGGGGAATCAGAGGCCGGGAATCAGAGGCTGGGAATCAGATGACGGGAATAAGAGGCCGGGAATCAGAGGTGGGGAATCAGAGTCCGGGAATCAGAGATGGGGAATCAGAGGCTGGGAATGAGATATGGGGAATCAGAGGCGGGGAATCAGAGGCGGGGAAACAGAGGCGGGGAATCACATATGGGGAATCAGAGGTGGCGAATCAAAGGCGGTGAATCAGAGATGGGGAAGAAGAGGCGGGGAATCAGAGGCAGGGAATCAAACACGGGGAATTAGAGGCGGGGAATCAGAGCTGGGGAATCAGAGGCGGGGAATCAGAGTTGGGGAATCAGAGGTGGGGAATCAGATTTGGGGAAACAGAGGCGGGGAATCAGAGGCGGGGAAACAGAGGCGGGGAATCAGATATGGGGAATCAGAGGTGGGGAATCAGAGGTTGGGAATCAGAGGCAGGGAATCAGAGGCGGGGTATCAGAGGCGGGGAATCAGAGGCAGGGAATCAGATGTGCGGAATCAGAGATGGGGAATCAGAGGCAGGGAATCAGAGGCGGGGAATCAGAGGCGGGGAATCAGAGGCCGGGAATCAGAGGCGGGGAATGAGAGGCCAGGAATGAGAGGCCGGGAATCAGAGGACGGGAATCAGAGGCCGGGAATCAGAGGTGGGGAAAAAGAGGCAGGGAATCAGATGTGCAGAATCAGAGTTGGGGAATCTGAGGCGGGTAATCAGATATGGGGAAACAGAGGCGGGGAATCAGAGGTGGGGAAACAGAGGAGGGGAATCAGATATGGGGAATCAGAGGAGGGGAATCAGAGTTTGGGAATCAGAGGCAGGGAATCAGAGGTGGGGATTCAGAGGCAGGGAATCAGATGCGGGGAATCAGAGGCGGGAATTCAGAGCTGGGGAATCAGAGCGGGGAATCAGATTTGGGGAATCAGAGGCGGGGAATTAGATATGGGGAAACAGAGGCGGGGAATCAGAGGTGGGGAAACAGAGGTGGGGAATCAGAGGCGGGGAATCAGAAGTGGGGAATCAGAGGCAGGGAATCAGATGTGTGGAATCAGAGATGGGGAATCAGATGCAGGGAATCAGAATCAGAAGCGGGGAATCAATGGCTGGGAATCAGAGGCCGGGAATAAGATGCCGGGAATAAGAGGCCGGGAATCAGAGGTGGGGAATCAGAGTCCGGGAATAAGAGGTTGGGAATCAGAGGCATGGAATCAGAGGCGGGGCATCAGAGGCGGGGAATCAGAGGCAGGGAATCGGATGTGCGGAATCAGAGATGGGGAATCAGAGGTGGGGAATCAGAGTCCGGGAATCAGAGATGTGGAATCAGAGGCGGGGAATAAGAGGCGGGGAAACAGAGGCGGGGAATCAGATATGGGGAATCAGAGGTCGGGAATCAGAGGTTGGGAATCAGAGGCAGGGAATCAAACATGGGGAATCAGAGGCTGGGAATCAGACGCGGGAAGTCAGAGGCGGGGATTCAGAGCTGGGGAATGAGAGGCAGGGAATCAGATATGTGGAAACAGAGGCGGGGAATAAGAGGCGGGGAAACAGAGGCGGGGAATCAGATATGGGGAATCAGAGGTCGGGAATCAGAGGTTGGGAATCAGAGGCAGGGAATCAAAGGCGGGGAATCAGAATTGGGGAATCAGAGATAGGGAATCAGAGATAGGGAATCAGAGGCGGGGAATCAGACGCGGGGAATCAGAGGTGGTGAATCAGAGCTGGGGAATCAGAGGCGGGAAATCAGTGTTGGGGAATCAGAGGCGGGGAATCAGATATGAGGAAACAGAGGCATGAAATCAGAGGCGGGGCATCAGAGGCGGGGAATCAGAGGCAGGGAATCGGATGTGCGGAATCAGAGATGGGGAATCAGAGGTGGGAATCAGAGATGGGGAATCAGAGGAGGGGAATCAGAGGCGGGGAAACATAGCTGGGGAATAAGATATGGGGAATCAGAGGTGGGGAATCAGAGGTGATGAATCAGAGATGGCGAATCAGAGACGGGGAATCAGAGGCAGGAAATCAGACATGGGGAATCAGAGGCTGGGAATCAGATGCGGGGAGTCAGAGGCGGGGAATCAGAGCTGGGGAATCAGAGGCGGGGAATCAGAGTTGGGGAATCAGAGGCGGGGAATCAGATATGGGGAAACAGAGGCGGGGAATCAGTGGCAGGGAAACGGAGGCGGGGAATCAGATATTTGGAATCAGAGGCGGGGAATCAGAGGCAGGGATTCAGAGGCGGGGAATCAGAGGAGGGGAATCATAGCTGGCGAATCAGAGGCGGGGAATCAGAGTAGGGACGTCATAGGTGGGGAATCAGATATGGGGAATCAGAGGCGGGGAATCAGAGGCGGGGAAACAGAGACGGGGAATCAGATATGGGGAATCATAGGTGGGGAATCAGAGGTGGTGAATCAGAGATGGGGAATCAGAGGTGGGGAATCAGAGGCGGGGAATCAGAGTTGGGGAATCAGAGGAGGGGAATCAGATATGGGGAATCAGAGGCGGGGAATCAGAGGCGGGGTAACAGAGATGGGGAATCAGAGGCAGGGAATCACAGGCAGAGAATCAGAGCTGGGGAATCAGAGGCGGGGAATCAGAGTTGGGGAATCAGAGGAGGGGAATCAGATATGGGGAATCAGAGGCGGGGAATCAGAGGCGGGGTAACAGAGATGGGGAATCAGAGGCAGGCAATCACAGGCAGAGAATCAGACGCGGGGAATCAGAGGCGGGGAATCATAGTTGGCGAATCACAGGCGGGGAATAAGAGTTGGGGAATCAGAGGCGGGGAATCTGATATGTGGAATCAGAGGCGGGGAATCAGAGGCAGGGAAACAGAGGAGGGGAATCAGACGTGGGGAATCAGAGGAGGGGAATTAGATATGGGGAATCAGAGTTGGGGAATCAGAGGCGGGGAAACAGATGCGGGGAATCAGATATGGGGAATCAGAGGTGGTGAATCAAAGGCGCTGAATCAGAGATGGGGAATCAGAGGCGGGGAATCAGAGGCAGGGAATCAAACACGGGGATTCAGAGGCGGGGAATCAGAGTTGGGGAATCAGAGGCGGGGAATCAGATATGGGGAAACAGAGGCGGTGATTCAGAGGCGGTGAAACAGAGGCGGGGAATCAGATATGGGGAATCAGAGGTGGGGTATCAGAGGTTGGGAATCAGAGGCAGGGAATCAGAGGCGGGGAATCAGAGGCGGGGAATCAGAGGCAGGGAATCAGATGTGCAGAATCAGAAATGGGGAATCAGAGGCAGGGAATCAGAGGTGGGGAATCAGAGGCAGGGAATCAGAGGCCGGGAATCAGAGGCAGGGAATCAGATATGGGGAATCAGAGGTGGGGAATCAGAGGCAGGGAATCAGATGTGCGGAATCAGAGATGGGGAATCAGAGGCAGGGAAACAGAGGTGGGGAATCAGATATGGGGAATCAGAGATGGCGAATCAATGGCGCTGAATCAGAGATGGGGAATCAGAGGCGGGGAATCAGAGGCGGGGAATCAGAGTTGGTGAATCAGAGGCGGGGAATCAGATATGGGGAAACAGAGGTGGGGAATCAGAGGTGGGGAAACAGAGGTGGGGAATCAGATATGGGGAATCAGAGGTGGTGAATCAGAGGTTGGGAATCAGAGGCAGGGAATGAGAGGCGGGGAATCAGAGGCGGGGAATCAGAGGCAGGGAATCAGATGTGCGGAATCAGAGATGGGGAATCAGAGGCAGGGAATCAGAATCAGAAGCGGGGAATCAGAGGCCGGGAATCAGAGGCCGGGAATCAGATGACGGGAATAAGAGGCCGGGAATCAGAGGTGGGGAATCAGAGTCCGGGAATCAGAGATGGGGAATCAGAGGCTGGGAATGAGATATGGGGAATCAGAGGCGGGGAATCAGAGGCGGGGAAACAGAGGCGGGGAATCACATATGGGGAATCAGAGGTGGCGAATCAAAGGCGGTGAATCAGAGATGGGGAAGAAGAGGCGGGGAATCAGAGGCAGGGAATCAAACACGGGGAATTAGAGGCGGGGAATCAGAGCTGGGGAATCAGAGGCGGGGAATCAGAGTTGGGGAATCAGAGGTGGGGAATCAGATTTGGGGAAACAGAGGCGGGGAATCAGAGGTGGGGAAACAGAGGCGGGGAATCAGATATGGGGAATCAGAGGTGGGGAATCAGAGGTTGGGAATCAGAGGCAGGGAATCAGAGGCGGGGTATCAGAGGCGGGGAATCAGAGGCAGGGAATCAGATGTGCGGAATCAGAGATGGGGAATCAGAGGCAGGGAATCAGAGGCGGGGAATCAGAGGCGGGGAATCAGAGGCCGGGAATCAGAGGCGGGGAATGAGAGGCCAGGAATGAGAGGCCGGGAATCAGAGGCCGGGAATCAGAGGCCGGGAATCAGAGGTGGGGAAAAAGAGGCAGGGAATCAGATGTGCAGAATCAGAGTTGGGGAATCTGAGGCGGGTAATCAGATATGGGGAAACAGAGGCGGGGAATCAGAGGTGGGGAAACAGAGGAGGGGAATCAGATATGGGGAATCAGAGGAGGGGAATCAGAGTTTGGGAATCAGAGGCAGGGAATCAGAGGTGGGGATTCAGAGGCAGGGAATCAGATGCGGGGAATCAGAGGCGGGAATTCAGAGCTGGGGAATCAGAGCGGGGAATCAGATTTGGGGAATCAGAGGCGGGGAATTAGATATGGGGAAACAGAGGCGGGGAATCAGAGGTGGGGAAACAGAGGTGGGGAATCAGAGGCGGGGAATCAGAAGTGGGAAATCAGAGGCAGGGAATCAGATGTGTGGAATCAGAGATGGGGAATCAGATGCAGGGAATCAGAATCAGAAGCGGGGAATCAATGGCTGGGAATCAGAGGCCGGGAATAAGATGCCGGGAATAAGAGGCCGGGAATCAGAGGTGGGGAATCAGAGTCCGGGAATAAGAGGTTGGGAATCAGAGGCATGGAATCAGAGGCGGGGCATCAGAGGCGGGGAATCAGAGGCAGGGAATCGGATGTGCGGAATCAGAGATGGGGAATCAGAGGTGGGGAATCAGAGTCCGGGAATCAGAGATGTGGAATCAGAGGCGGGGAATAAGAGGCGGGGAAACAGAGGCGGGGAATCAGATATGGGGAATCAGAGGTCGGGAATCAGAGGTTGGGAATCAGAGGCAGGGAATCAAACATGGGGAATCAGAGGCTGGGAATCAGACGCGGGAAGTCAGAGGCGGGGATTCAGAGCTGGGGAATGAGAGGCAGGGAATCAGATATGTGGAAACAGAGGCGGGGAATAAGAGGCGGGGAAACAGCGGCGGGGAATCAGATATGGGGAATCAGAGGTCGGGAATCAGAGGTTGGGAATCAGAGGCAGGGAATCAAAGGCGGGGAATCAGAATTGGGGAATCAGAGATAGGGAATCAGAGATAGGGAATCAGAGGCGGGGAATCAGACGCGGGGAATCAGAGGTGGTGAATCAGAGCTGGGGAATCAGAGGCGGGAAATCAGTGTTGGGGAATCAGAGGCGGGGAATCAGATATGAGGAAACAGAGGCATGAAATCAGAGGCGGGGCATCAGAGGCGGGGAATCAGAGGCAGGGAATCGGATGTGCGGAATCAGAGATGGGGAATCAGAGGTGGGAATCAGAGATGGGGAATCAGAGGAGGGGAATCAGAGGCGGGGAAACATAGCTGGGGAATAAGATATGGGGAATCAGAGGTGGGGAATCAGAGGTGATGAATCAGAGATGGCGAATCAGAGACGGGGAATCAGAGGCAGGAAATCAGACATGGGGAATCAGAGGCTGGGAATCAGATGCGGGGAGTCAGAGGCGGGGAATCAGAGCTGGGGAATCAGAGGCGGGGAATCAGAGTTGGGGAATCAGAGGCGGGGAATCAGATATGGGGAAACAGAGGCGGGGAATCAGTGGCAGGGAAACGGAGGCGGGGAATCAGATATATGGAATCAGAGGCGGGGAATCAGAGGCAGGGATTCAGAGGCGGGGAATCAGAGGAGGGGAATCATAGCTGGCGAATCAGAGGCGGGGAATCAGAGTAGGGACGTCATAGGTGGGGAATCAGATATGGGGAATCAGAGGCGGGGAATCAGAGGCGGGGAAACAGAGACGGGGAATCAGATATGGGGAATCATAGGTGGGGAATCAGAGGTGGTGAATCAGAGATGGGGAATCAGAGGTGGGGAATCAGAGGCGGGGAATCAGAGTTGGGGAATCAGAGGAGGGGAATCAGATATGGGGAATCAGAGGCGGGGAATCAGAGGCGGGGTAACAGAGATGGGGAATCAGAGGCAGGGAATCACAGGCAGAGAATCAGAGCTGGGGAATCAGAGGCGGGGAATCAGAGTTGGGGAATCAGAGGAGGGGAATCAGATATGGGGAATCAGAGGCGGGGAATCAGAGGCGGGGTAACAGAGATGGGGAATCAGAGGCAGGCAATCACAGGCAGAGAATCAGACGCGGGGAATCAGAGGCGGGGAATCATAGTTGGCGAATCACAGGCGGGGAATAAGAGTTGGGGAATCAGAGGCGGGGAATCTGATATGTGGAATCAGAGGCGGGGAATCAGAGGCAGGGAAACAGAGGAGGGGAATCAGACGTGGGGAATCAGAGGAGGGGAATTAGATATGGGGAATCAGAGTTGGGGAATCAGAGGCGGGGAAACAGATGCGGGGAATCAGATATGGGGAATCAGAGGTGGTGAATCAAAGGCGCTGAATCAGAGATGGGGAATCAGAGGCGGGGAATCAGAGGCAGGGAATCAAACACGGGGATTCAGAGGCGGGGAATCAGAGTTGGGGAATCAGAGGCGGGGAATCAGATATGGGGAAACAGAGGCGGTGATTCAGAGGCGGTGAAACAGAGGCGGGGAATCAGATATGGGGAATCAGAGGTGGGGTATCAGAGGTTGGGAATCAGAGGCAGGGAATCAGAGGCGGGGAATCAGAGGCGGGGAATCAGAGGCAGGTAATCAGATGTGCAGAATCAGAAATGGGGAATCAGAGGCAGGGAATCAGAGGTGGGGAATCAGAGGCAGGGAATCAGAGGCCGGGAATCAGAGGCAGGGAATCAGATATGGGGAATCAGAGGTGGGGAATCAGAGGCAGGGAATCAGATGTGCGGAATCAGAGATGGGGAATCAGAGGCAGGGAAACAGAGGTGGGGAATCAGATATGGGGAATCAGAGATGGCGAATCAATGGCGCTGAATCAGAGATGGGGAATCAGAGGCGGGGAATCAGAGGCGGGGAATCAGAGTTGGTGAATCAGAGGCGGGGAATCAGATATGGGGAAACAGAGGTGGGGAATCAGAGGTGGGGAAACAGAGGTGGGGAATCAGATGTGGGGAATCAGAGGTGGTGAATCAGAGGTTGGGAATCAGAGGCAGGGAATCAGAGGCGGGGAATCAGAGGCGGGGAATCAGAGGCAGGGAATCAGATGTGCGGAATCAGAGATGGGGAATCAGAGGCAGGGAATCAGAATCAGAAGCGGGGAATAAGAGGCGGGGAAACAGAGGCGGGGAATCAGATATGGGGAATCAGAGGTCGGGAATCAGAGGTTGGGAATCAGAGGCAGGGAATCAAACATGGGGAATCAGAGGCTGGGAATCAGACGCGGGAAGTCAGAGGCGGGGATTCAGAGCTGGGGAATGAGAGGCAGGGAATCAGATATGTGGAAACAGAGGCGGGGAATAAGAGGCGGGGAAACAGAGGCGGGGAATCAGATATGGGGAATCAGAGGTCGGGAATCAGAGGTTGGGAATCAGAGGCAGGGAATCAAAGGCGGGGAATCAGAATTGGGGAATCAGAGATAGGGAATCAGAGATAGGGAATCAGAGGCGGGGAATCAGACGCGGGGAATCAGAGGTGGTGAATCAGAGCTGGGGAATCAGAGGCGGGAAATCAGTGTTGGGGAATCAGAGGCGGGGAATCAGATATGAGGAAACAGAGGCATGAAATCAGAGGCGGGGCATCAGAGGCGGGGAATCAGAGGCAGGGAATCGGATGTGCGGAATCAGAGATGGGGAATCAGAGGTGGGAATCAGAGATGGGGAATCAGAGGAGGGGAATCAGAGGCGGGGAAACATAGCTGGGGAATAAGATATGGGGAATCAGAGGTGGGGAATCAGAGGTGATGAATCAGAGATGGCGAATCAGAGACGGGGAATCAGAGGCAGGAAATCAGACATGGGGAATCAGAGGCTGGGAATCAGATGCGGGGAGTCAGAGGCGGGGAATCAGAGCTGGGGAATCAGAGGCGGGGAATCAGAGTTGGGGAATCAGAGGCGGGGAATCAGATATGGGGAAACAGAGGCGGGGAATCAGTGGCAGGGAAACGGAGGCGGGGAATCAGATATTTGGAATCAGAGGCGGGGAATCAGAGGCAGGGATTCAGAGGCGGGGAATCAGAGGAGGGGAATCATAGCTGGCGAATCAGAGGCGGGGAATCAGAGTAGGGACGTCATAGGTGGGGAATCAGATATGGGGAATCAGAGGCGGGGAATCAGAGGCGGGGAAACAGAGACGGGGAATCAGATATGGGGAATCATAGGTGGGGAATCAGAGGTGGTGAATCAGAGATGGGGAATCAGAGGTGGGGAATCAGAGGCGGGGAATCAGAGTTGGGGAATCAGAGGAGGGGAATCAGATATGGGGAATCAGAGGCGGGGAATCAGAGGCGGGGTAACAGAGATGGGGAATCAGAGGCAGGGAATCACAGGCAGAGAATCAGAGCTGGGGAATCAGAGGCGGGGAATCAGAGTTGGGGAATCAGAGGAGGGGAATCAGATATGGGGAATCAGAGGCGGGGAATCAGAGGCGGGGTAACAGAGATGGGGAATCAGAGGCAGGCAATCACAGGCAGAGAATCAGACGCGGGGAATCAGAGGCGGGGAATCATAGTTGGCGAATCACAGGCGGGGAATAAGAGTTGGGGAATCAGAGGCGGGGAATCTGATATGTGGAATCAGAGGCGGGGAATCAGAGGCAGGGAAACAGAGGAGGGGAATCAGACGTGGGGAATCAGAGGAGGGGAATTAGATATGGGGAATCAGAGTTGGGGAATCAGAGGCGGGGAAACAGATGCGGGGAATCAGATATGGGGAATCAGAGGTGGTGAATCAAAGGCGCTGAATCAGAGATGGGGAATCAGAGGCGGGGAATCAGAGGCAGGGAATCAAACACGGGGATTCAGAGGCGGGGAATCAGAGTTGGGGAATCAGAGGCGGGGAATCAGATATGGGGAAACAGAGGCGGTGATTCAGAGGCGGTGAAACAGAGGCGGGGAATCAGATATGGGGAATCAGAGGTGGGGTATCAGAGGTTGGGAATCAGAGGCAGGGAATCAGAGGCGGGGAATCAGAGGCGGGGAATCAGAGGCAGGGAATCAGATGTGCAGAATCAGAAATGGGGAATCAGAGGCAGGGAATCAGAGGTGGGGAATCAGAGGCAGGGAATCAGAGGCCGGGAATCAGAGGCAGGGAATCAGATATGGGGAATCAGAGGTGGGGAATCAGAGGCAGGGAATCAGATGTGCGGAATCAGAGATGGGGAATCAGAGGCAGGGAAACAGAGGTGGGGAATCAGATATGGGGAATCAGAGATGGCGAATCAATGGCGCTGAATCAGAGATGGGGAATCAGAGGCGGGGAATCAGAGGCGGGGAATCAGAGTTGGTGAATCAGAGGCGGGGAATCAGATATGGGGAAACAGAGGTGGGGAATCAGAGGTGGGGAAACAGAGGTGGGGAATCAGATATGGGGAATCAGAGGTGGTGAATCAGAGGTTGGGAATCAGAGGCAGGGAATGAGAGGCGGGGAATCAGAGGCGGGGAATCAGAGGCAGGGAATCAGATGTGCGGAATCAGAGATGGGGAATCAGAGGCAGGGAATCAGAATCAGAAGCGGGGAATCAGAGGCCGGGAATCAGAGGCCGGGAATCAGATGACGGGAATAAGAGGCCGGGAATCAGAGGTGGGGAATCAGAGTCCGGGAATCAGAGATGGGGAATCAGAGGCTGGGAATGAGATATGGGGAATCAGAGGCGGGGAATCAGAGGCGGGGAAACAGAGGCGGGGAATCACATATGGGGAATCAGAGGTGGCGAATCAAAGGCGGTGAATCAGAGATGGGGAAGAAGAGGCGGGGAATCAGAGGCAGGGAATCAAACACGGGGAATTAGAGGCGGGGAATCAGAGCTGGGGAATCAGAGGCGGGGAATCAGAGTTGGGGAATCAGAGGTGGGGAATCAGATTTGGGGAAACAGAGGCGGGGAATCAGAGGTGGGGAAACAGAGGCGGGGAATCAGATATGGGGAATCAGAGGTGGGGAATCAGAGGTTGGGAATCAGAGGCAGGGAATCAGAGGCGGGGTATCAGAGGCGGGGAATCAGAGGCAGGGAATCAGATGTGCGGAATCAGAGATGGGGAATCAGAGGCAGGGAATCAGAGGCGGGGAATCAGAGGCGGGGAATCAGAGGCCGGGAATCAGAGGCGGGGAATGAGAGGCCAGGAATGAGAGGCCGGGAATCAGAGGCCGGGAATCAGAGGCCGGGAATCAGAGGTGGGGAAAAAGAGGCAGGGAATCAGATGTGCAGAATCAGAGTTGGGGAATCTGAGGCGGGTAATCAGATATGGGGAAACAGAGGCGGGGAATCAGAGGTGGGGAAACAGAGGAGGGGAATCAGATATGGGGAATCAGAGGAGGGGAATCAGAGTTTGGGAATCAGAGGCAGGGAATCAGAGGTGGGGATTCAGAGGCAGGGAATCAGATGCGGGGAATCAGAGGCGGGAATTCAGAGCTGGGGAATCAGAGCGGGGAATCAGATTTGGGGAATCAGAGGCGGGGAATTAGATATGGGGAAACAGAGGCGGGGAATCAGAGGTGGGGAAACAGAGGTGGGGAATCAGAGGCGGGGAATCAGAAGTGGGAAATCAGAGGCAGGGAATCAGATGTGTGGAATCAGAGATGGGGAATCAGATGCAGGGAATCAGAATCAGAAGCGGGGAATCAATGGCTGGGAATCAGAGGCCGGGAATAAGATGCCGGGAATAAGAGGCCGGGAATCAGAGGTGGGGAATCAGAGTCCGGGAATAAGAGGTTGGGAATCAGAGGCATGGAATCAGAGGCGGGGCATCAGAGGCGGGGAATCAGAGGCAGGGAATCGGATGTGCGGAATCAGAGATGGGGAATCAGAGGTGGGGAATCAGAGTCCGGGAATCAGAGATGTGGAATCAGAGGCGGGGAATAAGAGGCGGGGAAACAGAGGCGGGGAATCAGATATGGGGAATCAGAGGTCGGGAATCAGAGGTTGGGAATCAGAGGCAGGGAATCAAACATGGGGAATCAGAGGCTGGGAATCAGACGCGGGAAGTCAGAGGCGGGGATTCAGAGCTGGGGAATGAGAGGCAGGGAATCAGATATGTGGAAACAGAGGCGGGGAATAAGAGGCGGGGAAACAGCGGCGGGGAATCAGATATGGGGAATCAGAGGTCGGGAATCAGAGGTTGGGAATCAGAGGCAGGGAATCAAAGGCGGGGAATCAGAATTGGGGAATCAGAGATAGGGAATCAGAGATAGGGAATCAGAGGCGGGGAATCAGACGCGGGGAATCAGAGGTGGTGAATCAGAGCTGGGGAATCAGAGGCGGGAAATCAGTGTTGGGGAATCAGAGGCGGGGAATCAGATATGAGGAAACAGAGGCATGAAATCAGAGGCGGGGCATCAGAGGCGGGGAATCAGAGGCAGGGAATCGGATGTGCGGAATCAGAGATGGGGAATCAGAGGTGGGAATCAGAGATGGGGAATCAGAGGAGGGGAATCAGAGGCGGGGAAACATAGCTGGGGAATAAGATATGGGGAATCAGAGGTGGGGAATCAGAGGTGATGAATCAGAGATGGCGAATCAGAGACGGGGAATCAGAGGCAGGAAATCAGACATGGGGAATCAGAGGCTGGGAATCAGATGCGGGGAGTCAGAGGCGGGGAATCAGAGCTGGGGAATCAGAGGCGGGGAATCAGAGTTGGGGAATCAGAGGCGGGGAATCAGATATGGGGAAACAGAGGCGGGGAATCAGTGGCAGGGAAACGGAGGCGGGGAATCAGATATATGGAATCAGAGGCGGGGAATCAGAGGCAGGGATTCAGAGGCGGGGAATCAGAGGAGGGGAATCATAGCTGGCGAATCAGAGGCGGGGAATCAGAGTAGGGACGTCATAGGTGGGGAATCAGATATGGGGAATCAGAGGCGGGGAATCAGAGGCGGGGAAACAGAGACGGGGAATCAGATATGGGGAATCATAGGTGGGGAATCAGAGGTGGTGAATCAGAGATGGGGAATCAGAGGTGGGGAATCAGAGGCGGGGAATCAGAGTTGGGGAATCAGAGGAGGGGAATCAGATATGGGGAATCAGAGGCGGGGAATCAGAGGCGGGGTAACAGAGATGGGGAATCAGAGGCAGGGAATCACAGGCAGAGAATCAGAGCTGGGGAATCAGAGGCGGGGAATCAGAGTTGGGGAATCAGAGGAGGGGAATCAGATATGGGGAATCAGAGGCGGGGAATCAGAGGCGGGGTAACAGAGATGGGGAATCAGAGGCAGGCAATCACAGGCAGAGAATCAGACGCGGGGAATCAGAGGCGGGGAATCATAGTTGGCGAATCACAGGCGGGGAATAAGAGTTGGGGAATCAGAGGCGGGGAATCTGATATGTGGAATCAGAGGCGGGGAATCAGAGGCAGGGAAACAGAGGAGGGGAATCAGACGTGGGGAATCAGAGGAGGGGAATTAGATATGGGGAATCAGAGTTGGGGAATCAGAGGCGGGGAAACAGATGCGGGGAATCAGATATGGGGAATCAGAGGTGGTGAATCAAAGGCGCTGAATCAGAGATGGGGAATCAGAGGCGGGGAATCAGAGGCAGGGAATCAAACACGGGGATTCAGAGGCGGGGAATCAGAGTTGGGGAATCAGAGGCGGGGAATCAGATATGGGGAAACAGAGGCGGTGATTCAGAGGCGGTGAAACAGAGGCGGGGAATCAGATATGGGGAATCAGAGGTGGGGTATCAGAGGTTGGGAATCAGAGGCAGGGAATCAGAGGCGGGGAATCAGAGGCGGGGAATCAGAGGCAGGTAATCAGATGTGCAGAATCAGAAATGGGGAATCAGAGGCAGGGAATCAGAGGTGGGGAATCAGAGGCAGGGAATCAGAGGCCGGGAATCAGAGGCAGGGAATCAGATATGGGGAATCAGAGGTGGGGAATCAGAGGCAGGGAATCAGATGTGCGGAATCAGAGATGGGGAATCAGAGGCAGGGAAACAGAGGTGGGGAATCAGATATGGGGAATCAGAGATGGCGAATCAATGGCGCTGAATCAGAGATGGGGAATCAGAGGCGGGGAATCAGAGGCGGGGAATCAGAGTTGGTGAATCAGAGGCGGGGAATCAGATATGGGGAAACAGAGGTGGGGAATCAGAGGTGGGGAAACAGAGGTGGGGAATCAGATGTGGGGAATCAGAGGTGGTGAATCAGAGGTTGGGAATCAGAGGCAGGGAATCAGAGGCGGGGAATCAGAGGCGGGGAATCAGAGGCAGGGAATCAGATGTGCGGAATCAGAGATGGGGAATCAGAGGCAGGGAATCAGAATCAGAAGCGGGGAATCAGAGGCCGGGAATCAGAGGCCGGGAATCAGATGACGGGAATAAGAGGCCGGGAATCAGAGGTGGGGAATCAGAGTCCGGGAATCAGAGATGGGGAATCAGAGGCTGGGAATGAGATATGGGGAATCAGAGGCGGGGAATCAGAGGCGGGGAAACAGAGGCGGGGAATCACATATGGGGAATCAGAGGTGGCGAATCAAAGGCGGTGAATCAGAGATGGGGAAGAAGAGGCGGGGAATCAGAGGCAGGGAATCAAACACGGGGAATTAGAGGCGGGGAATCAGAGCTGGGGAATCAGAGGCGGGGAATCAGAGTTGGGGAATCAGAGGTGGGGAATCAGATTTGGGGAAACAGAGGCGGGGAATCAGAGGCGGGGAAACAGAGGCGGGGAATCAGATATGGGGAATCAGAGGTGGGGAATCAGAGGTTGGGAATCAGAGGCAGGGAATCAGAGGCGGGGTATCAGAGGCGGGGAATCAGAGGCAGGGAATCAGATGTGCGGAATCAGAGATGGGGAATCAGAGGCAGGGAATCAGAGGCGGGGAATCAGAGGCGGGGAATCAGAGGCCGGGAATCAGAGGCGGGGAATGAGAGGCCAGGAATGAGAGGCCGGGAATCAGAGGCCGGGAATCAGAGGCCGGGAATCAGAGGTGGGGAAAAAGAGGCAGGGAATCAGATGTGCAGAATCAGAGTTGGGGAATCTGAGGCGGGTAATCAGATATGGGGAAACAGAGGCGGGGAATCAGAGGTGGGGAAACAGAGGAGGGGAATCAGATATGGGGAATCAGAGGAGGGGAATCAGAGTTTGGGAATCAGAGGCAGGGAATCAGAGGTGGGGATTCAGAGGCAGGGAATCAGATGCGGGGAATCAGAGGCGGGAATTCAGAGCTGGGGAACCAGAGCGGGGAATCAGATTTGGGGAATCAGAGGCGGGGAATTAGATATGGGGAAACAGAGGCGGGGAATCAGAGGTGGGGAAACAGAGGTGGGGAATCAGAGGCGGGGAATCAGAAGTGGGAAATCAGAGGCAGGGAATCAGATGTGTGGAATCAGAGATGGGGAATCAGATGCAGGGAATCAGAATCAGAAGCGGGGAATCAATGGCTGGGAATCAGAGGCCGGGAATAAGATGCCGGGAATAAGAGGCCGGGAATCAGAGGTGGGGAATCAGAGTCCGGGAATAAGAGGTTGGGAATCAGAGGCATGGAATCAGAGGCGGGGCATCAGAGGCGGGGAATCAGAGGCAGGGAATCGGATGTGCGGAATCAGAGATGGGGAATCAGAGGTGGGGAATCAGAGTCCGGGAATCAGAGATGTGGAATCAGAGGCGGGGAATAAGAGGCGGGGAAACACAGGCGGGGAATCAGATATGGGGAATCAGAGGTCGGGAATCAGAGGTTGGGAATCAGAGGCAGGGAATCAAACATGGGGAATCAGAGGCTGGGAATCAGACGCGGGAAGTCAGAGGCGGGGATTCAGAGCTGGGGAATGAGAGGCAGGGAATCAGATATGTGGAAACAGAGGCGGGGAATAAGAGGCGGGGAAACAGAGGCGGGGAATCAGATATGGGGAATCAGAGGTCGGGAATCAGAGGTTGGGAATCAGAGGCAGGGAATCAAAGGCGGGGAATCAGAATTGGGGAATCAGAGATAGGGAATCAGAGATAGGGAATCAGAGGCGGGGAATCAGACGCGGGGAATCAGAGGTGGTGAATCAGAGCTGGGGAATCAGAGGCGGGAAATCAGTGTTGGGGAATCAGAGGCGGGGAATCAGATATGAGGAAACAGAGGCATGAAATCAGAGGCGGGGCATCAGAGGCGGGGAATCAGAGGCAGGGAATCGGATGTGCGGAATCAGAGATGGGGAATCAGAGGTGGGAATCAGAGATGGGGAATCAGAGGAGGGGAATCAGAGGCGGGGAAACATAGCTGGGGAATAAGATATGGGGAATCAGAGGTGGGGAATCAGAGGTGATGAATCAGAGATGGCGAATCAGAGGCGGGGAATCAGAGGCAGGAAATCAGACATGGGGAATCAGAGGCTGGGAATCAGATGCGGGGAGTCAGAGGCGGGGAATCAGAGCTGGGGAATCAGAGGCGGGGAATCAGAGTTGGGGAATCAGAGGCGGGGAATCAGATATGGGGAAACAGAGGTGGTGAATCAGAGGTTGTGAATCAGAGGCAGGGAATCAGAGGCGGGGAATCAGAGGCGGGGATTCAGAGGCAGGGAATCAGATGTACGGAATCAGAAATGGGGAATCAGAGGCAGGGAATCAGAATCAGAAGCGGGGAATCAGAGGCGGGGAATCAGAGGTGGTGAATCAGAGCTGGGGAATCAGAGGCGGGAAATCAGTGTTGGGGAATCAGAGGTGGTGAATCAGAGGTTGTGAATCAGAGGCAGGGAATCAGAGGCGGGGAATCAGAGGCGGGGATTCAGAGGCAGGGAATCAGATGTACGGAATCAGAAATGGGGAATCAGAGGCAGGGAATCAGAATCAGAAGCGGGGAATCAGAGGCGGGGATTCAGAGGCAGGGAATCAGATGTACGGAATCAGAAATGGGGAATCAGAGGCAGGGAATCAGAATCAGAGGCAGGGAATCAAAGGCGGGGAATCAGAATTGGGGAATCAGAGATAGGGAATCAGAGATAGGGAATCAGAGGCGGGGAATCAGACGCGGGGAATCAGAGGTGGTGAATCAGAGCTGGGGAATCAGAGGCGGGAAATCAGTGTTGGGGAATCAGAGGCGGGGAATCAGATATGAGGAAACAGAGGCATGAAATCAGAGGCGGGGCATCAGAGGCGGGGAATCAGAGGCAGGGAATCGGATGTGCGGAATCAGAGATGGGGAATCAGAGGTGGGAATCAGAGATGGGGAATCAGAGGAGGGGAATCAGAGGCGGGGAAACATAGCTGGGGAATAAGATATGGGGAATCAGAGGTGGGGAATCAGAGGTGATGAATCAGAGATGGCGAATCAGAGGCGGGGAATCAGAGGCAGGAAATCAGACATGGGGAATCAGAGGCTGGGAATCAGATGCGGGGAGTCAGAGGCGGGGAATCAGAGCTGGGGAATCAGAGGCGGGGAATCAGAGTTGGGGAATCAGAGGCGGGGAATCAGATATGGGGAAACAGAGGTGGTGAATCAGAGGTTGTGAATCAGAGGCAGGGAATCAGAGGCGGGGAATCAGAGGCGGGGATTCAGAGGCAGGGAATCAGATGTACGGAATCAGAAATGGGGAATCAGAGGCAGGGAATCAGAATCAGAAGCGGGGAATCAGAGGCGGGGAATCAGAGCAGTGAATCAGAGTTGGGGAATCAGAGGCGGGGAATTAGATATGGGGAAACAGAGGCCGGGAATCAGAGGCCGGGAATCAGAGGTGGGGAAAAAGAGGCAGGGAATCAGATGTGCAGAATCAGAGTTGGGGAATCAGAGGCGGGGAATCAGATATGGGGTAACAGAGGCGGGGAATCAGAGGCAGGGAAACAGAGGAGGGGAATCAGATATGGGGAATCAGAGGAGGGGAATCAGAGGTTGGGAATCAGAGGCAGGGAATCAGAGGTGGGGATTCAGAGGCAGGGAATCAGATGCGGGAAATCAGAGGCGGGAATTCAGAGCTGGGGAATCAGAGCGGGGAATCAGATTTGGGGAATCAGAGGCGGGGAATTAGATATGGGGAAACAGAGGCGGGGAATCAGAGGTGGGGAAACGGAGGTGGGGAATCAGAGGCAGGGAATCAGAGGCGGGGAATCAGAGGCAGGGAATCAGATGTGTGGAATCAGAGATGGGGAATCAGAGGCAGGGAATCAGAATCAGAAGCGGGGAATCAGAGGCTGGGAATCAGAGGCCGGGAATCAGATGCCGGGAATAAGAGGCCGGGAATCAGAGGTGGGGAATCAGAGTTGGGGATTCAGAGGCAGGGAATCAGATGCGGGGAATCAGAGGCGGGGATTCAGAGCTGGGGAATCAGAGTGGTGAATCAGAGTTGGGGAATCAGAGGCGGGGAATTAGATATGGGGAAACAGAGGCGGGGAATCAGAGGCGGTGAAACAGAGGCGGGGAATCAGAGGCGGGGAAACAGAGGCGGGGAATCAGATATGGGTAATCAGAGGTGGGAAATCAGAGGCAGGGAATCAGATGTGCGGAATCAGAGATGGGGAATCAGAGGCAGGGAATCAGAATCAGAAGCGGGGAATCAGAGGCCGGGAATCAGAGGCTGGGAATCAGATGACGGGAATAAGAGGCCGGGAATCAGAGGTGGGGAATCAGAGTCCGGGAATCAGAGATGGGGAATCAGAGGCTGGGAATGAGATATGGGGAATCAGAGGCGGGGAATCAGAGGCGGGGAAACAGAGGCGGGGAATCACATATGGGGAATCAGAGGTGGCGAATCAAAGGCGGTGAATCAGAGATGGGGAAGAAGAGGCGGGGAATCAGAGGCAGGGAATCAAACACGGGGAATTAGAGGCGGGGAATCAGAGCTGGGGAATCAGAGGCGGGGAATCAGAGTTGGGGAATCAGAGGTGGGGAATCAGATTTGGGGAAACAGAGGCGGGGAATCAGAGGCGGGGAAACAGAGGCGGGGAATCAGATATGGGGAATCAGAGGTGGGGAATCAGAGGTTGGGAATCAGAGGCAGGGAATCAGAGGCGGGGTATCAGAGGCGGGGAATCAGAGGCAGGGAATCAGATGTGCGGAATCAGAGATGGGGAATCAGAGGCAGGGAATCAGAGGCGGGGAATCAGAGGCGGGGAATCAGAGGCCGGGAATCAGAGGCGGGGAATGAGAGGCCAGGAATGAGAGGCCGGGAATCAGAGGCCGGGAATCAGAGGCCGGGAATCAGAGGTGGGGAAAAAGAGGCAGGGAATCAGATGTGCAGAATCAGAGTTGGGGAATCTGAGGCGGGTAATCAGATATGGGGAAACAGAGGCGGGGAATCAGAGGTGGGGAAACAGAGGAGGGGAATCAGATATGGGGAATCAGAGGAGGGGAATCAGAGTTTGGGAATCAGAGGCAGGGAATCAGAGGTGGGGATTCAGAGGCAGGGAATCAGATGCGGGGAATCAGAGGCGGGAATTCAGAGCTGGGGAATCAGAGCGGGGAATCAGATTTGGGGAATCAGAGGCGGGGAATTAGATATGGGGAAACAGAGGCGGGGAATCAGAGGTGGGGAAACAGAGGTGGGGAATCAGAGGCGGGGAATCAGAAGTGGGGAATCAGAGGCAGGGAATCAGATGTGTGGAATCAGAGATGGGGAATCAGATGCAGGGAATCAGAATCAGAAGCGGGGAATCAATGGCTGGGAATCAGAGGCCGGGAATAAGATGCCGGGAATAAGAGGCCGGGAATCAGAGGTGGGGAATCAGAGTCCGGGAATAAGAGGTTGGGAATCAGAGGCATGGAATCAGAGGCGGGGCATCAGAGGCGGGGAATCAGAGGCAGGGAATCGGATGTGCGGAATCAGAGATGGGGAATCAGAGGTGGGGAATCAGAGTCCGGGAATCAGAGATGTGGAATCAGAGGCGGGGAATCAGAGGTGGGGAAACGGAGGTGGGGAATCAGAGGCAGGGAATCAGAGGCGGGGAATCAGAGGCAGGGAATCAGATGTGTGGAATCAGAGATGGGGAATCAGAGGCAGTGAATCAGAATCAGAAGCGGGGAATCAGAGGCTGGGAATCAGAGGCCGGGAATCAGATGCCGGGAATAAGAGGCCGGGAATCAGAGGTGGGGAATCAGAGTTGGGGATTCAGAGGCAGGGAATCAGATGCGGGGAATCAGAGGCGGGGATTCAGAGCTGGGGAATCAGAGTGGTGAATCAGAGTTGGGGAATCAGAGGCGGGGAATTAGATATGGGGAAACAGAGGCGGGGAATCAGAGGCGGTGAAACAGAGGCGGGGAATCAGAGGCGGGGAAACAGAGGCGGGGAATCAGATATGGGTAATCAGAGGTGGGAAATCAGAGGCAGGGAATCAGATGTGCGGAATCAGAGATGGGGAATCAGAGGCAGGGAATCAGAATCAGAAGCGGGGAATCAGAGGCCGGGAATCAGAGGCTGGGAATCAGATGACGGGAATAAGAGGCCGGGAATCAGAGGTGGGGAATCAGAGTCCGGGAATCAGAGATGGGGAATCAGAGGCTGGGAATGAGATATGGGGAATCAGAGGCGGGGAATCAGAGGCGGGGAAACAGAGGCGGGGAATCACATATGGGGAATCAGAGGTGGCAAATCAAAGGCGGTGAATCAGAGATGGGGAAGAAGAGGCGGGGAATCAGAGGCAGGGAATCAAACACGGGGAATTAGAGGCGGGGAATCAGAGCTGGGGAATCAGAGGCGGGGAATCAGA
Organism: Narcine bancroftii; assembly: GCF_036971445.1. Lineage (NCBI taxonomy): Eukaryota > Metazoa > Chordata > Chondrichthyes > Torpediniformes > Narcinidae > Narcine > Narcine bancroftii. The sequence goes on from NW_027211797.1 coordinate 2,260,709, forward strand.
GTTGGGGAATCAGAGGTGGGGAATCAGATTTGGGGAAACAGAGGCGGGGAATCAGAGGCGGGGAAACAGAGGCGGGGAATCAGATATGGGGAATCAGAGGTGGGGAATCAGAGGTTGGGAATCAGAGGCAGGGAATCAGAGGCGGGGTATCAGAGGCGGGGAATCAGAGGCAGGGAATCAGATGTGCGGAATCAGAGATGGGGAATCAGAGGCAGGGAATCAGAGGCGGGGAATCAGAGGCGGGGAATCAGAGGCCGGGAATCAGAGGCGGGGAATGAGAGGCCAGGAATGAGAGGCCGGGAATCAGAGGCCGGGAATCAGAGGCCGGGAATCAGAGGTGGGGAAAAAGAGGCAGGGAATCAGATGTGCAGAATCAGAGTTGGGGAATCTGAGGCGGGTAATCAGATATGGGGAAACAGAGGCGGGGAATCAGAGGTGGGGAAACAGAGGAGGGGAATCAGATATGGGGAATCAGAGGAGGGGAATCAGAGTTTGGGAATCAGAGGCAGGGAATCAGAGGTGGGGATTCAGAGGCAGGGAATCAGATGCGGGGAATCAGAGGCGGGAATTCAGAGCTGGGGAATCAGAGCGGGGAATCAGATTTGGGGAATCAGAGGCGGGGAATTAGATATGGGGAAACAGAGGCGGGGAATCAGAGGTGGGGAAACAGAGGTGGGGAATCAGAGGCGGGGAATCAGAAGTGGGGAATCAGAGGCAGGGAATCAGATGTGTGGAATCAGAGATGGGGAATCAGATGCAGGGAATCAGAATCAGAAGCGGGGAATCAATGGCTGGGAATCAGAGGCCGGGAATAAGATGCCGGGAATAAGAGGCCGGGAATCAGAGGTGGGGAATCAGAGTCCGGGAATAAGAGGTTGGGAATCAGAGGCATGGAATCAGAGGCGGGGCATCAGAGGCGGGGAATCAGAGGCAGGGAATCGGATGTGCGGAATCAGAGATGGGGAATCAGAGGTGGGGAATCAGAGTCCGGGAATCAGAGATGTGGAATCAGAGGCGGGGAATAAGAGGCGGGGAAACAGAGGCGGGGAATCAGATATGGGGAATCAGAGGTCGGGAATCAGAGGTTGGGAATCAGAGGCAGGGAATCAAACATGGGGAATCAGAGGCTGGGAATCAGACGCGGGAAGTCAGAGGCGGGGATTCAGAGCTGGGGAATGAGAGGCAGGGAATCAGATATGTGGAAACAGAGGCGGGGAATAAGAGGCGGGGAAACAGAGGCGGGGAATCAGATATGGGGAATCAGAGGTCGGGAATCAGAGGTTGGGAATCAGAGGCAGGGAATCAAAGGCGGGGAATCAGAATTGGGGAATCAGAGATAGGGAATCAGAGATAGGGAATCAGAGGCGGGGAATCAGACGCGGGGAATCAGAGGTGGTGAATCAGAGCTGGGGAATCAGAGGCGGGAAATCAGTGTTGGGGAATCAGAGGCGGGGAATCAGATAGGAGGAAACAGAGGCATGAAATCAGAGGCGGGGCATCAGAGGCGGGGAATCAGAGGCAGGGAATCGGATGTGCGGAATCAGAGATGGGGAATCAGAGGTGGGAATCAGAGATGGGGAATCAGAGGAGGGGAATCAGAGGCGGGGAAACATAGCTGGGGAATAAGATATGGGGAATCAGAGGTGGGGAATCAGAGGTGATGAATCAGAGATGGCGAATCAGAGGCGGGGAATCAGAGGCAGGAAATCAGACATGGGGAATCAGAGGCTGGGAATCAGATGCGGGGAGTCAGAGGCGGGGAATCAGAGCTGGGGAATCAGAGGCGGGGAATCAGAGTTGGGGAATCAGAGGCGGGGAATCAGATATGGGGAAACAGAGGCGGGGAATCAGTGGCAGGGAAACGGAGGCGGGGAATCAGATATTTGGAATCAGAGGCGGGGAATCAGAGGCAGGGATTCAGAGGCGGGGAATCAGAGGAGGGGAATCATAGCTGGCGAATCAGAGGCGGGGAATCAGAGGTGGGACGTCATAGGTGGGGAATCAGATATGGGGAATCAGAGGCGGGGAATCAGAGGCGGGGAAACAGAGACGGGGAATCAGATATGGGCAATCATAGGTGGGGAATCAGAGGTGGTGAATCAGAGATGGGGAATCAGAGGTGGGGAATCAGAGGATGGGAATCAGAGTTGGGGAATCAGAGGAGGGGAATCAGATATGGGGAATCAGAGGCGGGGAATCAGAGGCGGGGTAACAGAGATGGGGAATCAGAGGCAGGGAATCACAGGCAGAGAATCAGAGCTGGGGAATCAGAGGCGGGGAATCAGAGTTGGGGAATCAGAGGAGGGGAATCAGATATGGGGAATCAGAGGCGGGGAATCAGAGGCGGGGTAACAGAGATGGGGAATCAGAGGCAGGCAATCACAGGCAGAGAATCAGACGCGGGGAATCAGAGGCGGGGAATCATAGTTGGCGAATCACAGGCGGGGAATAAGAGTTGGGGAATCAGAGGCGGGGAATCTGATATGGGGAATCAGAGGCGGGGAATCAGAGGCAGGGAAACAGAGGAGGGGAATAAGACGTGGGGAATCAGAGGAGGGGAATTAGATATGGGGAATCAGAGTTGGGGAATCAGAGGCGGGGAAACAGATGCGGGGAATCAGATATGGGGAATCAGAGGTGGTGAATCAAAGGCGCTGAATCAGAGATGGGGAATCAGAGGCGGGGAATCAGAGGCAGGGAATCAAACACGGGGATTCAGAGGCGGGGAATCAGAGTTGGGGAATCAGAGGCGGGGAATCAGATACGGGGAAACAGAGGCGGTGATTCAGAGGCGGTGAAACAGAGGCGGGGAATCAGATATGGGGAATCAGAGGTGGGGTATCAGAGGTTGGGAATCAGAGGCAGGGAATCAGAGGCGGGGAATCAGAGGCGGGGAATCAGATGCAGGGAATCAGATGTGCAGAATCAGAAATGGGGAATCAGAGGCAGGGAATCAGAGGTGGGGAATCAGAGGCAGGGAATCAGAGGCCGGGAATCAGAGGCAGGGAATCAGATATGGGGAATCAGAGGTGGGGAATCAGAGGCAGGGAATCAGATGTGCGGAATCAGAGATGGGGAATCAGAGGCAGGGAAACAGAGGTTGGGAATCAGATATGGGGAATCAGAGATGGCGAATCAATGGCGCTGTATCAGAGATGGGGAATCAGAGGCGGGGAATCAGATATGGGGAAACAGAGGTGGGGAATCAGAGGTGGGGAAACAGAGGTGGGGAATCAGATATGGGGAATCAGAGGTGGTGAATCAGAGGTTGGGAATCAGAGGCAGGGAATCAGAGGCGGGGAATCAGAGGCGGGGAATCAGAGGCAGGGAATCAGATGTGCGGAATCAGAGATGGGGAATCAGAGGCAGGGAATCAGAATCAGAAGCGGGGAATCAGAGGCCGGGAATCAGAGGCCGGGAATCAGATGACGGGAATAAGAGGCCGGGAATCAGAGGTGGGGATTCAGAGTCCGGGAATCAGAGATGGGGAATCAGAGGCTGGGAATGAGATATGGGGAATCAGAGGCGGGGAATCAGAGGCGGGGAAACAGAGGCGGGGAATCACATATGGGGAATCAGAGGTGGCGAATCAAAGGCGGTGAATCAGAGATGGGGAAGAAGAGGCGGGGAATCAGAGGCAGGGAATCAAACACGGGGAATTAGAGGCGGGGAATCAGAGCTGGGGAATCAGAGGCGGGGAATCAGAGTTGGGGAATCAGAGGTGGGGAATCAGATTTGGGGAAACAGAGGCGGGGAATCAGAGGCGGGGAAACAGAGGCGGGGAATCAGATATGGGGAATCAGAGGTGGGGAATCAGAGGTTGGGAATCAGAGGCAGGGAATCAGAGGCGGGGTATCAGAGGCGGGGAATCAGAGGCAGGGAATCAGATGTGCGGAATCAGAGATGGGGAATCAGAGGCAGGGAATCAGAGGCGGGGAATCAGAGGCGGGGAATCAGAGGCCGGGAATCAGAGGCGGGGAATGAGAGGCCAGGAATGAGAGGCCGGGAATCAGAGGCCGGAATCAGAGGCCGGGAATCAGAGGTGGGGAAAAAGAGGCAGGGAATCAGATGTGCAGAATCAGAGTTGGGGAATCTGAGGCGGGTAATCAGATATGGGGAAACAGAGGCGGGGAATCAGAGGTGGGGAAACAGAGGAGGGGAATCAGATATGGGGAATCAGAGGAGGGGAATCAGAGTTTGGGAATCAGAGGCAGGGAATCAGAGGTGGGGATTCAGAGGCAGGGAATCAGATGCGGGGAATCAGAGGCGGGAATTCAGAGCTGGGGAATCAGAGCGGGGAATCAGATTTGGGGAATCAGAGGCGGGGAATTAGATATGGGGAAACAGAGGCGGGGAATCAGAGGTGGGGAAACAGAGGTGGGGAATCAGAGGCGGGGAATCAGAAGTGGGGAATCAGAGGCAGGGAATCAGATGTGTGGAATCAGAGATGGGGAATCAGATGCAGGGAATCAGAATCAGAAGCGGGGAATCAATGGCTGGGAATCAGAGGCCGGGAATAAGATGCCGGGAATAAGAGGCCGGGAATCAGAGGTGGGGAATCAGAGTCCGGGAATAAGAGGTTGGGAATCAGAGGCATGGAATCAGAGGCGGGGCATCAGAGGCGGGGAATCAGAGGTAGGGAATCGGATGTGCAGAATCAGAGATGGGGAATCAGAGGTGGGGAATCAGAGTCCGGGAATCAGAGATGTGGAATCAGAGGCGGGGAATAAGAGGCGGGGAAACACAGGCGGGGAATCAGATATGGGGAATCAGAGGTCGGGAATCAGAGGTTGGGAATCAGAGGCAGGGAATCAAAGGCGGGGAATCAGAATTGGGGAATCAGAGATAGGGAATCAGAGATAGGGAATCAGAGGCGGGGAATCAGACGCGGGGAATCAGAGGTGGTGAATCAGAGCTGGGGAATCAGAGGCGGGAAATCAGTGTTGGGGAATCAGAGGCGGGGAATCAGATATGGGGAAACAGAGGCATGAAATCAGAGGCGGGGCATCAGAGGCGGGGAATCAGAGGCAGGGAATCGGATGTGCGGAATCAGAGATGGGGAATCAGAGGTGGGAATCAGAGATGGGGAATCAGAGGAGGGGAATCAGAGGCGGGGAAACATAGCTGGGGAATAAGATATGGGGAATCAGAGGTGGGGAATCAGAGGTGATGAATCAGAGATGGCGAATCAGAGGCGGGGAATCAGAGGCAGGAAATCAGACATGGGGAATCAGAGGCTGGGAATCAGATGCGGGGAGTCAGAGGCGGGGAATCAGAGCTGGGGAATCAGAGGCGGGGAATCAGAGTTGGGGAATCAGAGGCGGGGAATCAGATATGGGGAAACAGAGGTGGTGAATCAGAGGTTGTGAATCAGAGGCAGGGAATCAGAGGCGGGGAATCAGAGGCGGGGATTCAGAGGCAGGGAATCAGATGTACGGAATCAGAAATGGGGAATCAGAGGCAGGGAATCAGAATCAGAAGCGGGGAATCAGAGGCGGGGAATCAGAGCAGTGAATCAGAGTTGGGGAATCAGAGGCGGGGAATTAGATATGGGGAAACAGAGGCCGGGAATCAGAGGCCGGGAATCAGAGGTGGGGAAAAAGAGGCAGGGAATCAGATGTGCAGAATCAGAGTTGGGGAATCAGAGGCGGGGAATCAGATATGGGGTAACAGAGGCGGGGAATCAGAGGCAGGGAAACAGAGGAGGGGAATCAGATATGGGGAATCAGAGGAGGGGAATCAGAGGTTGGGAATCAGAGGCAGGGAATCAGAGGTGGGGATTCAGAGGCAGGGAATCAGATGCGGGAAATCAGAGGCGGGAATTCAGAGCTGGGGAATCAGAGCGGGGAATCAGATTTGGGGAATCAGAGGCGGGGAATTAGATATGGGGAAACAGAGGCGGGGAATCAGAGGTGGGGAAACGGAGGTGGGGAATCAGAGGCAGCGAATCAGAGGCGGGGAATCAGAGGCAGGGAATCAGATGTGTGGAATCAGAGATGGGGAATCAGAGGCAGGGAATCAGAATCAGAAGCGGGGAATCAGAGGCTGGGAATCAGAGGCCGGGAATCAGATGCCGGGAATAAGAGGCCGGGAATCAGAGGTGGGGAATCAGAGTTGGGGATTCAGAGGCAGGGAATCAGATGCGGGGAATCAGAGGCGGGGATTCAGAGCTGGGGAATCAGAGTGGTGAATCAGAGTTGGGGAATCAGAGGCGGGGAATTAGATATGGGGAAACAGAGGCGGGGAATCAGAGGCGGTGAAACAGAGGCGGGGAATCAGAGGCGGGGAAACAGAGGCGGGGAATCAGATATGGGTAATCAGAGGTGGGAAATCAGAGGCAGGGAATCAGATGTGCGGAATCAGAGATGGGGAATCAGAGGCAGGGAATCAGAATCAGAAGCGGGGAATCAGAGGCCGGGAATCAGAGGCCGGGAATCAGATGACGGGAATAAGAGGCCGGGAATCAGAGGTGTGGAATCAGAGTCCGGGAATCAGAGATGGGGAATCAGAGGCGGGGAATCAGAGGCGGGGAATCAGAGTTGGTGAATCAGAGGCGGGGAATCAGATATGGGGAAACAGAGGTGGGGAATCAGAGGTGGGGAAACAGAGGTGGGGAATCAGATATGGGGAATCAGAGGTGGTGAATCAGAGGTTGGGAATCAGAGGCAGGGAATCAGAGGCGGGGAATCAGAGGCGGGGATTCAGAGGCAGGGAATCAGATGTACGGAATCAGAAATGGGGAATCAGAGGCAGGGAATCAGAATCAGAAGCGGGGAATCAGAGGCGGGGAATCAGAGCAGTGAATCAGAGTTGGGGAATCAGAGGCGGGGAATTAGATATGGGGAAACAGAGGCCGGGAATCAGAGGCCGGGAATCAGAGGTGGGGAAAAAGAGGCAGGGAATCAGATGTGCAGAATCAGAGTTGGGGAATCAGAGGCGGGGAATCAGATATGGGGTAACAGAGGCGGGGAATCAGAGGCAGGGAAACAGAGGAGGGGAATCAGATGCGGGAAATCAGAGGCGGGAATTCAGAGCTGGGGAATCAGAGCGGGGAATCAGATTTGGGGAATCAGAGGCGGGGAATTAGATATGGGGAAACAGAGGCGGGGAATCAGAGGTGGGGAAACGGAGGTGGGGAATCAGAGGCAGGGAATCAGAGGCGGGGAATCAGAGGCAGGGAATCAGATGTGTGGAATCAGAGATGGGGAATCAGAGGCAGGGAATCAGAATCAGAAGCGGGGAATCAGAGGCTGGGAATCAGAGGCCGGGAATCAGATGCCGGGAATAAGAGGCCGGGAATCAGAGGTGGGGAATCAGAGTTGGGGATTCAGAGGCAGGGAATCAGATGCGGGGAATCAGAGGCGGGGATTCAGAGCTGGGGAATCAGAGTGGTGAATCAGAGTTGGGGAATCAGAGGCGGGGAATTAGATATGGGGAAACAGAGGCGGGGAATCAGAGGCGGTGAAACAGAGGCGGGGAATCAGAGGCGGGGAAACAGAGGCGGGGAATCAGATATGGGTAATCAGAGGTGGGAAATCAGAGGCAGGGAATCAGATGTGCGGAATCAGAGATGGGGAATCAGAGGCAGGGAATCAGAATCAGAAGCGGGGAATCAGAGGCCGGGAATCAGAGGCCGGGAATCAGATGACGGGAATAAGAGGCCGGGAATCAGAGGTGGGGAATCAGAGTCCGGGAATCAGAGATGGGGAATCAGAGGCTGGGAATGAGATATGGGGAATCAGAGGCGGGGAATCAGAGGCGAGGAAACAGAGGCGGGGAATCACATATGGGGAATCAGAGGTGGCGAATCAAAGGCGGTGAATCAGAGATGGGGAAGAAGGGGCGGGGAATCAGAGGCAGGGAATCAAACACGGGGAATTAGAGGCGGGGAATCAGAGCTGGGGAATCAGAGGCGGGGAATCAGAGTTGGGGAATCAGAGGTGGGGAATCAGATTTGGGGAAACAGAGGCGGGGAATCAGAGGCGGGGAAACAGAGGCGGGGAATCAGATATGGGGAATCAGAGGTGGGGAATCAGAGGTTGGGAATCAGAGGCAGGGAATCAGAGGCGGGGTATCAGAGGCGGGGAATCAGAGGCAGGGAATCAGATGTGCGGAATCAGAGATGGGGAATCAGAGGCAGGGAATCAGAGGCGGGGAATCAGAGGCGGGGAATCAGAGGCCGGGAATCAGAGGCGGGGAATGAGAGGCCAGGAATGAGAGGCCGGGAATCAGAGGCCGGGAATCAGAGGCCGGGAATCAGAGGTGGGGAAAAAGAGGCAGGGAATCAGATGTGCAGAATCAGAGTTGGGGAATCTGAGGCGGGTAATCAGATATGGGGAAACAGAGGCGGGGAATCAGAGGTGGGGAAACAGAGGAGGGCAATCAGATATGGGGAATCAGAGGAGGGGAATCAGAGGTTGGGAATCAGAGGCAGGGAATCAGAGGTGGGGATTCAGAGGCAGGGAATCAGATGCGGGGAATCAGAGGCGGGAATTCAGAGCTGGGGAATCAGAGCGGGGAATCAGATTTGGGGAATCAGAGGCGGGGAATTAGATATGGGGAAACAGAGGCGGGGAATCAGAGGTGGGGAAACAGAGGTGGGGAATCAGAGGCGGGGAATCAGAAGTGGGGAATCAGAGGCAGGGAATCAGATGTGTGGAATCAGAGATGGGGAATCAGATGCAGGGAATCAGAATCAGAAGCGGGGAATCAATGGCTGGGAATCAGAGGCCGGGAATAAGATGCCGGGAATAAGAGGCCGGGAATCAGAGGTGGGGAATCAGAGTCCGGGAATAAGAGGTTGTGAATCAGAGGCATGGAATCAGAGGCGGGGCATCAGAGGCGGGGAATCAGAGGCAGGGAATCGGATGTGCGGAATCAGAGATGGGGAATCAGAGATGTGGAATCAGAGGCGGGGAATAAGAGGCGGGGAAACAGAGGCGGGGAATCAGATATGGGGAATCAGAGGTCGGGAATCAGAGGTTGGGAATCAGAGGCAGGGAATCAAACATGGGGAATCAGAGGCTGGGAATCAGACGCGGGAAGTCAGAGGCGGGGATTCAGAGCTGGGGAATGAGAGGCAGGGAATCAGATATGTGGAAACAGAGGCGGGGAATAAGAGGCGGGGAAACAGAGGCGGCGAATCAGAGGCAGGGAAACGGAGGCGGGGAATCAGATATTGGGAATCAGAGGCGGGGAATCAGAGGCAGGGAATCAGACGCGGGGAAACAGAGGCGGGGAATCAGAGCTGGGGAATCAGAGGCGGGGAATCAGAGTTGGGGAATCAGAGGAGGGGAATCAGATATGGGGAATCAGAGGCGGGGAATCAGAGGCGGGGTAACAGAGATGGGGAATCAGAGGCAGGGAATCACAGGCAGAGAATCAGACGCGGGGAATCAGAGGCGGGGAATCATAGTTGGCGAATCACAGGCGGGGAATAAGAGTTGGGGAATCAGAGGCGGGGAATCTGATATGGGGAATCAGAGGCGGGGAATCAGAGGCAGGGAAACAGAGGCGGGGAATCAGACATGGGGAATCAGAGGCGGGGGATCAGAGCGGGGAATCAGAGTTGGGGAATCAGAGGCGGGGAATTAGATATGGGGAAACAGAGGCGGGGAATCAGAGGCGGGGAAACAGATGCGGGGAATCAGATATGGCGAATCAGAGGTGGTGAATCAAAGGCGCTGAATCAGAGATGGGGAATCAGAGGCGGGGAATCAGAGGCAGGGAATCAAACACGGGGAATCAGAGGCGGGGAATCAGAGTTGGGGAATCAGAGGCGGGGAATCAGATATGGGGAAACAGAGGTGGTGATTCAGAGGCGGTGAAACAGAGGCGGGGAATCAGATATGGGGAATCAGAGGTGGGGTATCAGAGGTTGGGAATCAGAGGCAGGGAATCAGAGGCGGGGAATCAGAGGCGGAAAATCAGAGGCAGGGAATCAGATGTGCAGAATCAGAAATGGGGAATCAGAGGCAGGGAATCAGAGGTGGGGAATCAAACACGGGGAATCAGAGGCGGGGAATCAGAGTTGGGGAATCAGAGGCGGGGAATCAGATATGGGGAAACAGAGGCGGTGATTCAGAGGCGGTGAAACAGAGGCGGGGAATCAGATATGGGGAATCAGAGGTGGGGTATCAGAGGTTGGGAATCAGAGGCAGGGAATCAGAGGCGGGGAATCAGAGGCGGAAAATCAGAGGCAGGGAATCAGATGTGCAGAATCAGAAATGGGGAATCAGAGGCAGGGAATCAGAGGTGGGGAATCAGAGGCAGGGAATCAGAGGCCGGGAATCAGAGGCGGGGTATCAGATATGGGGAATCAGAGGTGGGGAATCAGAGGCAGGGAATCAGATGTGCGGAATCAGAGATGGGGAATCAGAGGCAGGGAAATATAGGTGGGGAATCAGATATGGGGAATCAGAGATGGCGAATCAATGGCGCTGAATCAGAGATGGGGAATCAGAGGCGGGGAATCAGAGGCGGGGAATCAGAGTTGGTGAATCAGATGCGGGGAATCAGATATGGGGAAACAGAGGTGGGGAATCAGAGGTGGGGAAACAGAGGTGGGGAATCAGATATGGGGAATCAGAGGTGGTGAATCGGAGGTTGGGAATCAGAGGCAGGGAATCAGAGGCGGGGAATCAGAGGCGGGGAATCAGAGGCAGGGAATCAGATGTACGGAATCAGAAATGGGGAATCAGAGGCAGGGAATCAGAGGCGGGGAATCAGAGGCGTGGAAACAGAGGCGGGGAATCAGATATGGGGAATCAGAGGTGTGGAATCAAAGGCGGTGAATCAGAGATGGGGAATCAGAGGCGGGGAATCAGAGGCAGGGAATCAGACGTGGGGAATCAGAGGCGGGGAATCAGAGCTGGGGAATCAGAGGCGTGGTATCAGAGTTGGGGAATCAGCGGCGGGGAATCAGATATGGGGAATCAGAGGCGGGGAATCAGAGCTGGGGAATGAGAGGCCGGGAATCAGATATGGTGAAACAGAGGCGGGGAATAAGAGGCGGGGAAACAGAGGCGGGGAATCAGATATGGGGAATCAGAGGTCGGGAATCAGAGGTTGGGAAACAGAGGGGGGGAATCAGATATGGGGAATCGGAGGTGGGGAATCAGAGGTTGGGAATCAGAGGCAGGGAATCAGAGGCGGGGAATCAGTGTTTGGGAATCAGAGGAGGGGAATCAGATATGAGGAAACAGATGCAGGGAATCAGAGGCGGGGAAACAAAGGCGGGGAATCAGATATGGGGAATCAGAGGTGGGGAATCAGAGGTTGGGAATCAGAAGCATGGAATCAGAGGCGGGGCATCAGAGGCGGGGAATCAGAGGCAGGGAATTGGATGTGCGGAATCAGAGATGGGGAATCAGAGGCGGGGAATGAGATATGGGGAATCAGAGGCGTGGAATCAGAGGCGGGGTAACAGAGGCGGGGAATCACATATGGGGAATCAGCGGTGGCGAATCAAAGGTGGTGAATCAGAGATGGGGAAGCAGAGGCGGGGAATCAGAGGCAGGGAATCAAACACGGGGATTCAGAGGCGGGGAATCAGAGCTGGGGAATCAGAGGCGGGGAATCAGATTTGGGGAATCAGAGGCGGGGAATCAGATATGGGGAATCAGAGGCGGGGAATCAGACGCGGGGAATCAGAGGTGGTGAATCAGAGCTGGGGAATCAGAGGCGGGAAATCAGTGTTGGGGAATCAGAGGCGGGGAATCAGATATGAGGAAACAGAGGCATGAAATCAGAGGCGGGGCATCAGAGGCGAGGAATCAGAGGCAGGGAATCGGATGTGCGGAATAAGAGATGGGGAATCAGAGGTGGGAATCAGAGTCCGGGAATCAGAGTTGGGGAATCAGAGGAGGGGAATCAGAGGCGGGGAAACATAGGTGGGGAATCAGATATGGGGAATCAGAGGTGGGGAATCAGAGGCGATGAATCAGAGATGGCGAATCAGAGGCGGGGAATCAGAGGCAGGAAATCAGACATGGGGAATCAGAGGCTGGGAATCAGACGCGGGGAGTCAGAGGCGGGGAATCAGAGCTGGGGAATCAGAGGCGGGGAATCAGAGTTGGGGAATCAGAGGCGGGGAATCAGATATGGGGAAACAGAGGCGGGGAATCAGAGGCAGGGAAACGGAGGCAGGGAATCAGATATTGGGAATCAGAGGCAGGGAATCAGAGGCAGGGATTCAGACGCGGGGAATCAGAGGAGGGGAATCATAGCTGGCGAATCAGAGGCGGGGAATCAGAGTTGGGAAATCATAGGTGGGGAATCAGATATGGGGAATCAGAGGCGGGGAATCAGAGGCGGGGAAACAGAGACGGGGAATCAGATATGGGGAATCATAGGTGGGGAATCAGAGGTGGTGAATCAGAGATGGGGAATCAGAGGTGGGGAATCAGAGGCAGGGAATCAGACGCGGGGAAACAGAGGCGGGGAATCAGAGCTGGGGAATCAGAGGCGGGGAATCAGAGTTGGGGAATCAGAGGAGGGGAATCAGATATGGGGAATCAGAGGCATGGAATCAGAGGCGGGGCATCAGAGGCGGGGAATCAGAGGCAGGGAATCGGATGTGCAGAATCAGAGATGGGGAATCAGAGGTGGGGAATCAGAGTCCGGGAATCAGAGATGTGGAATCAGAGGCAGGGAATATGAGGCGGGGAAACAGAGGCGGGGAATCAGATATGGGGAATCAGAGGTCGGGAATCAGAGGTTGGGAATCAGAGGCAGGGAATCAAACATGGGGAATCAGAGGCTGGGAATCAGACGCGGGAAGTCAGAGGCGGGGATTCGTAGCTGGGGAATGAGAGGCAGGGAATCAGATATGTGGAAACAGAGGCGGGGAATAAGAGGCGGGGAAACAGAGGCGGGGAATCAGATATGGGGAATCAGAGGTAGGGAATCAGAGGTTGGGAATCAGAGGCAGGGAATCAAAGGCGGGGAATCAGAATTGGGGAATCAGAGATAGGGAATCAGAGATAGGGAATCAGAGGCGGGGAATCAGACGCGGGGAATCAGAGGTGGGAATCAGAGATGGGGAATAAGAGGAGGGGAATCAGAGGCGGGGAAACATAGGTGGGGAATAAGATATGGGGATCAGAGGTGGGGAATCAGAGGCGATGAATCAGAGATGGCGAATCAGAGGCGGGGAATCAGAGGCAGGAAATCAGACATGGGGAATCAGAGGCTGGGAATCAGATGCGGGAAGTCAGAGGCGGGGAATCAGAGCTGGGGAATCAGAGGCGGGGAATCAGAGTTGGGGAATCAGAGGCGGGGAATCAGATATGGGGAAACAGAGGCGGGGAATCAGAGGCAGGGAAACGGAGGCAGGGAATCAGATATTTGGAATCAGAGGCGGGGAATCAGAGGCAGGGATTCAGACGCGGGGAATCAGAGGAGGGGAATCATAGCTGGCGAATCAGAGGCGGGGAATCAGAGTAGGGAAATCATAGGTGGGGAATCAGATATGGGGAATCAGAGGCGGGGAATCAGAGGCGGGGAAACAGAGACGGGGAATCAGATATGGGGAATCATAGGTGGGGAATCAGAGGTGGTGAATCAGAGATGGGGAATCAGAGGTGGGGAATCAGAGGCGGGGAATCAGAGTTGGGGAATCAGAGGAGGGGAATCAGATATGGGGAATCAGAGGCGGGGAATCAGAGGCGGGGTAACAGAGATGGGGAATCAGAGGCAGGGAATCACAGGCAGAGAATCAGAGCTGGGGAATCAGAGGAGGGGAATCAGAGTTGGGGAATCAGAGGAGGGGAATCAGATATGGGGAATCAGAGGCGGGGAATCAGAGGCGGGGTAACAGAGATGGGGAATCAGAGGCAGGCAATCACAGGCAGAGAATCAGACGCGGGGAATCAGAGGCGGGGAATCATAGTTGGCGAATCACAGGCGGGGAATAAGAGTTGGGGAATCAGAGGCGGGGAATCTGATATGGGGAATCAGAGGCGGGGAATCAGAGGCAGGGAAACAGAGGCGGGGAATCAGACGTGGGGAATCAGAGGAGGGGAATTAGATATGGGGAATCAGAGTTGGGGAATCAGAGGCGGGGAAACAGATGCGGGGAATCAGATATGGGGAATCAGAGGTGGTGAATCAAAGGCGCTGAATCAGAGATGGGGAATCAGAGGCGGGGAATCAGAGGCAGGGAATCAAACACGGGGAATCAGAGGCGGGGAATCAGAGTTGGGGAATCAGAGGCGGGGAATCAGATATGGGGAAACAGAGGCGGGGAATTAGAGGCAGGAAATAAGACATGGGGAATCAGAGGCTGGGAATCAGACGCGGGGAGTCAGAGGCGGGGAATCAGAGCTGGGGAATCAGAGGCAGGGAATCAGAGTTGGGGTATCAGAGGCGGGGAATCAGATATGGGGAAACAGAGGCGGGGAATCAGAGGCAGGGAAACGGTGGCGGGGAATCAGATTTTGGGAAACAGAGGCGGGGAATCAGAGGCAGGGAAACGGAGGCGGGGAATCAGATATGGGGAATCAGAGGAGGGGAATCAGAGGTTGTGAATCAGAGGCAGGGAATCAGAGGTGGGGATTCAGAGGCAGTGAATCAGATGCGGGGAATCAGAGGCGGGGATTCAGAGCTGGGGAATCAGAGCGGGGAATCAGAGTTGGGGAATCAGAGGCGGGGAATTAGATATGGGGAAACAGAGGCGGGGAATCAGATATGGGGAAACAGAGGCGGGAAATCAGAGGCGGGGAAACAGAGGCGGGGAATCAGATATGGGGAATCAGAGGTGGGGAATCAGAGGTTGGGAATCGGAGGCAGGGAATCAGAGGCGGGGAATCAGAGGCGGGGAATCAGAGGCAGGGAATCAGATGTGCGGAATCAGAGATGGGGAATCAGAGGCGGGGAATCAGAGGCCGGGAATCAGAGGCGGGGAATGAGAGGCCGGGAATGAGAGGCCGGGAATCAGAGGCCGGGAATCAGAGGCCGGGAATCAGAGGTGGGGAAAAAGAGGCATGGAATCAGATGTGCAGAATCAGAGTTGGGGAATCAGAGGCGGGGAATCAGATATGGGGTAACAGAGGCGGGGAATCAGAGGCAGGGAAACAGAGGAGGGGAATCAGATATGGGGAATCAGAGGAGGGGAATCAGAGGTTGGGAATCAGAGGCAGGGAATCAGAGGTGGGGATTCAGAGGCAGGGAATCAGATGCGGGAAATCAGAGGCGGGAATTCAGAGCTAGGGAATCAGAGCGGGGAATCAGATTTGGGGAATCAGAGGCGGGGAATTAGATATGGGGAAACAGAGGTGGGGAATCAGAGGTGGGGAAACGGAGGTGGGGAATCAGAGGCAGGGAATCAGAGGCGGGGAATCAGAGGCAGGGAATCAGATGTGTGGAATCAGAGATGGGGAATCAGAGGCAGGGAATCAGAATCAGAAGCGGGGAATCAGAGGCTGGGAATCAGAGGCCGGGAATCAGATGCCGGGAATAAGAGGCCGGGAATCAGAGGTGGGGAATCAGAGTTGGGGATTCAGAGGCAGGGAATAAGATGCGGGGAATCAGAGGCGGGGATTCAGAGCTGGGGAATCAGAGTGGTGAATCAGAGTTGGGGAATCAGAGGCGGGGAATTAGATATGGGGAAACAGAGGCGGGGAATCAGAGGCGGTGAAACAGAGGCGGGGAATCAGAGGCGGGGAAACAGAGGCGGGGAATCAGATATGGGTAATCAGAGGTGGGAAATCAGAGGCAGGGAATCAGATGTGCGGAATCAGAGATGGGGAATCAGAGGCAGGGAATCAGAATCAGAAGCGGGGAATCAGAGGCCGGGAATCAGAGGCCGGGAATCAGATGACGGGAATAAGAGGCCGGGAATCAGAGGTGGGGAATCAGAGTCCGGGAATCAGAGATGGGGAATCAGAGGCTGGGAATGAGATATGGGGAATCAGAGGCGGGGAATCAGAGGCGGTGAATCAGAGATGGGGAAGAAGAGGCGGGGAATCAGAGGAAGGGAATCAAACATGGGGAATTAGAGGCGGGGAATCAGAGCTGGGGAATCAGAGGCGGGGAATCAGAGTTGGGGAATCAGAGGTGGGGAATCAGATTTGGGGAAACAGAGGCGGGGAATCAGAGGCGGGGAAACAGAGGCGGGGAATCAGATATGGGGAATCAGAGGTGGGGAATCAGAGGTTGGGAATCAGAGGCAGGGAATCAGAGGCGGGGTATCAGAGGCGGGGAATCAGAGGCAGGGAATCAGATGTGCGGAATCAGAGATGGGGAATCAGAGGCAGGGAATCAGAGGCGGGGAATCAGAGGCGGGGAATCAGAGGCCGGGAATCAGAGGCGGGGAATGAGAGGCCAGGAATGAGAGGCCGGGAATCAGAGGCCGGGAATCAGAGGCCGGGAATCAGAGGTGGGGAAAAAGAGGCAGGGAATCAGATGTGCAGAATCAGAGTTGGGGAATCTGAGGCGGGTAATCAGATATGGGGAAACAGAGGCGGGGAATCAGAGGTGGGGAAACAGAGGAGGGGAATCAGATATGGGGAATCAGAGGAGGGGAATCAGAGGTTGGGAATCAGAGGCAGGGAATCAGAGGTGGGGATTCAGATGCAGGGAATCAGATGCGGGGAATCAGAGGCGGGAATTCAGAGCTGGGGAATCAGAGCGGGGAATCAGATTTGGGGAATCAGAGGCGGGTAATTAGATATGGGGAAACAGAGGCGGGGAATCAGAGGTGGGGAAACAGAGGTGGGGAATCAGAGGCGGGGAATCAGAAGTGGGGAATCAGAGGCAGGGAATCAGATGTGTGGAATCAGAGATGGGGAATCAGATGCAGGGAATCAGAATCAGAAGCGGGGAATCAATGGCTGGGAATCAGAGGCCGGGAATAAGATGCCGGGAATAAGAGGCCGGGAATCAGAGGTGGGGAATCAGAAGTGGGGAATCAGAGCCGATGAATCAGAGATGGCGAATCAGAGGCGGGGAATCAGAGGCAGGAAATCAAACATGGGGAATCAGAGGCTGGGAATCAGACGCGGGAAGTCAGAGGCGGGGATTCAGAGCTGGGGAATGAGAGGCAGGGAATCAGATATGGGGAAACAGAGGCGGGGAATAAGAGGCGGGGAAACAGTGGCGGGGAATCAGATATGGGGAATCAGAGGTCGGGAATCAGAGGTTGGGAATCAGAGGCAGGGAATCAAAGGCGGGGAATCAGAATTGGGGAATCAGAGATAGGGAATCAGAGATGGGGAATCAGAGGCGGGGAATCAGACGCGGGGAATCAGAGGCCGGGAATCAGAGGCAGGGAATCAGATATGGGGAATCAGAGGTGGGGAATCAGAGGCAGGGAATCAGATGTGCGGAATCAGAGATGGGGAATCAGAGGCAGGGAAACAGAGGTGGGGAATCAGATATGGGGAATCAGAGATGGCGAATCAATGGCGCTGAATCAGAGATGGGGAATCAGAGGCGGGGAATCAGAGGCGGGGAATCAGAGTTGGTGAATCAGAGGCGGGGAATCAGATATGGGGAAACAGAGGTGGGGAATCAGAGGTGGGGAAACAGAGGTGGGGAATCAGATATGGGGAATCAGAGGTGGTGAATCAGAGGTTGGGAATCAGAGGCAGGGAATCAGAGGCGGGGAATCAGAGGCGGGGATTCAGAGGCAGGGAATCAGATGTACGGAATCAGAAATGGGGAATCAGAAGCAGGGAATCAGAATCAGAAGCGGGGAATCAGAGGCGGGGAATCAGAGCAGTGAATCAGAGTTGGGGAATCAGAGGCGGGGAATTAGATATGGGGAAACAGAGGCCGGGAATCAGAGGCCGGGAATCAGAGGTGGGGAAAAAGAGGCAGGGAATCAGATGTGCAGAATCAGAGTTGGGGAATCAGAGGCGGGGAATCAGATATGGGGTAACAGAGGCGGGGAATCAGAGGCAGGGAAACAGAGGAGGGGAATCAGATGCGGGAAATCAGAGGCGGGAATTCAGAGCTGGGGAATCAGAGCGGGGAATCAGATTTGGGGAATCAGAGGCGGGGAATTAGATATGGGGAAACAGAGGCGGGGAATCAGAGGTGGGGAAACGGAGGTGGGGAATCAGAGGCAGGGAATCAGAGGCGGGGAATGAGAGGCCAGGAATGAGAGGCCGGGAATCAGAGGCCGGGAATCAGAGGCCGGGAATCAGAGGTGGGGAAAAAGAGGCAGGGAATCAGATGTGCAGAATCAGAGTTGGGGAATCAGAGGCGGGGAATCAGATATGGGGAAACAGAGGCGGGGAATCAGAGGTGGGGAAACAGAGGAGGGGAATCAGATATGGGGAATCAGAGGTTGGGAATCAGAGGCAGGGAATCATAGGTGGGGATTCAGAGGCAGGGAATAAGATGCGGGGAATCAGAGGCGGGAATTCAGAACTGGGGAATCAGAGCGGGGAATCAGATTTGGGGAATCAGAGGCGGGGAATTAGATATGGGGAAACAGAGGCGGGGAATCAGAGGTGGGGAAACAGAGGTGGGGAATCAGAGGCGGGGAATCAGAAGTGGGGAATCAGAGGCAGGGAATCAGATGTGTGGAATCAGAGATGGGGAATCAGAGGCAGGGAATCAGAATCAGAAGCGGGGAATCAATGGCTGGGAATCAGAGGCCGGGAATAAGATGCCGGGAATAAGAGGCCGGGAATCAGAGGTTGGGAATCAGAGGCATGGAATCAGAGGCGGGACATCAGAGGCGGGGAATCAGAGGCAGGGAATCGGATGTGCGGAATCAGAGATGGGGAATCAGAGGTGGGGAATCAGAGTCCGGGAATCAGAGATGTGGAATCAGAGGCGGGGAATCAGAGGCGGGGAAACATAGGTGGGGAATCAGATATGGGGAATCAGAAGTGGGGAATCAGAGCCGATGAATCAGAGATGGCGAATCAGAGGCGGGGAATCAGAGGCAGGAAATCAAACATGGGGAATCAGAGGCTGGGAATCAGACGCGGGAAGTCAGAGGCGGGGATTCAGAGCTGGGGAATGAGAGGCAGGGAATCAGATATGGGGAAACAGAGGCGGGGAATAAGAGGCGGGGAAACAGTGGCGGGGAATCAGATATGGGGAATCAGAGGTCGGGAATCAGAGGTTGGGAATCAGAGGCAGGGAATCAAAGGCGGGGAATCAGAATTGGGGAATCAGAGATAGGGAATCAGAGATGGGGAATCAGAGGCGGGGAATCAGACGCGGGGAATCAGAGGCCGGGAATCAGAGGCAGGGAATCAGATATGGGGAATCAGAGGTGGGGAATCAGAGGCAGGGAATCAGATGTGCGGAATCAGAGATGGGGAATCAGAGGCAGGGAAACAGAGGTGGGGAATCAGATATGGGGAATCAGAGATGGCGAATCAATGGCGCTGAATCAGAGATGGGGAATCAGAGGCGGGGAATCAGAGGCGGGGAATCAGAGTTGGTGAATCAGAGGCGGGGAATCAGATATGGGGAAACAGAGGTGGGGAATCAGAGGTGGGGAAACAGAGGTGGGGAATCAGATATGGGGAATCAGAGGTGGTGAATCAGAGGTTGGGAATCAGAGGCAGGGAATCAGAGGCGGGGAATCAGAGGCGGGGATTCAGAGGCAGGGAATCAGATGTACGGAATCAGAAATGGGGAATCAGAGGCAGGGAATCAGAATCAGAAGCGGGGAATCAGAGGCGGGGAATCAGAGCAGTGAATCAGAGTTGGGGAATCAGAGGCGGGGAATTAGATATGGGGAAACAGAGGCCGGGAATCTGAGGCCGGGAATCAGAGGTGGGGAAAAAGAGGCAGGGAATCAGATGTGTGGAATCAGAGATGGGGAATTAGATATGGGGAAACAGAGGCGGGGAATCAGAGGTGGGGAAACGGAGGTGGGGAATCAGAGGCAGGGAATCAGAGGCGGGGAATCAGAGGCAGGGAATCAGATGTGTGGAATCAGAGATGGGGAATCAGAGGCAGGGAATCAGAATCAGAAGCGGGGAATCAGAGGCTGGGAATCAGAGGCCGGGAATCAGATGCCGGGAATAAGAGGCCGGGAATCAGAGGTGGGGAATCAGAGTTGGGGATTCAGAGGCAGGGAATCAGATGCGGGGAATCAGAGGCGGGGATTCAGAGCTGGGGAATCAGAGTGGTGAATCAGAGTTGGGGAATCAGAGGCGGGGAATTAGATATGGGGAAACAGAGGCGGGGAATCAGAGGCGGTGAAACAGAGGCGGGGAATCAGAGGCGTGGAAACAGAGGCGGGGAATCAGATATGGGTAATCAGAGGTGGGAAATCAGAGGCAGGGAATCAGATGTGCGGAATCAGAGATGGGGAATCAGAGGCAGGGAATCAGAATCAGAAGCGGGGAATCAGAGGCCGGGAATCAGAGGCCGGGAATCAGATGACGGGAATAAGAGGCCGGGAATCAGAGGTGGGGAATCAGAGTCCGGGAATCAGAGATGGGGAATCAGAGGCTGGGAATGAGATATGGGGAATCAGAGGCGGGGAATCAGAGGCGAGGAAACAGAGGCGGGGAATCACATATGGGGAATCAGAGGTGGCGAATCAAAGGCGGTGAATCAGAGATGGGGAAGAAGGGGCGGGGAATCAGAGGCAGGGAATCAAACACGGGGAATTAGAGGCGGGGAATCAGAGCTGGGGAATCAGAGGCGGGGAATCAGAGTTGGGGAATCAGAGGTGGGGAATCAGATTTGGGGAAACAGAGGCGGGGAATCAGAGGCGGGGAAACAGAGGCGGGGAATCAGATATGGGGAATCAGAGGTGGGGAATCAGAGGTTGGGAATCAGAGGCAGGGAATCAGAGGCGGGGTATCAGAGGCGGGGAATCAGAGGCAGGGAATCAGATGTGCGGAATCAGAGATGGGGAATCAGAGGCAGGGAATCAGAGGCGGGGAATCAGAGGCGGGGAATCAGAGGCCGGGAATCAGAGGCGGGGAATGAGAGGCCAGGAATGAGAGGCCGGGAATCAGAGGCCGGGAATCAGAGGCCGGGAATCAGAGGTGGGGAAAAAGAGGCAGGGAATCAGATGTGCAGAATCAGAGTTGGGGAATCTGAGGCGGGTAATCAGATATGGGGAAACAGAGGCGGGGAATCAGAGGTGGGGAAACAGAGGAGGGCAATCAGATATGGGGAATCAGAGGAGGGGAATCAGAGGTTGGGAATCAGAGGCAGGGAATCAGAGGTGGGGATTCAGAGGCAGGGAATCAGATGCGGGGAATCAGAGGCGGGAATTCAGAGCTGGGGAATCAGAGCGGGGAATCAGATTTGGGGAATCAGAGGCGGGGAATTAGATATGGGGAAACAGAGGCGGGGAATCAGAGGTGGGGAAACAGAGGTGGGGAATCAGAGGCGGGGAATCAGAAGTGGGGAATCAGAGGCAGGGAATCAGATGTGTGGAATCAGAGATGGGGAATCAGATGCAGGGAATCAGAATCAGAAGCGGGGAATCAATGGCTGGGAATCAGAGGCCGGGAATAAGATGCCGGGAATAAGAGGCCGGGAATCAGAGGTGGGGAATCAGAGTCCGGGAATAAGAGGTTGTGAATCAGAGGCATGGAATCAGAGGCGGGGCATCAGAGGCGGGGAATCAGAGGCAGGGAATCGGATGTGCGGAATCAGAGATGGGGAATCAGAGATGTGGAATCAGAGGCGGGGAATAAGAGGCGGGGAAACAGAGGCGGGGAATCAGATATGGGGAATCAGAGGTCGGGAATCAGAGGTTGGGAATCAGAGGCAGGGAATCAAACATGGGGAATCAGAGGCTGGGAATCAGACGCGGGAAGTCAGAGGCGGGGATTCAGAGCTGGGGAATGAGAGGCAGGGAATCAGATATGTGGAAACAGAGGCGGGGAATAAGAGGCGGGGAAACAGAGGCGGCGAATCAGAGGCAGGGAAACGGAGGCGGGGAATCAGATATTGGGAGTCAGAGGCGGGGAATCAGAGGCAGGGAATCAGACGCGGGGAAACAGAGGCGGGGAATCAGAGCTGGGGAATCAGAGGCGGGGAATCAGAGTTGGGGAATCAGAGGAGGGGAATCAGATATGGGGAATCAGAGGCGGGGAATCAGAGGCGGGGTAACAGAGATGGGGAATCAGAGGCAGGGAATCACAGGCAGAGAATCAGACGCGGGGAATCAGAGGCGGGGAATCATAGTTGGCGAATCACAGGCGGGGAATAAGAGTTGGGGAATCAGAGGCGGGGAATCTGATATGGGGAATCAGAGGCGGGGAATCAGAGGCAGGGAAACAGAGGCGGGGAATCAGACATGGGGAATCAGAGGCGGGGGATCAGAGCGGGGAATCAGAGTTGGGGAATCAGAGGCGGGGAATTAGATATGGGGAAACAGAGGCGGGGAATCAGAGGCGGGGAAACAGATGCGGGGAATCAGATATGGCGAATCAGAGGTGGTGAATCAAAGGCGCTGAATCAGAGATGGGGAATCAGAGGCGGGGAATCAGAGGCAGGGAATCAAACACGGGGAATCAGAGGCGGGGAATCAGAGTTGGGGAATCAGAGGCGGGGAATCAGATATGGGGAAACAGAGGTGGTGATTCAGAGGCGGTGAAACAGAGGCGGGGAATCAGATATGGGGAATCAGAGGTGGGGTATCAGAGGTTGGGAATCAGAGGCAGGGAATCAGAGGCGGGGAATCAGAGGCGGAAAATCAGAGGCAGGGAATCAGATGTGCAGAATCAGAAATGGGGAATCAGAGGCAGGGAATCAGAGGTGGGGAATCAAACACGGGGAATCAGAGGCGGGGAATCAGAGTTGGGGAATCAGAGGCGGGGAATCAGATATGGGGAAACAGAGGCGGTGATTCAGAGGCGGTGAAACAGAGGCGGGGAATCAGATATGGGGAATCAGAGGTGGGGTATCAGAGGTTGGGAATCAGAGGCAGGGAATCAGAGGCGGGGAATCAGAGGCGGAAAATCAGAGGCAGGGAATCAGATGTGCAGAATCAGAAATGGGGAATCAGAGGCAGGGAATCAGAGGTGGGGAATCAGAGGCAGGGAATCAGAGGCCGGGAATCAGAGGCGGGGTATCAGATATGGGGAATCAGAGGTGGGGAATCAGAGGCAGGGAATCAGATGTGCGGAATCAGAGATGGGGAATCAGAGGCAGGGAAATATAGGTGGGGAATCAGATATGGGGAATCAGAGATGGCGAATCAATGGCGCTGAATCAGAGATGGGGAATCAGAGGCGGGGAATCAGAGGCGGGGAATCAGAGTTGGTGAATCAGATGCGGGGAATCAGATATGGGGAAACAGAGGTGGGGAATCAGAGGTGGGGAAACAGAGGTGGGGAATCAGATATGGGGAATCAGAGGTGGTGAATCGGAGGTTGGGAATCAGAGGCAGGGAATCAGAGGCGGGGAATCAGAGGCGGGGAATCAGAGGCAGGGAATCAGATGTACGGAATCAGAAATGGGGAATCAGAGGCAGGGAATCAGAGGCGGGGAATCAGAGGCGTGGAAACAGAGGCGGGGAATCAGATATGGGGAATCAGAGGTGTGGAATCAAAGGCGGTGAATCAGAGATGGGGAATCAGAGGCGGGGAATCAGAGGCAGGGAATCAGACGTGGGGAATCAGAGGCGGGGAATCAGAGCTGGGGAATCAGAGGCGTGGTATCAGAGTTGGGGAATCAGCGGCGGGGAATCAGATATGGGGAATCAGAGGCGGGGAATCAGAGCTGGGGAATGAGAGGCCGGGAATCAGATATGGTGAAACAGAGGCGGGGAATAAGAGGCGGGGAAACAGAGGCGGGGAATCAGATATGGGGAATCAGAGGTCGGGAATCAGAGGTTGGGAAACAGAGGGGGGGAATCAGATATGGGGAATCGGAGGTGGGGAATCAGAGGTTGGGAATCAGAGGCAGGGAATCAGAGGCGGGGAATCAGTGTTTGGGAATCAGAGGAGGGGAATCAGATATGAGGAAACAGATGCAGGGAATCAGAGGCGGGGAAACAAAGGCGGGGAATCAGATATGGGGAATCAGAGGTGGGGAATCAGAGGTTGGGAATCAGAAGCATGGAATCAGAGGCGGGACATCAGAGGCGGGGAATCAGAGGCAGGGAATTGGATGTGCGGAATCAGAGATGGGGAATCAGAGGCGGGGAATGAGATATGGGGAATCAGAGGCGTGGAATCAGAGGCGGGGTAACAGAGGCGGGGAATCACATATGGGGAATCAGCGGTGGCGAATCAAAGGTGGTGAATCAGAGATGGGGAAGCAGAGGCGGGGAATCAGAGGCAGGGAATCAAACACGGGGATTCAGAGGCGGGGAATCAGAGCTGGGGAATCAGAGGCGGGGAATCAGATTTGGGGAATCAGAGGCGGGGAATCAGATATGGGGAATCAGAGGCGGGGAATCAGACGCGGGGAATCAGAGGTGGTGAATCAGAGCTGGGGAATCAGAGGCGGGAAATCAGTGTTGGGGAATCAGAGGCGGGGAATCAGATATGAGGAAACAGAGGCATGAAATCAGAGGCGGGGCATCAGAGGCGAGGAATCAGAGGCAGGGAATCGGATGTGCGGAATAAGAGATGGGGAATCAGAGGTGGGAATCAGAGTCCGGGAATCAGAGTTGGGGAATCAGAGGAGGGGAATCAGAGGCGGGGAAACATAGGTGGGGAATCAGATATGGGGAATCAGAGGTGGGGAATCAGAGGCGATGAATCAGAGATGGCGAATCAGAGGCGGGGAATCAGAGGCAGGAAATCAGACATGGGGAATCAGAGGCTGGGAATCAGACGCGGGGAGTCAGAGGCGGGGAATCAGAGCTGGGGAATCAGAGGCGGGGAATCAGAGTTGGGGAATCAGAGGCGGGGAATCAGATATGGGGAAACAGAGGCGGGGAATCAGAGGCAGGGAAACGGAGGCAGGGAATCAGATATTGGGAATCAGAGGCAGGGAATCAGAGGCAGGGATTCAGACGCGGGGAATCAGAGGAGGGGAATCATAGCTGGCGAATCAGAGGCGGGGAATCAGAGTTGGGAAATCATAGGTGGGGAATCAGATATGGGGAATCAGAGGCGGGGAATCAGAGGCGGGGAAACAGAGACGGGGAATCAGATATGGGGAATCATAGGTGGGGAATCAGAGGTGGTGAATCAGAGATGGGGAATCAGAGGTGGGGAATCAGAGGCAGGGAATCAGACGCGGGGAAACAGAGGCGGGGAATCAGAGCTGGGGAATCAGAGGCGGGGAATCAGAGTTGGGGAATCAGAGGAGGGGAATCAGATATGGGGAATCAGAGGCATGGAATCAGAGGCGGGGCATCAGAGGCGGGGAATCAGAGGCAGGGAATCGGATGTGCAGAATCAGAGATGGGGAATCAGAGGTGGGGAATCAGAGTCCGGGAATCAGAGATGTGGAATCAGAGGCAGGGAATATGAGGCGGGGAAACAGAGGCGGGGAATCAGATATGGGGAATCAGAGGTCGGGAATCAGAGGTTGGGAATCAGAGGCAGGGAATCAAACATGGGGAATCAGAGGCTGGGAATCAGACGCGGGAAGTCAGAGGCGGGGATTCGTAGCTGGGGAATGAGAGGCAGGGAATCAGATATGTGGAAACAGAGGCGGGGAATAAGAGGCGGGGAAACAGAGGCGGGGAATCAGATATGGGGAATCAGAGGTAGGGAATCAGAGGTTGGGAATCAGAGGCAGGGAATCAAAGGCGGGGAATCAGAATTGGGGAATCAGAGATAGGGAATCAGAGATAGGGAATCAGAGGCGGGGAATCAGACGCGGGGAATCAGAGGTGGGAATCAGAGATGGGGAATAAGAGGAGGGGAATCAGAGGCGGGGAAACATAGGTGGGGAATAAGATATGGGGATCAGAGGTGGGGAATCAGAGGCGATGAATCAGAGATGGCGAATCAGAGGCGGGGAATCAGAGGCAGGAAATCAGACATGGGGAATCAGAGGCTGGGAATCAGATGCGGGAAGTCAGAGGCGGGGAATCAGAGCTGGGGAATCAGAGGCGGGGAATCAGAGTTGGGGAATCAGAGGCGGGGAATCAGATATGGGGAAACAGAGGCGGGGAATCAGAGGCAGGGAAACGGAGGCAGGGAATCAGATATTTGGAATCAGAGGCAGGGATTCAGACGCGGGGAATCAGAGGAGGGGAATCATAGCTGGCGAATCAGAGGCGGGGAATCAGAGTAGGGAAATCATAGGTGGGGAATCAGATATGGGGAATCAGAGGCGGGGAATCAGAGGCGGGGAAACAGAGACGGGGAATCAGATATGGGGAATCATAGGTGGGGAATCAGAGGTGGTGAATCAGAGATGGGGAATCAGAGGTGGGGAATCAGAGGCGGGGAATCAGAGTTGGGGAATCAGAGGAGGGGAATCAGATATGGGGAATCAGAGGCGGGGAATCAGAGGCGGGGTAACAGAGATGGGGAATCAGAGGCAGGGAATCACAGGCAGAGAATCAGAGCTGGGGAATCAGAGGAGGGGAATCAGAGTTGGGGAATCAGAGGAGGGGAATCAGATATGGGGAATCAGAGGCGGGGAATCAGAGGCGGGGTAACAGAGATGGGGAATCAGAGGCAGGCAATCACAGGCAGAGAATCAGACGCGGGGAATCAGAGGCGGGGAATCATAGTTGGCGAATCACAGGCGGGGAATAAGAGTTGGGGAATCAGAGGCGGGGAATCTGATATGGGGAATCAGAGGCGGGGAATCAGAGGCAGGGAAACAGAGGCGGGGAATCAGACGTGGGGAATCAGAGGAGGGGAATTAGATATGGGGAATCAGAGTTGGGGAATCAGAGGCGGGGAAACAGATGCGGGGAATCAGATATGGGGAATCAGAGGTGGTGAATCAAAGGCGCTGAATCAGAGATGGGGAATCAGAGGCGGGGAATCAGAGGCAGGGAATCAAACACGGGGAATCAGAGGCGGGGAATCAGAGTTGGGGAATCAGAGGCGGGGAATCAGATATGGGGAAACAGAGGCGGGGAATTAGAGGCAGGAAATAAGACATGGGGAATCAGAGGCTGGGAATCAGACGCGGGGAGTCAGAGGCGGGGAATCAGAGCTGGGGAATCAGAGGCAGGGAATCAGAGTTGGGGTATCAGAGGCGGGGAATCAGATATGGGGAAACAGAGGCGGGGAATCAGAGGCAGGGAAACGGTGGCGGGGAATCAGATTTTAGGAAACAGAGGCGGGGAATCAGAGGCAGGGAAACGGAGGCGGGGAATCAGATATGGGGAATCAGAGGAGGGGAATCAGAGGTTGTGAATCAGAGGCAGGGAATCAGAGGTGGGGATTCAGAGGCAGTGAATCAGATGCGGGGAATCAGAGGCGGGGATTCAGAGCTGGGGAATCAGAGCGGGGAATCAGAGTTGGGGAATCAGAGGCGGGGAATTAGATATGGGGAAACAGAGGCGGGGAATCAGATATGGGGAAACAGAGGCGGGGAATCAGAGGCAGGGAAACGGAGGCAGGGAATCAGATATTGGGAATCAGAGGCAGGGAATCAGAGGCAGGGATTCAGACGCGGGGAATCAGAGGAGGGGAATCATAGCTGGCGAATCAGAGGCGGGGAATCAGAGTTGGGAAATCATAGGTGGGGAATCAGATATGGGGAATCAGAGGCGGGGAATCAGAGGCGGGGAAACAGAGACGGGGAATCAGATATGGGGAATCATAGGTGGGGAATCAGAGGTGGTGAATCAGAGATGGGGAATCAGAGGTGGGGAATCAGAGGCAGGGAATCAGACGCGGGGAAACAGAGGCGGGGAATCAGAGCTGGGGAATCAGAGGCGGGGAATCAGAGTTGGGGAATCAGAGGAGGGGAATCAGATATGGGGAATCAGAGGCATGGAATCAGAGGCGGGGCATCAGAGGCGGGGAATCAGAGGCAGGGAATCGGATGTGCAGAATCAGAGATGGGGAATCAGAGGTGGGGAATCAGAGTCCGGGAATCAGAGATGTGGAATCAGAGGCAGGGAATATGAGGCGGGGAAACAGAGGCGGGGAATCAGATATGGGGAATCAGAGGTCGGGAATCAGAGGTTGGGAATCAGAGGCAGGGAATCAAACATGGGGAATCAGAGGCTGGGAATCAGACGCGGGAAGTCAGAGGCGGGGATTCGTAGCTGGGGAATGAGAGGCAGGGAATCAGATATGTGGAAACAGAGGCGGGGAATAAGAGGCGGGGAAACAGAGGCGGGGAATCAGATATGGGGAATCAGAGGTAGGGAATCAGAGGTTGGGAATCAGAGGCAGGGAATCAAAGGCGGGGAATCAGAATTGGGGAATCAGAGATAGGGAATCAGAGATAGGGAATCAGAGGCGGGGAATCAGACGCGGGGAATCAGAGGTGGGAATCAGAGATGGGGAATAAGAGGAGGGGAATCAGAGGCGGGGAAACATAGGTGGGGAATAAGATATGGGGATCAGAGGTGGGGAATCAGAGGCGATGAATCAGAGATGGCGAATCAGAGGCGGGGAATCAGAGGCAGGAAATCAGACATGGGGAATCAGAGGCTGGGAATCAGATGCGGGAAGTCAGAGGCGGGGAATCAGAGCTGGGGAATCAGAGGCGGGGAATCAGAGTTGGGGAATCAGAGGCGGGGAATCAGATATGGGGAAACAGAGGCGGGGAATCAGAGGCAGGGAAACGGAGGCAGGGAATCAGATATTTGGAATCAGAGGCAGGGATTCAGACGCGGGGAATCAGAGGAGGGGAATCATAGCTGGCGAATCAGAGGCGGGGAATCAGAGTAGGGAAATCATAGGTGGGGAATCAGATATGGGGAATCAGAGGCGGGGAATCAGAGGCGGGGAAACAGAGACGGGGAATCAGATATGGGGAATCATAGGTGGGGAATCAGAGGTGGTGAATCAGAGATGGGGAATCAGAGGTGGGGAATCAGAGGCGGGGAATCAGAGTTGGGGAATCAGAGGAGGGGAATCAGATATGGGGAATCAGAGGCGGGGAATCAGAGGCGGGGTAACAGAGATGGGGAATCAGAGGCAGGGAATCACAGGCAGAGAATCAGAGCTGGGGAATCAGAGGAGGGGAATCAGAGTTGGGGAATCAGAGGAGGGGAATCAGATATGGGGAATCAGAGGCGGGGAATCAGAGGCGGGGTAACAGAGATGGGGAATCAGAGGCAGGCAATCACAGGCAGAGAATCAGACGCGGGGAATCAGAGGCGGGGAATCATAGTTGGCGAATCACAGGCGGGGAATAAGAGTTGGGGAATCAGAGGCGGGGAATCTGATATGGGGAATCAGAGGCGGGGAATCAGAGGCAGGGAAACAGAGGCGGGGAATCAGACGTGGGGAATCAGAGGAGGGGAATTAGATATGGGGAATCAGAGTTGGGGAATCAGAGGCGGGGAAACAGATGCGGGGAATCAGATATGGGGAAACAGAGGCGGGGAATTAGAGGCAGGAAATAAGACATGGGGAATCAGAGGCTGGGAATCAGACGCGGGGAGTCAGAGGCGGGGAATCAGAGCTGGGGAATCAGAGGCAGGGAATCAGAGTTGGGGTATCAGAGGCGGGGAATCAGATATGGGGAAACAGAGGCGGGGAATCAGAGGCAGGGAAACGGTGGCGGGGAATCAGATTTTAGGAAACAGAGGCGGGGAATCAGAGGCAGGGAAACGGAGGCAGGGAATCAGATATTGGGAATCAGAGGCAGGGAATCAGAGGCAGGGATTCAGAGGCGGGGAATCAGATATGGGGAATCAGAGGTGGGGAATCAGAGGTTGGGAATCAGAGGCAGGGAATCAGAGGCGGGGAATCAGAGGCGGGGAATCAGAGGCAGGGAATCAGATGTGCGGAATCAGAGATGGGGAATCAGAGGCGGGGAATCAGAGGCCGGGAATCAGAGGCGGGGAATGAGAGGCCGGGAATGAGAGGCCGGGAATCAGAGGCCGGGAATCAGAGGCCGGGAATCAGAGGTGGGGAAAAAGAGGCATGGAATCAGATGTGCAGAATCAGAGTTGGGGAATCAGAGGCGGGGAATCAGATATGGGGTAACAGAGGCGGGGAATCAGAGGCAGGGAAACAGAGGAGGGGAATCAGATATGGGGAATCAGAGGAGGGGAATCAGAGGTTGGGAATCAGAGGCAGGGAATCAGAGGTGGGGATTCAGAGGCAGGGAATCAGATGCGGGAAATCAGAGGCGGGAATTCAGAGCTAGGGAATCAGAGCGGGGAATCAGATTTGGGGAATCAGAGGCGGGGAATTAGATATGGGGAAACAGAGGTGGGGAATCAGAGGTGGGGAAACGGAGGTGGGGAATCAGAGGCAGGGAATCAGAGGCGGGGAATCAGAGGCAGGGAATCAGATGTGTGGAATCAGAGATGGGGAATCAGAGGCAGGGAATCAGAATCAGAAGCGGGGAATCAGAGGCTGGGAATCAGAGGCCGGGAATCAGATGCCGGGAATAAGAGGCCGGGAATCAGAGGTGGGGAATCAGAGTTGGGGATTCAGAGGCAGGGAATCAGATGCGGGGAATCAGAGGCGGGGATTCAGAGCTGGGGAATCAGAGTGGTGAATCAGAGTTGGGGAATCAGAGGCGGGGAATTAGATATGGGGAAACAGAGGCGGGGAATCAGAGGCGGTGAAACAGAGGCGGGGAATCAGAGGCGGGGAAACAGAGGCGGGGAATCAGATATGGGTAATCAGAGGTGGGAAATCAGAGGCAGGGAATCAGATGTGCGGAATCAGAGATGGGGAATCAGAGGCAGGGAATCAGAATCAGAAGCGGGGAATCAGAGGCCGGGAATCAGAGGCCGGGAATCAGATGACGGGAATAAGAGGCCGGGAATCAGAGGTGGGGAATCAGAGTCCGGGAATCAGAGATGGGGAATCAGAGGCTGGGAATGAGATATGGGGAATCAGAGGCGGGGAATCAGAGGCGGTGAATCAGAGATGGGGAAGAAGAGGCGGGGAATCAGAGGAAGGGAATCAAACATGGGGAATTAGAGGCGGGGAATCAGAGCTGGGGAATCAGAGGCGGGGAATCAGAGTTGGGGAATCAGAGGTGGGGAATCAGATTTGGGGAAACAGAGGCGGGGAATCAGAGGCGGGGAAACAGAGGCGGGGAATCAGATATGGGGAATCAGAGGTGGGGAATCAGAGGTTGGGAATCAGAGGCAGGGAATCAGAGGCGGGGTATCAGAGGCGGGGAATCAGAGGCAGGGAATCAGATGTGCGGAATCAGAGATGGGGAATCAGAGGCAGGGAATCAGAGGCGGGGAATCAGAGGCGGGGAATCAGAGGCCGGGAATCAGAGGCGGGGAATGAGAGGCCAGGAATGAGAGGCCGGGAATCAGAGGCCGGGAATCAGAGGCCGGGAATCAGAGGTGGGGAAAAAGAGGCAGGGAATCAGATGTGCAGAATCAGAGTTGGGGAATCTGAGGCGGGTAATCAGATATGGGGAAACAGAGGCGGGGAATCAGAGGTGGGGAAACAGAGGAGGGGAATCAGATATGGGGAATCAGAGGAGGGGAATCAGAGGTTGGGAATCAGAGGCAGGGAATCAGAGGTGGGGATTCAGATGCAGGGAATCAGATGCGGGGAATCAGAGGCGGGAATTCAGAGCTGGGGAATCAGAGCGGGGAATCAGATTTGGGGAATCAGAGGCGGGTAATTAGATATGGGGAAACAGAGGCGGGGAATCAGAGGTGGGGAAACAGAGGTGGGGAATCAGAGGCGGGGAATCAGAAGTGGGGAATCAGAGGCAGGGAATCAGATGTGTGGAATCAGAGATGGGGAATCAGATGCAGGGAATCAGAATCAGAAGCGGGGAATCAATGGCTGGGAATCAGAGGCCGGGAATAAGATGCCGGGAATAAGAGGCCGGGAATCAGAGGTGGGGAATCAGAAGTGGGGAATCAGAGCCGATGAATCAGAGATGGCGAATCAGAGGCGGGGAATCAGAGGCAGGAAATCAAACATGGGGAATCAGAGGCTGGGAATCAGACGCGGGAAGTCAGAGGCGGGGATTCAGAGCTGGGGAATGAGAGGCAGGGAATCAGATATGGGGAAACAGAGGCGGGGAATAAGAGGCGGGGAAACAGTGGCGGGGAATCAGATATGGGGAATCAGAGGTCGGGAATCAGAGGTTGGGAATCAGAGGCAGGGAATCAAAGGCGGGGAATCAGAATTGGGGAATCAGAGATAGGGAATCAGAGATGGGGAATCAGAGGCGGGGAATCAGACGCGGGGAATCAGAGGCCGGGAATCAGAGGCAGGGAATCAGATATGGGGAATCAGAGGTGGGGAATCAGAGGCAGGGAATCAGATGTGCGGAATCAGAGATGGGGAATCAGAGGCAGGGAAACAGAGGTGGGGAATCAGATATGGGGAATCAGAGATGGCGAATCAATGGCGCTGAATCAGAGATGGGGAATCAGAGGCGGGGAATCAGAGGCGGGGAATCAGAGTTGGTGAATCAGAGGCGGGGAATCAGATATGGGGAAACAGAGGTGGGGAATCAGAGGTGGGGAAACAGAGGTGGGGAATCAGATATGGGGAATCAGAGGTGGTGAATCAGAGGTTGGGAATCAGAGGCAGGGAATCAGAGGCGGGGAATCAGAGGCGGGGATTCAGAGGCAGGGAATCAGATGTACGGAATCAGAAATGGGGAATCAGAGGCAGGGAATCAGAATCAGAAGCGGGGAATCAGAGGCGGGGAATCAGAGCAGTGAATCAGAGTTGGGGAATCAGAGGCGGGGAATTAGATATGGGGAAACAGAGGCCGGGAATCAGAGGCCGGGAATCAGAGGTGGGGAAAAAGAGGCAGGGAATCAGATGTGCAGAATCAGAGTTGGGGAATCAGAGGCGGGGAATCAGATATGGGGTAACAGAGGCGGGGAATCAGAGGCAGGGAAACAGAGGAGGGGAATCAGATGCGGGAAATCAGAGGCGGGAATTCAGATCTGGGGAATCAGAGCGGGGAATCAGATTTGGGGAATCAGAGGCGGGGAATTAGATATGGGGAAACAGAGGCGGGGAATCAGAGGTGGGGAAACGGAGGTGGGGAATCAGAGGCAGGGAATCAGAGGCGGGGAATCAGAGGCAGGGAATCAGATGTGTGGAATCAGAGATGGGGAATCAGAGGCAGGGAATCAGAATCAGAAGCGGGGAATCAGAGGCTGGGAATCAGAGGCCGGGAATCAGATGCCGGGAATAAGAGGCCGGGAATCAGAGGTGGGGAATCAGAGTTGGGGATTCAGAGGCAGGGAATCAGATGCGGGGAATCAGAGGCGGGGATTCAGAGCTGGGGAATCAGAGTGGTGAATCAGAGTTGGGGAATCAGAGGCGGGGAATTAGATATGGGGAAACAGAGGCGGGGAATCAGAGGCGGTGAAACAGAGGCGGGGAATCAGAGGCGGGGAAACAGAGGCGGGGAATCAGATATGGGTAATCAGAGGTGGGAAATCAGAGGCAGGGAATCAGATGTGCGGAATCAGAGATGGGGAATCAGAGGCAGGGAATCAGAATCAGAAGCGGGGAATCAGAGGCCGGGAATCAGAGGCCGGGAATCAGATGACGGGAATAAGAGGCCGGGAATCAGAGGTGGGGAATCAGAGTCCGGGAATCAGAGATGGGGAATCAGAGGCTGGGAATGAGATATGGGGAATCAGAGGCGGGGAATCAGAGGCGAGGAAACAGAGGCGGGGAATCACATATGGGGAATCAGAGGTGGCGAATCAAAGGCGGTGAATCAGAGATGGGGAAGAAGGGGCGGGGAATCAGAGGCAGGGAATCAAACACGGGGAATTAGAGGCGGGGAATCAGAGCTGGGGAATCAGAGGCGGGGAATCAGAGTTGGGGAATCAGAGGTGGGGAATCAGATTTGGGGAAACAGAGGCGGGGAATCAGAGGCGGGGAAACAGAGGCGGGGAATCAGATATGGGGAATCAGAGGTGGGGAATCAGAGGTTGGGAATCAGAGGCAGGGAATCAGAGGCGGGGTATCAGAGGCGGGGAATCAGAGGCAGGGAATCAGATGTGCGGAATCAGAGATGGGGAATCAGAGGCAGGGAATCAGAGGCGGGGAATCAGAGGCGGGGAATCAGAGGCCGGGAATCAGAGGCGGGGAATGAGAGGCCAGGAATGAGAGGCCGGGAATCAGAGGCCGGGAATCAGAGGCCGGGAATCAGAGGTGGGGAAAAAGAGGCAGGGAATCAGATGTGCAGAATCAGAGTTGGGGAATCTGAGGCGGGTAATCAGATATGGGGAAACAGAGGCGGGGAATCAGAGGTGGGGAAACAGAGGAGGGCAATCAGATATGGGGAATCAGAGGAGGGGAATCAGAGGTTGGGAATCAGAGGCAGGGAATCAGAGGTGGGGATTCAGAGGCAGGGAATCAGATGCGGGGAATCAGAGGCGGGAATTCAGAGCTGGGGAATCAGAGCGGGGAATCAGATTTGGGGAATCAGAGGCGGGGAATTAGATATGGGGAAACAGAGGCGGGGAATCAGAGGTGGGGAAACAGAGGTGGGGAATCAGAGGCGGGGAATCAGAAGTGGGGAATCAGAGGCAGGGAATCAGATGTGTGGAATCAGAGATGGGGAATCAGATGCAGGGAATCAGAATCAGAAGCGGGGAATCAATGGCTGGGAATCAGAGGCCGGGAATAAGATGCCGGGAATAAGAGGCCGGGAATCAGAGGTGGGGAATCAGAGTCCGGGAATAAGAGGTTGTGAATCAGAGGCATGGAATCAGAGGCGGGGCATCAGAGGCGGGGAATCAGAGGCAGGGAATCGGATGTGCGGAATCAGAGATGGGGAATCAGAGATGTGGAATCAGAGGCGGGGAATAAGAGGCGGGGAAACAGAGGCGGGGAATCAGATATGGGGAATCAGAGGTCGGGAATCAGAGGTTGGGAATCAGAGGCAGGGAATCAAACATGGGGAATCAGAGGCTGGGAATCAGACGCGGGAAGTCAGAGGCGGGGATTCAGAGCTGGGGAATGAGAGGCAGGGAATCAGATATGTGGAAACAGAGGCGGGGAATAAGAGGCGGGGAAACAGAGGCGGCGAATCAGAGGCAGGGAAACGGAGGCGGGGAATCAGATATTGGGAATCAGAGGCGGGGAATCAGAGGCAGGGAATCAGACGCGGGGAAACAGAGGCGGGGAATCAGAGCTGGGGAATCAGAGGCGGGGAATCAGAGTTGGGGAATCAGAGGAGGGGAATCAGATATGGGGAATCAGAGGCGGGGAATCAGAGGCGGGGTAACAGAGATGGGGAATCAGAGGCAGGGAATCACAGGCAGAGAATCAGACGCGGGGAATCAGAGGCGGGGAATCATAGTTGGCGAATCACAGGCGGGGAATAAGAGTTGGGGAATCAGAGGCTGGGAATCTGATATGGGGAATCAGAGGCGGGGAATCAGAGGCAGGGAAACAGAGGCGGGGAATCAGACATGGGGAATCAGAGGCGGGGGATCAGAGCGGGGAATCAGAGTTGGGGAATCAGAGGCGGGGAATTAGATATGGGGAAACAGAGGCGGGGAATCAGAGGCGGGGAAACAGATGCGGGGAATCAGATATGGCGAATCAGAGGTGGTGAATCAAAGGCGCTGAATCAGAGATGGGGAATCAGAGGCGGGGAATCAGAGGCAGGGAATCAAACACGGGGAATCAGAGGCGGGGAATCAGAGTTGGGGAATCAGAGGCGGGGAATCAGATATGGGGAAACAGAGGTGGTGATTCAGAGGCGGTGAAACAGAGGCGGGGAATCAGATATGGGGAATCAGAGGTGGGGTATCAGAGGTTGGGAATCAGAGGCAGGGAATCAGAGGCGGGGAATCAGAGGCGGAAAATCAGAGGCAGGGAATCAGATGTGCAGAATCAGAAATGGGGAATCAGAGGCAGGGAATCAGAGGTGGGGAATCAAACACGGGGAATCAGAGGCGGGGAATCAGAGTTGGGGAATCAGAGGCGGGGAATCAGATATGGGGAAACAGAGGCGGTGATTCAGAGGCGGTGAAACAGAGGCGGGGAATCAGATATGGGGAATCAGAGGTGGGGTATCAGAGGTTGGGAATCAGAGGCAGGGAATCAGAGGCGGGGAATCAGAGGCGGGGAATCAGAGGCGGGGAATCAGAGGCCGGGAATCAGAGGCGGGGAATGAGAGGCCAGGAATGAGAGGCCGGGAATCAGAGGCCGGGAATAAGAGGCCGGGAATCAGAGGTGGGGAAAAAGAGGCAGGGAATCAGATGTGCAGAATCAGAGTTGGGGAATCTGAGGCGGGTAATCAGATATGGGGAAACAGAGGCGGGGAATCAGAGGTGGGGAAACAGAGGAGGGGAATCAGATATGGGGAATCAGAGGAGGGGAATCAGAGGTTGGGAATCAGAGGCAGGGAATCAGAGGTGGGGATTCAGATGCAGGGAATCAGATGCGGGGAATCAGAGGCGGGAATTCAGAGCTGGGGAATCAGAGCGGGGAATCAGATTTGGGGAATCAGAGGCGGGTAATTAGATATGGGGAAACAGAGGCGGGGAATCAGAGGTGGGGAAACAGAGGTGGGGAATCAGAGGCGGGGAATCAGAAGTGGGGAATCAGAGGCAGGGAATCAGATGTGTGGAATCAGAGATGGGGAATCAGATGCAGGGAATCAGAATCAGAAGCGGGGAATCAATGGCTGGGAAT
Source organism: Narcine bancroftii (assembly GCF_036971445.1). Taxonomy (NCBI): domain Eukaryota; kingdom Metazoa; phylum Chordata; class Chondrichthyes; order Torpediniformes; family Narcinidae; genus Narcine; species Narcine bancroftii. The sequence continues at coordinate 2,297,323 of NW_027211797.1, forward strand.
CAGAGGCCGGGAATAAGATGCCGGGAATAAGAGGCCGGGAATCAGAGGTGGGGAATCAGAAGTGGGGAATCAGAGCCGATGAATCAGAGATGGCGAATCAGAGGCGGGGAATCAGAGGCAGGAAATCAAACATGGGGAATCAGAGGCTGGGAATCAGACGCGGGAAGTCAGAGGCGGGGATTCAGAGCTGGGGAATGAGAGGCAGGGAATCAGATATGGGGAAACAGAGGCGGGGAATAAGAGGCGGGGAAACAGTGGCGGGGAATCAGATATGGGGAATCAGAGGTCGGGAATCAGAGGTTGGGAATCAGAGGCAGGGAATCAAAGGCGGGGAATCAGAATTGGGGAATCAGAGATAGGGAATCAGAGATGGGGAATCAGAGGCGGGGAATCAGACGCGGGGAATCAGAGGCCGGGAATCAGAGGCAGGGAATCAGATATGGGGAATCAGAGGTGGGGAATCAGAGGCAGGGAATCAGATGTGCGTAATCAGAGATGGGGAATCAGAGGCAGGGAAACAGAGGTGGGGAATCAGATATGGGGAATCAGAGATGGCGAATCAATGGCGCTGAATCAGAGATGGGGAATCAGAGGCGGGGAATCAGAGGCGGGGAATCAGAGTTGGTGAATCAGAGGCGGGGAATCAGATATGGGGAAACAGAGGTGGGGAATCAGAGGTGGGGAAACAGAGGTGGGGAATCAGATATGGGGAATCAGAGGTGGTGAATCAGAGGTTGGGAATCAGAGGCAGGGAATCAGAGGCGGGGAATCAGAGGCGGGGATTCAGAGGCAGGGAATCAGATGTACGGAATCAGAAATGGGGAATCAGAGGCAGGGAATCAGAATCAGAAGCGGGGAATCAGAGGCGGGGAATCAGAGCAGTGAATCAGAGTTGGGGAATCAGAGGCGGGGAATTAGATATGGGGAAACAGAGGCCGGGAATCAGAGGCCGGGAATCAGAGGTGGGGAAAAAGAGGCAGGGAATCAGATGTGCAGAATCAGAGTTGGGGAATCAGAGGCGGGGAATCAGATATGGGGTAACAGAGGCGGGGAATCAGAGGCAGGGAAACAGAGGAGGGGAATCAGATGCGGGAAATCAGAGGCGGGAATTCAGAGCTGGGGAATCAGAGCGGGGAATCAGATTTGGGGAATCAGAGGCGGGGAATTAGATATGGGGAAACAGAGGCGGGGAATCAGAGGTGGGGAAACGGAGGTGGGGAATCAGAGGCAGGGAATCAGAGGCGGGGAATCAGAGGCAGGGAATCAGATGTGTGGAATCAGAGATGGGGAATCAGAGGCAGGGAATCAGAATCAGAAGCGGGGAATCAGAGGCTGGGAATCAGAGGCCGGGAATCAGATGCCGGGAATAAGAGGCCGGGAATCAGAGGTGGGGAATCAGAGTTGGGGATTCAGAGGCAGGGAATCAGATGCGGGGAATCAGAGGCGGGGATTCAGAGCTGGGGAATCAGAGTGGTGAATCAGAGTTGGGGAATCAGAGGCGGGGAATTAGATATGGGGAAACAGAGGCGGGGAATCAGAGGCGGTGAAACAGAGGCGGGGAATCAGAGGCGGGGAAACAGAGGCGGGGAATCAGATATGGGTAATCAGAGGTGGGAAATCAGAGGCAGGGAATCAGATGTGCGGAATCAGAGATGGGGAATCAGAGGCAGGGAATCAGAATCAGAAGCGGGGAATCAGAGGCCGGGAATCAGAGGCCGGGAATCAGATGACGGGAATAAGAGGCCGGGAATCAGAGGTGGGGAATCAGAGTCCGGGAATCAGAGATGGGGAATCAGAGGCTGGGAATGAGATATGGGGAATCAGAGGCGGGGAATCAGAGGCGAGGAAACAGAGGCGGGGAATCACATATGGGGAATCAGAGGTGGCGAATCAAAGGCGGTGAATCAGAGATGGGGAAGAAGGGGCGGGGAATCAGAGGCAGGGAATCAAACACGGGGAATTAGAGGCGGGGAATCAGAGCTGGGGAATCAGAGGCGGGGAATCAGAGTTGGGGAATCAGAGGTGGGGAATCAGATTTGGGGAAACAGAGGCGGGGAATCAGAGGCGGGGAAACAGAGGCGGGGAATCAGATATGGGGAATCAGAGGTGGGGAATCAGAGGTTGGGAATCAGAGGCAGGGAATCAGAGGCGGGGTATCAGAGGCGGGGAATCAGAGGCAGGGAATCAGATGTGCGGAATCAGAGATGGGGAATCAGAGGCAGGGAATCAGAGGCGGGGAATCAGAGGCGGGGAATCAGAGGCCGGGAATCAGAGGCGGGGAATGAGAGGCCAGGAATGAGAGGCCGGGAATCAGAGGCCGGGAATCAGAGGCCGGGAATCAGAGGTGGGGAAAAAGAGGCAGGGAATCAGATGTGCAGAATCAGAGTTGGGGAATCTGAGGCGGGTAATCAGATATGGGGAAACAGAGGCGGGGAATCAGAGGTGGGGAAACAGAGGAGGGCAATCAGATATGGGGAATCAGAGGAGGGGAATCAGAGGTTGGGAATCAGAGGCAGGGAATCAGAGGTGGGGATTCAGAGGCAGGGAATCAGATGCGGGGAATCAGAGGCGGGAATTCAGAGCTGGGGAATCAGAGCGGGGAATCAGATTTGGGGAATCAGAGGCGGGGAATTAGATATGGGGAAACAGAGGCGGGGAATCAGAGGTGGGGAAACAGAGGTGGGGAATCAGAGGCGGGGAATCAGAAGTGGGGAATCAGAGGCAGGGAATCAGATGTGTGGAATCAGAGATGGGGAATCAGATGCAGGGAATCAGAATCAGAAGCGGGGAATCAATGGCTGGGAATCAGAGGCCGGGAATAAGATGCCGGGAATAAGAGGCCGGGAATCAGAGGTGGGGAATCAGAGTCCGGGAATAAGAGGTTGTGAATCAGAGGCATGGAATCAGAGGCGGGGCATCAGAGGCGGGGAATCAGAGGCAGGGAATCGGATGTGCGGAATCAGAGATGGGGAATCAGAGATGTGGAATCAGAGGCGGGGAATAAGAGGCGGGGAAACAGAGGCGGGGAATCAGATATGGGGAATCAGAGGTCGGGAATCAGAGGTTGGGAATCAGAGGCAGGGAATCAAACATGGGGAATCAGAGGCTGGGAATCAGACGCGGGAAGTCAGAGGCGGGGATTCAGAGCTGGGGAATGAGAGGCAGGGAATCAGATATGTGGAAACAGAGGCGGGGAATAAGAGGCGGGGAAACAGAGGCGGCGAATCAGAGGCAGGGAAACGGAGGCGGGGAATCAGATATTGGGAATCAGAGGCGGGGAATCAGAGGCAGGGAATCAGACGCGGGGAAACAGAGGCGGGGAATCAGAGCTGGGGAATCAGAGGCGGGGAATCAGAGTTGGGGAATCAGAGGAGGGGAATCAGATATGGGGAATCAGAGGCGGGGAATCAGAGGCGGGGTAACAGAGATGGGGAATCAGAGGCAGGGAATCACAGGCAGAGAATCAGACGCGGGGAATCAGAGGCGGGGAATCATAGTTGGCGAATCACAGGCGGGGAATAAGAGTTGGGGAATCAGAGGCTGGGAATCTGATATGGGGAATCAGAGGCGGGGAATCAGAGGCAGGGAAACAGAGGCGGGGAATCAGACATGGGGAATCAGAGGCGGGGGATCAGAGCGGGGAATCAGAGTTGGGGAATCAGAGGCGGGGAATTAGATATGGGGAAACAGAGGCGGGGAATCAGAGGCGGGGAAACAGATGCGGGGAATCAGATATGGCGAATCAGAGGTGGTGAATCAAAGGCGCTGAATCAGAGATGGGGAATCAGAGGCGGGGAATCAGAGGCAGGGAATCAAACACGGGGAATCAGAGGCGGGGAATCAGAGTTGGGGAATCAGAGGCGGGGAATCAGATATGGGGAAACAGAGGTGGTGATTCAGAGGCGGTGAAACAGAGGCGGGGAATCAGATATGGGGAATCAGAGGTGGGGTATCAGAGGTTGGGAATCAGAGGCAGGGAATCAGAGGCGGGGAATCAGAGGCGGAAAATCAGAGGCAGGGAATCAGATGTGCAGAATCAGAAATGGGGAATCAGAGGCAGGGAATCAGAGGTGGGGAATCAAACACGGGGAATCAGAGGCGGGGAATCAGAGTTGGGGAATCAGAGGCGGGGAATCAGATATGGGGAAACAGAGGCGGTGATTCAGAGGCGGTGAAACAGAGGCGGGGAATCAGATATGGGGAATCAGAGGTGGGGTATCAGAGGTTGGGAATCAGAGGCAGGGAATCAGAGGCGGGGAATCAGAGGCGGAAAATCAGAGGCAGGGAATCAGATGTGCAGAATCAGAAATGGGGAATCAGAGGCAGGGAATCAGAGGTGGGGAATCAGAGGCAGGGAATCAGAGGCCGGGAATCAGAGGCGGGGTATCAGATATGGGGAATCAGAGGTGGGGAATCAGAGGCAGGGAATCAGATGTGCGGAATCAGAGATGGGGAATCAGAGGCAGGGAAATATAGGTGGGGAATCAGATATGGGGAATCAGAGATGGCGAATCAATGGCGCTGAATCAGAGATGGGGAATCAGAGGCGGGGAATCAGAGGCGGGGAATCAGAGTTGGTGAATCAGATGCGGGGAATCAGATATGGGGAAACAGAGGTGGGGAATCAGAGGTGGGGAAACAGAGGTGGGGAATCAGATATGGGGAATCAGAGGTGGTGAATCGGAGGTTGGGAATCAGAGGCAGGGAATCAGAGGCGGGGAATCAGAGGCGGGGAATCAGAGGCAGGGAATCAGATATACGGAATCAGAAATGGGGAATCAGAGGCAGGGAATCAGAGGCGGGGAATCAGAGGCGTGGAAACAGAGGCGGGGAATCAGATATGGGGAATCAGAGGTGTGGAATCAAAGGCGGTGAATCAGAGATGGGGAATCAGAGGCGGGGAATCAGAGGCAGGGAATCAGACGTGGGGAATCAGAGGCGGGGAATCAGAGCTGGGGAATCAGAGGCGTGGTATCAGAGTTGGGGAATCAGCGGCGGGGAATCAGATATGGGGAATCAGAGGCGGGGAATCAGAGCTGGGGAATGAGAGGCCGGGAATCAGATATGGTGAAACAGAGGCGGGGAATAAGAGGCGGGGAAACAGAGGCGGGGAATCAGATATGGGGAAGCAGAGGTCGGGAATCAGAGGTTGGGAAACAGAGGGGGGGAATCAGATATGGGGAATCGGAGGTGGGGAATCAGAGGTTGGGAATCAGAGGCAGGGAATCAGAGGCGGGGAATCAGTGTTTGGGAATCAGAGGAGGGGAATCAGATATGAGGAAACAGATGCAGGGAATCAGAGGCGGGGAAACAAAGGCGGGGAATCAGATATGGGGAATCAGAGGTGGGGAATCAGAGGTTGGGAATCAGAAGCATGGAATCAGAGGCGGGGCATCAGAGGCGGGGAATCAGAGGCAGGGAATTGGATGTGCGGAATCAGAGATGGGGAATCAGAGGCGGGGAATGAGATATGGGGAATCAGAGGCGTGGAATCAGAGGCGGGGTAACAGAGGCGGGGAATCACATATGGGGAATCAGCGGTGGCGAATCAAAGGTGGTGAATCAGAGATGGGGAAGCAGAGGCGGGGAATCAGAGGCAGGGAATCAAACACGGGGATTCAGAGGCGGGGAATCAGAGCTGGGGAATCAGAGGCGGGGAATCAGATTTGGGGAATCAGAGGCGGGGAATCAGATATGGGGAATCAGAGGCGGGGAATCAGACGCGGGGAATCAGAGGTGGTGAATCAGAGCTGGGGAATCAGAGGCGGGAAATCAGTGTTGGGGAATCAGAGGCGGGGAATCAGATATGAGGAAACAGAGGCATGAAATCAGAGGCGGGGCATCAGAGGCGAGGAATCAGAGGCAGGGAATCGGATGTGCGGAATAAGAGATGGGGAATCAGAGGTGGGAATCAGAGTCCGGGAATCAGAGTTGGGGAATCAGAGGAGGGGAATCAGAGGCGGGTAAACATAGGTGGGGAATCAGATATGGGGAATCAGAGGTGGGGAATCAGAGGCGATGAATCAGAGATGGCGAATCAGAGGCGGGGAATCAGAGGCAGGAAATCAGACATGGGGAATCAGAGGCTGGGAATCAGACGCGGGGAGTCAGAGGCGGGGAATCAGAGCTGGGGAATCAGAGGCGGGGAATCAGAGTTGGGGAATCAGAGGCGGGGAATCAGATATGGGGAAACAGAGGCGGGGAATCAGAGGCAGGGAAACGGAGGCAGGGAATCAGATATTGGGAATCAGAGGCAGGGAATCAGAGGCAGGGATTCAGACGCGGGGAATCAGAGGAGGGGAATCATAGCTGGCGAATCAGAGGCGGGGAATCAGAGTTGGGAAATCATAGGTGGGGAATCAGATATGGGGAATCAGAGGCGGGGAATCAGAGGCGGGGAAACAGAGACGGGGAATCAGATATGGGGAATCAGAGGTGGGGAATCAGAGGCAGGGAATCAGACGCGGGGAAACAGAGGCGGGGAATCAGAGCTGGGGAATCAGAGGCGGGGAATCAGAGTTGGGGAATCAGAGGAGGGGAATCAGATATGGGGAATCAGAGGCATGGAATCAGAGGCGGGGCATCAGAGGCGGGGAATCAGAGGCAGGGAATCGGATGTGCAGAATCAGAGATGGGGAATCAGAGGTGGGGAATCAGAGTCCGGGAATCAGAGATGTGGAATCAGAGGCGGGGAATATGAGGCGGGGAAACAGAGGCGGGGAATCAGATATGGGGAATCAGAGGTCGGGAATCAGAGGTTGGGAATCAGAGGCAGGGAATCAAACATGGGGAATCAGAGGCTGGGAATCAGACGCGGGAAGTCAGAGGCGGGGATTCGTAGCTGGGGAATGAGAGGCAGGGAATCAGATATGTGGAAACAGAGGCGGGGAATAAGAGGCGGGGAAACAGAGGCGGGGAATCAGATATGGGGAATCAGAGGTAGGGAATCAGAGGTTGGGAATCAGAGGCAGGGAATCAAAGGCGGGGAATCAGAATTGGGGAATCAGAGATAGGGAATCAGAGATAGGGAATCAGAGGCGGGGAATCAGACGCGGGGAATCAGAGGTGGGAATCAGAGATGGGGAATAAGAGGAGGGGAATCAGAGGCGGGGAAACATAGGTGGGGAATAAGATATGGGGATCAGAGGTGGGGAATCAGAGGCGATGAATCAGAGATGGCGAATCAGAGGCGGGGAATCAGAGGCAGGAAATCAGACATGGGGAATCAGAGGCTGGGAATCAGATGCGGGAAGTCAGAGGCGGGGAATCAGAGCTGGGGAATCAGAGGCGGGGAATCAGAGTTGGGGAATCAGAGGCGGGGAATCAGATATGGGGAAACAGAGGCGGGGAATCAGAGGCAGGGAAACGGAGGCAGGGAATCAGATATTTGGAATCAGAGGCGGGGAATCAGAGGCAGGGATTCAGACGCGGGGAATCAGAGGAGGGGAATCATAGCTGGCGAATCAGAGGCGGGGAATCAGAGTAGGGAAATCATAGGTGGGGAATCAGATATGGGGAATCAGAGGCGGGGAATCAGAGGCGGGGAAACAGAGACGGGGAATCAGATATGGGGAATCATAGGTGGGGAATCAGAGGTGGTGAATCAGAGATGGGGAATCAGAGGTGGGGAATCAGAGGCGGGGAATCAGAGTTGGGGAATCAGAGGAGGGGAATCAGATATGGGGAATCAGAGGCGGGGAATCAGAGGCGGGGTAACAGAGATGGGGAATCAGAGGCAGGGAATCACAGGCAGAGAATCAGAGCTGGGGAATCAGAGGAGGGGAATCAGAGTTGGGGAATCAGAGGAGGGGAATCAGATATGGGGAATCAGAGGCGGGGAATCAGAGGCGGGGTAACAGAGATGGGGAATCAGAGGCAGGCAATCACAGGCAGAGAATCAGACGCGGGGAATCAGAGGCGGGGAATCATAGTTGGCGAATCACAGGCGGGGAATAAGAGTTGGGGAATCAGAGGCGGGGAATCTGATATGGGGAATCAGAGGCGGGGAATCAGAGGCAGGGAAACAGAGGCGGGGAATCAGACGTGGGGAATCAGAGGAGGGGAATTAGATATGGGGAATCAGAGTTGGGGAATCAGAGGCGGGGAAACAGATGCGGGGAATCAGATATGGGGAATCAGAGGTGGTGAATCAAAGGCGCTGAATCAGAGATGGGGAATCAGAGGCGGGGAATCAGAGGCAGGGAATCAAACACGGGGAATCAGAGGCGGGGAATCAGAGTTGGGGAATCAGAGGCGGGGAATCAGATATGGGGAAACAGAGGCGGGGAATTAGAGGCAGGAAATAAGACATGGGGAATCAGAGGCTGGGAATCAGACGCGGGGAGTCAGAGGCGGGGAATCAGAGCTGGGGAATCAGAGGCAGGGAATCAGAGTTGGGGTATCAGAGGCGGGGAATCAGATATGGGGAAACAGAGGCGGGGAATCAGAGGCAGGGAAACGGTGGCGGGGAATCAGATTTTGGGAAACAGAGGCGGGGAATCAGAGGCAGGGAAACGGAGGCGGGGAATCAGATATGGGGAATCAGAGGAGGGGAATCAGAGGTTGTGAATCAGAGGCAGGGAATCAGAGGTGGGGATTCAGAGGCAGTGAATCAGATGCGGGGAATCAGAGGCGGGGATTCAGAGCTGGGGAATCAGAGCGGGGAATCAGAGTTGGGGAATCAGAGGCGGGGAATTAGATATGGGGAAACAGAGGCGGGGAATCAGATATGGGGAAACAGAGGCGGGAAATCAGAGGCGGGGAAACAGAGGCGGGGAATCAGATATGGGGAATCAGAGGTGGGGAATCAGAGGTTGGGAATCAGAGGCAGGGAATCAGAGGCGGGGAATCAGAGGCGGGGAATCAGAGGCAGGGAATCAGATGTGCGGAATCAGAGATGGGGAATCAGAGGCGGGGAATCAGAGGCCGGGAATCAGAGGCGGGGAATGAGAGGCCGGGAATGAGAGGCCGGGAATCAGAGGCCGGGAATCAGAGGCCGGGAATCAGAGGTGGGGAAAAAGAGGCATGGAATCAGATGTGCAGAATCAGAGTTGGGGAATCAGAGGCGGGGAATCAGATATGGGGTAACAGAGGCGGGGAATCAGAGGCAGGGAAACAGAGGAGGGGAATCAGATATGGGGAATCAGAGGAGGGGAATCAGAGGTTGGGAATCAGAGGCAGGGAATCAGAGGTGGGGATTCAGAGGCAGGGAATCAGATGCGGGAAATCAGAGGCGGGAATTCAGAGCTAGGGAATCAGAGCGGGGAATCAGATTTGGGGAATCAGAGGCGGGGAATTAGATATGGGGAAACAGAGGTGGGGAATCAGAGGTGGGGAAACGGAGGTGGGGAATCAGAGGCAGGGAATCAGAGGCGGGGAATCAGAGGCAGGGAATCAGATGTGTGGAATCAGAGATGGGGAATCAGAGGCAGGGAATCAGAATCAGAAGCGGGGAATCAGAGGCTGGGAATCAGAGGCCGGGAATCAGATGCCGGGAATAAGAGGCCGGGAATCAGAGGTGGGGAATCAGAGTTGGGGATTCAGAGGCAGGGAATCAGATGCGGGGAATCAGAGGCGGGGATTCAGAGCTGGGGAATCAGAGTGGTGAATCAGAGTTGGGGAATCAGAGGCGGGGAATTAGATATGGGGAAACAGAGGCGGGGAATCAGAGGCGGTGAAACAGAGGCGGGGAATCAGAGGCGGGGAAACAGAGGCGGGGAATCAGATATGGGTAATCAGAGGTGGGAAATCAGAGGCAGGGAATCAGATGTGCGGAATCAGAGATGGGGAATCAGAGGCAGGGAATCAGAATCAGAAGCGGGGAATCAGAGGCCGGGAATCAGAGGCCGGGAATCAGATGACGGGAATAAGAGGCCGGGAATCAGAGGTGGGGAATCAGAGTCCGGGAATCAGAGATGGGGAATCAGAGGCTGGGAATGAGATATGGGGAATCAGAGGCGGGGAATCAGAGGCGGTGAATCAGAGATGGGGAAGAAGAGGCGGGGAATCAGAGGAAGGGAATCAAACATGGGGAATTAGAGGCGGGGAATCAGAGCTGGGGAATCAGAGGCGGGGAATCAGAGTTGGGGAATCAGAGGTGGGGAATCAGATTTGGGGAAACAGAGGCGGGGAATCAGAGGCGGGGAAACAGAGGCGGGGAATCAGATATGGGGAATCAGAGGTGGGGAATCAGAGGTTGGGAATCAGAGGCAGGGAATCAGAGGCGGGGTATCAGAGGCGGGGAATCAGAGGCAGGGAATCAGATGTGCGGAATCAGAGATGGGGAATCAGAGGCAGGGAATCAGAGGCGGGGAATCAGAGGCGGGGAATCAGAGGCCGGGAATCAGAGGCGGGGAATGAGAGGCCAGGAATGAGAGGCCGGGAATCAGAGGCCGGGAATCAGAGGCCGGGAATCAGAGGTGGGGAAAAAGAGGCAGGGAATCAGATGTGCAGAATCAGAGTTGGGGAATCTGAGGCGGGTAATCAGATATGGGGAAACAGAGGCGGGGAATCAGAGGTGGGGAAACAGAGGAGGGGAATCAGATATGGGGAATCAGAGGAGGGGAATCAGAGGTTGGGAATCAGAGGCAGGGAATCAGAGGTGGGGATTCAGATGCAGGGAATCAGATGCGGGGAATCAGAGGCGGGAATTCAGAGCTGGGGAATCAGAGCGGGGAATCAGATTTGGGGAATCAGAGGCGGGTAATTAGATATGGGGAAACAGAGGCGGGGAATCAGAGGTGGGGAAACAGAGGTGGGGAATCAGAGGCGGGGAATCAGAAGTGGGGAATCAGAGGCAGGGAATCAGATGTGTGGAATCAGAGATGGGGAATCAGATGCAGGGAATCAGAATCAGAAGCGGGGAATCAATGGCTGGGAATCAGAGGCCGGGAATAAGATGCCGGGAATAAGAGGCCGGGAATCAGAGGTGGGGAATCAGAGTCCGGGAATCAGAGGTTGGGAATCAGAGGCATGGAATCAGAGGCGGGGCATCAGAGGCGGGGAATCAGAGGCAGGGAATCGGATGTGCGGAATCAGAGATGGGGAATCAGAGGTGGGGAATCAGAGTCCGGGAATCAGAGATGTGGAATCAGAGGCGGGGAATAAGAGGCGGGGAAACAGAGGCGGGGAATCAGATATGGGGAATCAGAGGTCGGGAATCAGAGGTTGGGAATCAGAGGCAGGGAATCAAACATGGGGAATCAGAGGCTGGGAATCAGACGCGGGAAGTCAGAGGCGGGGATTCAGAGCTGGGGAATGAGAGGCAGGGAATCAGATATGTGGAAACAGAGGCGGGGAATAAGAGGCGGGGAAACAGAGGCGGGGAATCAGATATGGGGAATCAGAGGTCGGGAATCAGAGGTTGGGAATCAGAGGCAGGGAATCAAAGGCGGGGAATCAGAATTGGGGAATCAGAGATAGGGAATCAGAGATAGGGAATCAGAGGCGGGGAATCAGACGCGGGGAATCAGAGGTGGTGAATCAGAGCTGGGGAATCAGAGGCGGGAAATCAGTGTTGGGGAATCAGAGGCGGGGAATCAGATATGAGGAAACAGAGGCATGAAATCAGAGGCGGGGCATCAGAGGCGGGGAATCAGAGGCAGGGAATCGGATGTGCGGAATCAGAGATGGGGAATCAGAGGTGGGAATCAGAGATGGGGAATCAGAGGAGGGGAATCAGAGGCGGGGAAACATAGGTGGGGAATAAGATATGGGGAATCAGAGGTGGGGAATCAGAGGCGATGAATCAGAGATGGCGAATCAGAGGCGGGGAATCAGTGGCAGGAAATCAGACATGGGGAATCAGAGGCTGGGAATCAGATGCGGGAAGTCAGAGGCGGGGAATCAGAGCTGGGGAATCAGAGGCGGGGAATCAGAGTTGGGGAATCAGAGGCGGGGAATCAGATATGGGGAAACAGAGGCGGGGAATCAGAGGCAGGGAAACGGAGGCGGGGAATCAGATATTTGGAATCAGAGGCGGGAAATCAGAGGCAGGGATTCAGACGCGGGGAATCAGAGGAGGGGAATCATAGCTGGCGAATCAGAGGCGGGGAATCAGAGGCGGGGAAACAGAGACGGGGAATCAGATATGGGGAATCATAGGTGGGGAATCAGAGGTGGTGAATCAGAGATGGGGAATCAGAGGTGGGGAATCAGAGGCGTGGAATCAGAGTTGGGGAATCAGAGGAGGGGAATCAGATATGGGGAATCAGAGGCGGGGAATCAGAGGCGGGGTAACAGAGATGGGGAATCAGAGGCAGGGAATCACAGGCAGAGAATCAGAGCTGGGGAATCAGAGGCGGGGAATCAGAGTTGGGGAATCAGAGGAGGGGAATCAGATATGGGGAATCAGAGGCGGGGAATCAGAGGCGGGGTAACAGAGATGGGGAATCAGAGGCAGGCAATCACAGGCAGAGAATCAGACGCGGGGAATCAGAGGCGGGGAATCATAGTTGGCGAATCACCGGCGGGGAATAAGAGTTGGGGAATCAGAGGCGGGGAATCTGATATGGGGAATCAGAGGCGGGGAATCAGAGGCAGGGAAACAGAGGCGGGGAATCAGACGTGGGGAATCAGAGGAGGGGAATTAGATATGGGGAATCAGAGTTGGGGAATCAGATGCGGGGAAACAGATGCGGGGAATCAGATATGGGGAATCAGAGGTGGTGAATCAAAGGCGCTGAATCAGAGATGGGGAATCAGAGGCGGGGAATCAGAGGCAGGGAATCAAACACGGGGAATCAGAGGCGGGGAATCAGAGTTGGGGAATCAGAGGCGGGGAATCAGATATGGGGAAACAGAGGCGGTGATTCAGAGGCGGTGAAACAGAGGCGGGGAATCAGATATGGGGAATCAGAGGTGGGGTATCAGAGGTTGGGAATCAGAGGCAGGGAATCAGAGGCGGGGAATCAGATGCGGGGAATCAGAGGCAGGGAATCAGATGTGCAGAATCAGAAATGGGGAATCAGAGGCAGGGAATCAGAGGTGGGGAATCAGAGGCAGGGAATCAGAGGCCGGGAATCAGAGGCAGGGAATCAGATATGGGGAATCAGAGGTGGGGAATCAGAGGCAGGGAATCAGATGTGCGGAATCAGAGATGGGGAATCAGAGGCAGGGAAACAGAGGTGGGGAATCAGATATGGGGAATCAGAGATGGCGAATCAATGGCGCTGAATCAGAGATGGGGAATCAGAGGCGGGGAATCAGAGGCGGGGAATCAGAGTTGGTGAATCAGAGGCGGGGAATCAGATATGGGGAAACAGAGGTGGGGAATCAGAGGTGGGGAAACAGAGGTGGGGAATCAGATATGGGGAATCAGAGGTGGTGAATCAGAGGTTGGGAATCAGAGGCAGGGAATCAGAGGCGGGGATCAGAGGCGGGGAATCAGAGGCAAGGAATCAGATGTACGGAATCAGAAATGGGGAATCAGAGGCAGGGAATCAGAATCAGAAGCGGGGAATCAGAGCTGGGGAATCAGAGCGGTGAATCAGAGTTGGGGAATCAGAGGCGGGGAATTAGATATGGGGAAACAGAGGCGGGGAATCAGAGGCGGGGAAACAGAGGCGGGGAATCAGAGGCGGGGAAACAGAGGCAGGGAATCAGATATGGGTAATCAGAGGTGGGAAATCAGAGGCAGGGAATCAGATGTGCGGAATCAGAGATGGGGAATCAGAGGCAGGGAATCAGAATCAGAAGCGGGGAATCAGAGGCCGGGAATCAGAGGCCGGGAATCAGATGCCGGGAATAAGAGGCCGGGAATCAGAGGTGGGGAATCAGAGTCCGGGAATCAGAGATGGGGAATCAGAGGCTGGGAATGAGATATGGGGAATCAGAGGTGGGGAATCAGAGGTGGGGAAACAGAGGCGGGGAATCACATATGGGGAATCAGAGGTGGCGAATCAAAGGCGGTGAATCAGAGATGGGGAAGAAGAGGCGGGGAATCAGAGGCAGGGAATCAAACACGGGGAATTAGAGGCGGGGAATCAGAGCTGGGGAATCAGAGGCGGGGAATCAGAGTTGGGGAATCAGAGGCGGGGAATCAGAGGTTGGGAATCAGAGGCAGGGAATCAGAGGCGGGGAATCAGAGGCGGGGAATCAGAGGCAGGGAATCAGATGTGCGGAATCAGAGATGGGGAATCAGAGGCAGGGAATCAAACACGGGGAATTAGAGGCGGGGAATCAGAGCTGGGGAATCAGAGGCGGGGAATCAGAGTTGGGGAATCAGAGGTGGGGAATCAGAGGTTGGGAATCAGAGGCAGGGAATCAGAGGCGGGGAATCAGAGGCGGGGAATCAGAGGCAGGGAATCAGATGTGCGGAATCAGAGATGGGGAATCAGAGGCAGGGAATCAGAGGCGGGGAATCAGAGGCGGGGAATCAGAGGCCGGGAATCAGAGGCGGGGAATGAGAGGCCAGGAATGAGAGGCCGGGAATCAGAGGCCGGGAATCAGAGGCCGGGAATCAGAGGTGGGGAAAAAGAGGCAGGGAATCAGATGTGCAGAATCAGAGTTGGGGAATCAGAGGCGGGGAATCAGATATGGGGAAACAGAGGCGGGGAATCAGAGGTGGGGAAACAGAGGAGGGGAATCAGATATGGGGAATCAGAGGAGGGGAATCAGAGGTTGGGAATCAGAGGCAGGGAATCAGAGGTGGGGATTCAGAGGCAGGGAATAAGATGCGGGGAATCAGAGGCGGGAATTCAGAGCTGGGGAATCAGAGCGGGGAATCAGATTTGGGGAATCAGAGGCGGGGAATTAGATATGGGGAAACAGAGGCGGGGAATCAGAGGTGGGGAAACAGAGGTGGGGAATCAGAGGCGGGGAATCAGAAGTGGGGAATCAGAGGCAGGGAATCAGATGTGTGGAATCAGAGATGGGGAATCAGAGGCAGGGAATCAGAATCAGAAGCGGGGAATCAATGGCTGGGAATCAGAGGCCGGGAATAAGATGCCGGGAATAAGAGGCCGGGAATCAGAGGTGGGGAATCAGAGTCCGGGAATCAGAGGTTGGGAATCAGAGGCATGGAATCAGAGGCGGGACATCAGAGGCGGGGAATCAGAGGCAGGGAATCGGATGTGCGGAATCAGAGATGGGGAATCAGAGGTGGGGAATCAGAGTCCGGGAATCAGAGATGTGGAATCAGAGGCGGGGAATCAGAGGCGGGGAAACATAGGTGGGGAATCAGATATGGGGAATCAGAAGTGGGGAATCAGAGCCGATGAATCAGAGATGGCGAATCAGAGGCGGGGAATCAGAGGCAGGAAATCAAACATGGGGAATCAGAGGCTGGGAATCAGACGCGGGAAGTCAGAGGCGGGGATTCAGAGCTGGGGAATGAGAGGCAGGGAATCAGATATGGGGAAACAGAGGCGGGGAATACGAGGCGGGGAAACAGTCGCGGGGAATCAGATATGGGGAATCAGAGGTCGGGAATCAGAGGTTGGGAATCAGAGGCAGGGAATCAAAGGCGGGGAATCAGAATTGGGGAATCAGAGATAGGGAATCAGAGATGGGGAATCAGAGGCGGGGAATCAGATGCGGGGAATCAGAGGTGGTGAATCAGAGCTGGGGAATAAGAGGCGGGAAATCAGTGTTGGGGAATCAGAGGCGGGGAATCAGATATGAGGAAACAGAGGCATGAAATCAGAGGCGGGGCATCAGAGGCGGGGAATCAGAGGCAGGGAATCGGATGTGCGGAATCAGAGATGGGAAATCAGAGGTGGGAATCAGAGTCCGGGAATCAGAGTTGGGGAATCGGAAGAGGGGAATCAGAGGCGGGGAAACATAGGTGGGGAATCAGATATGGGGAATCAGAGGTGGGGAATCAGAGGCGATGAATTAGAGATGGCGAATCAGAGGCGGGGAATCAGAGGCAGGAAATCAGACATGGGGAATCAGAGGCTGGGAATCAGACGCGGGGAGTCAGAGGCGGGGAATCAGAGCTGGGGAATCAGAGGCGGGGAATCAGAGTTGGGGAATCAGAGGCGGGGAATCAGATATGGGGAAACAGAGGCGGGGTATCAGAGGCAGGGAAACGGAGGCGGGGAATCAGATATTGGGAATCAGAGGCGGGGAATCAGAGGCAGGGATTCAGACGCGGGGAAACAGAGGCGGGGAATCAGAGCTGGGGAATCAGAGGCGGGGAATCAGAGTTGGGGAATCAGAGGAGGGGAATCAGATATGGGGAATCAGAGGCGGGGAATCAGAGGCGGGGTAACAGAGATGGGGAATAGGAGGCAGGGAATCACAGGCAGAGAATCAGACGCGGGGAATCAGAGGCGGGGAATCATAGTTGGCGAATCACAGGCGTGGAATAAGAGTTGGGGAATCAGAGGCGGGGAATCTGATATGGGGAATCAGAGGCGGGGAATCAGAGGCAGGGAAACAGAGGCGGGGAATCAGACATGGGGAATCAGAGGCGGGGGATCAGAGCGGGGAATCAGAGTTGGGGAATCAGAGGCGGGGAATTAGATATGGGGAAACAGAGGCGGGGAATCAGAGGCGAGGAAACAGATGCGGGGAATCAGATATGGGGAATCAGAGGTGGTGAATCAAAGGCGCTGAATCAGAGATGGGGAATCAGAGGCGGGGAATCAGAGGCAGGGAATCAAACACGGGGAATCAGAGGCGGGGAATCAGAGTTGGGGAATCAGAGGCGGGGAATCAGATATGGGGAAACAGAGGCGGTGATTCAGAGGCGGTGAAACAGAGGCGGGGAATCAGATATGGGGAAACAGAGGTGGGGTATCAGAGGTTGGGAATCAGAGGCAGGGAATCAGAGGCGGGGAATCAGAGGCGGAAAATCAGAGGCAGGGAATCAGATGTGCAGAATCAGAAATGGGGAATCAGAGGCAGGGAATCAGAGGTGGGGAATCAGAGGCAGGGAATCAGAGGCCGGGAATCAGAGGCGGGGTATCAGATATGGGGAATCAGAGGTGGGGAATCAGAGGCAGGGAATCAGATGTGCGGAATCAGAGATGGGGAATCAGAGGCAGGGAAATATAGGTGGGGAATCAGATATGGGGAATCAGAGATGGCGAATCAATGGCGCTGAATCAGAGATGGGGAATCAGAGGCGGGGAATCAGAGGCGGGGTATCAGAGTTGGTGAATCAGTGGCGGGGAATCAGATATGGGGAAACAGAGGTGGGGAATCAGAGATGGGGAAGCAGAGGTGGGGAATCAGATATGGGGAATCAGAGGTGGTGAATCGGAGGTTGGGAATCAGAGGCAGGGAATCAGAGGCGGGGAATCAGAGGCGGGGAATCAGAGGCAGGGAATCAGATGTACGGAATCAGAAATGGGGAATCAGAGGCAGGGAATCAGAGGCGGGGAATCAGAGGCGTGGAAACAGAGGCGGGGAATCAGATATGGGGAATCAGAGGTGTGGAATCAAAGGCGGTGAATCAGAGATGGGGAATCAGAGGCGGGGAATCAGAGGCAGGGAATCAGACGTGGGGAATCAGAGGCGGGGAATCAGAGCTGGGGAATCAGAGGCATGGTGTCAGAGTTGGGGAATCAGCGGCGGGGAATCAGATATGGGGAATCAGAGGCGGGGAATCAGAGCTGGGGAATGAGAGGCCGGGAATCAGATATGGTGAAACAGAGGCGGGGAATAAGAGGCGGGGAAACAGAGGCGGGGAATCAGATATGGGGAATCAGAGGTCGGGAATCAGAGGTTGGGAAACAGAGGGGGGGAATCAGATATGGGGATTCAGAGGTGGGGAATCAGAGGTTGGGAATCAGAGGCAGGGAATCAGAGGCGGGGAATCAGTGTTTGGGAATCAGAGGAGGGGAATCAGATATGAGGAAACAGATACAGGGAATCAGAGGCGGGGAAACAAAGGCGGGGAATCAGATATGGGGAATCAGAGGTGGGGAATCAGAGGTTGGGAATCAGAAGCATGGAATCAGAGGCGGGGCATCAGAGGCGGGGAATCAGAGGCAGGGAATTGGATGTGCGGAATCAGAGATGGGGAATCAGAGGCGGGGAATGAGATATGGGGAATCAGAGGCGTGGAATCAGAGGCGGGGTAACAGAGGCGGGGAATCACATATGGGGAATCAGCGGTGGCGAATCAAAGGTGGTGAATCAGAGATGGGGAAGCAGAGGCGGGGAATCAGAGGCAGGGAATCAAACACGGGGATTCAGAGGCGGGGAATCAGAGCTGGGGAATCAGAGGCGGGGAATCAGATTTGGGGAATCAGAGGCGGGGAATCAGATATGGGGAATCAGAGGCGGGGAATCAGATGCGGGGAATCAGAGGTGGTGAATCAGAGCTGGGGAATCAGAGGCGGGAAATCAGTGTTGGGGAATCAGAGGCGGGGAATCAGATATGAGGAAACAGAGGCATGAAATCAGAGGCGGGGCATCAGAGGCGGGGAATCAGAGGCAGGGAATCGGATGTGCGGAATCAGAGATGGGGAATCAGAGGTGGGAATCAGAGTCCGGGAATCAGAGTTGGGGAATCAGAGGAGGGGAATCAGAGGCGGGGAAACATAGGTGGGGAATCAGATATGGGGAATCAGAGGTGGGGAATCAGAGGCGATGAATCAGAGATGGCGAATCAGAGGCGGGGAATCAGAGGCAGGAAATCAGACATGGGGAATCAGAGGCTGGGAATCAGACGCGGGGAGTCAGAGGCGGGGAATCAGAGCTGGGGAATCAGAGGCGGGGAATCAGAGTTGGGGAATCAGAGGCGGGGAATCAGATATGGGAAAACAGAGGCGGGGAATCAGAGGCAGGGAAACGGAGGCGGGGAATCAGATATTGGGAATCAGAGGCGGGGAATCAGAGGCAGGGAATCAGACGCGGGGAAACAGAGGCGGGGAATCAGAGCTGGGGAATCAGAGGCGGGGAATCAGAGTTGGGGAATCAGAGGAGGGGAATCAGATATGGGGAATCAGAGGCGGGGAATCAGAGGCGGGGTAACAGAGATGGGGAATCAGAGGCAGGGAATCACAGGCAGAGAATCAGACGCGGGTAATCAGAGGCGGGGAATCATAGTTGGCGAATCACAGGCGGGGAATAAGAGTTGGGGAATCAGAGGCGGGGAATCTGATATGGGGAATCAGAGGCGGGGAATCAGAGGCTGGGAAACAGAGGCGGGGAATCAGACATGGGGAATCAGAGGCGGGGGATCAGAGCGGGGAATCAGAGTTGGGGAATCAGAGGCGGGGAATTAGATATGGGGAAACAGAGGCGGGGAATCAGAGGCGGGGAAACAGATGCGGGGAATCAGATATGGGTAATCAGAGGTGGTGAATCAAAGGCGCTGAATCAGAGATGGGGAATCAGAGGCGGGGAATCAGAGGCAGGGAATCAAACACGGGGAATCAGAGGCGGGGAATCAGAGTTGGGGAAACAGAGGTGGGGAATCAGATATGGGGAAACAGAGGCGGTGATTCAGAGGCGGTGAAACAGAGGCGGGGAATCAGATATGGGGAATCAGAGGTGGGGTATCAGAGGTTGGGAATCAGAGGCAGGGAATCAGAGGCGGGGAATCAGAGGCGGAAAATCAGAGGCAGGGAATCAGATGTGCAGAATCAGAAATGGGGAATCAGAGGCAGGGAATCAGAGGTGGGGAATCAAACACGGGGAATCAGAGGCGCGGAATCAGAGTTGGTGAATCAGAGGCGGGGAATCAGATATGGGGAAACAGAGGCGGTGATTCAGAGGCGGTGAAACAGAGGCGGGGAATCAGATATGGGGAATCAGAGGTGGGGTATCAGAGGTTGAGAATCAGAGGCAGGGAATCAGAGGCGGGGAATCAGAGGCGGAAAATCAGAGGCAGGGAATCAGATGTGCAGAATCAGAAATGGGGAATCAGAGGCAGGGAATCAGAGGTGGGGAATCAGAGGCAGGGAATCAGAGGCCGGGAATCAGAGGCGGGGTATCAGATATGGGGAATCAGAGGTGGGGAATAAGAGGCAGGGAATCAGATGTGCGGAATCAGAGATAGGGAATCAGAGGCAGGGAAATATAGGTGGGGAATCAGATATGGGGAATCAGAGATGGCGAATCAATGGCGCTGAATCAGAGATGGGGAATCAGAGGCGGGGAATCAGAGGCGGGGAATCAGAGTTGGTGAATCAGAGGCGGGGAATCAGATATGGGGAAACAGAGGTGGGGAATCAGAGGTGGGGAAACAGAGGTGGGGAATCAGATATGGGGAATCAGAGGTGGTGAATCGGAGGTTGGGAATCAGAGGCAGGGAATCAGAGGCGGGGAATCAGAGGCGGGGAATCAGAGGCAGGGAATCAGATGTACGGAATCAGAAATGGGGAATCAGAGGCAGGGAATCAGAGGCGGGGAATCAGAGGCGTGGAAACAGAGGCGGGGAATCAGATATGGGGAATCAGAGGTGTGGAATCAAAGGCGGTGAATCAGAGATGGGGAATCAGAGGCGGGGAATCAGAGGCAGGGAATCAGACGTGGGGAATCAGAGGCGGGGAATCAGAGCTGGGGAATCAGAGGCGTGGTATCAGAGTTGGGGAATCAGCGGCGGGGAATCAGATATGGGGAATCAGAGGCGGGGAATCAGAGCTGGGGAATGAGAGGCCGGGAATCAGATATGGTGAAACAGAGGCGGGGAATAAGAGGCGGGGAAACAGAGGCGGGGAATCAGATATGGGGAATCAGAGGTCGGGAATCAGAGGTTGGGAAACAGAGGGGGGGAATCAGATATGGGGAATCAGAGGTGGGGAATCAGAGGTTGGGAATCAGAGGCAGGGAATCAGAGGCGGGGAATCAGTGTTTGGGAATCAGAGGAGGGGAATCAGATATGAGGAAACAGATGCAGGGAATCAGAGGCGGGGAAACATAGGCGGGGAATCAGATATGGGGAATCAGAGGTGGGGAATCAGAGGTTCGGAATCAGAAGCATGGAATCAGAGGCGGGGCATCAGAGGCGGGGAATCAGAGGCAGGGAATTGGATGTGCGGAATCAGAGATGGGGAATCAGAGGCGGGGAATGAGATATGGGAAATCAGAGGCGTGGAATCAGAGGCGGGGTAACAGAGGCGGGGAATCACATATGGGAAATCAGCGGTGGCGAATCAAAGGTGGTGAATCAGAGATGGGGAAGCAGAGGCGGGGAATCAGATTTGGGGAATCAGAGGCGGGGAATCAGATATGGGGAATCAGAGGTGGGGAATCAGACGCGGGGAATCAGAGGTGGTGAATCAGAGCTGGGGAATCAGAGGCGGGAAATCAGTGTTGGGGAATCAGAGGCAGGGAATCAGATAGAGGCATGAAATCAGAGGCGGGGCATCAGAGGCGGGGAATCAGAGGCAGGGAATCGGATGTGCGGAATCAGAGATGGGGAATCAGAGGTGGGAATCAGAGTCCGGGAATCAGAGTTGGGGAATCAGAGGAGGGGAATCAGAGGCGGGGAAACATAGGCGGGGAATCAGATATTGGGAATCAGAGGCGGGGAATCAGAGGCAGGGAATCAGACGCGGGGAAACAGAGGCGGGGAATCAGAGCTGGGGAATCAGAGGCGGGGAATCAGAGTTGGGGAATCAGAGGAGGGGAATCAGATATGGGGAATCAGAGGCGGGGAATCAGAGGCGGGGTAACAGAGATGGGGAATCAGAGGCAGGGAATCACAGGCAGAGAATCAGACGCGGGGAATCAGAGGCGGGGAAACAGAGGCGGGGAATCAGATATGGGGAATCAGAGGTCGGGAATCAGAGGTTGGGAATCAGAGGCAGGGAATCAAAGGCGGGGAATCAGAATTGGGGAATCAGAGATAGGGAATCAGAGATAGGGAATCAGAGGCGGGGAATCAGACGCGGGGAATCAGAGGTGGTGAATCAGAGCTGGGGAATCAGAGGCGGGAAATCAGTGTTGGGGAATCAGAGGCGGGGAATCAGATATGAGGAAACAGAGGCATGAAATCAGAGGCGGGGCATCAGAGGCGGGGAATCAGAGGCAGGGAATCGGATGTGCGGAATCAGAGATGGGGAATCAGAGGTGGGAATCAGAGATGGGGAATCAGAGGAGGGGAATCAGAGGCGGGGAAACATAGGTGGGGAATAAGATATGGGGAATCAGAGGTGGGGAATCAGAGGCGATGAATCAGAGATGGCGAATCAGAGGCGGGGAATCAGTGGCAGGAAATCAGACATGGGGAATCAGAGGCTGGGAATCAGATGCGGGGAGTCAGAGGCGGGGAATCAGAGCTGGGGAATCAGAGGCGGGGAATCAGAGATGGGGAATCAGAGGCGGGGAATCAGATATGGGGAAACAGAGGCGGGGAATCAGAGGCAGGGAAACGGAGGCGGGGAATCAGATATTTGGAATCAGAGGCGGGGAATCAGAGGCAGGGATTCAGACGCGGGGAATCAGAGGAGGGGAATCATAGCTGGCGAATCAGAGGCGGGGAATCAGAGGCGGGGAAACAGAGACGGGGAATCAAATATGGGGAATCATAGGTGGGGAATCAGAGGTGGTGAATCAGAGATGGGGAATCAGAGGTGGGGAATCAGAGGCGTGGAATCAGAGTTGGGGAATCAGAGGAGGGGAATCAGATATGGGGAATCAGAGGCGGGGAATCAGAGGCGGGGTAACAGAGATGGGGAATCAGAGGCAGGGAATCACAGGCAGAGAATCAGAGCTGGGGAATCAGAGGCGGGGAATCAGAGTTGGGGAATCAGAGGAGGGGAATCAGATATGGGGAATCAGAGGCGGGGAATCAGAGGCGGGGTAACAGAGATGGGGAATCAGAGGCAGGCAATCACAGGCAGAGAATCAGACGCGGGGAATCAGAGGCGGGGAATCATAGTTGGCGAATCACCGGCGGGGAATAAGAGTTGGGGAATCAGAGGCGGGGAATCTGATATGGGGAATCAGAGGCGGGGAATCAGAGGCAGGGAAACAGAGGCGGGGAATCAGACGTGGGGAATCAGAGGAGGGGAATTAGATATGGGGAATCAGAGTTGGGGAATCAGATGCGGGGAAACAGATGCGGGGAATCAGATATGGGGAATCAGAGGTGGTGAATCAAAGGCGCTGAATCAGAGATGGGGAATCAGAGGCGGGGAATCAGAGGCAGGGAATCAAACACGGGGAATCAGAGGCGGGGAATCAGAGTTGGGGAATCAGAGGCGGGGAATCAGATATGGGGAAACAGAGGCGGTGATTCAGAGGCGGTGAAACAGAGGCGGGGAATCAGATATGGGGAATCAGAGGTGGGGTATCAGAGGTTGGGAATCAGAGGCAGGGAATCAGAGGCGGGGAATCAGATGCGGGGAATCAGAGGCAGGGAATCAGATGTGCAGAATCAGAAATGGGGAATCAGAGGCAGGGAATCAGAGGTGGGGAATCAGAGGCAGGGAATCAGAGGCCGGGAATCAGAGGCAGGGAATCAGATATGGGGAATCAGAGGTGGGGAATCAGAGGCAGGGAATCAGATGTGCGGAATCAGAGATGGGGAATCAGAGGCAGGGAAACAGAGGTGGGGAATCAGATATGGGGAATCAGAGATGGCGAATCAATGGCGCTGAATCAGAGATGGGGAATCAGAGGCGGGGAATCAGAGGCGGGGAATCAGAGTTGGTGAATCAGAGGCGGGGAATCAGATATGGGGAAACAGAGGTGGGGAATCAGAGGTGGGGAAACAGAGGTGGGGAATCAGATATGGGGAATCAGAGGTGGTGAATCAGAGGTTGGGAATCAGAGGCAGGGAATCAGAGGCGGGGATTAGAGGCGGGGAATCAGAGGCAGGGAATCAGATGTACGGAATCAGAAATGGGGAATCAGAGGCAGGGAATCAGAATCAGAAGCGGGGAATCAGAGCTGGGGAATCAGAGCGGTGAATCAGAGTTGGGGAATCAGAGGCGGGGAATTAGATATGGGGAAACAGAGGCGGGGAATCAGAGGCGGGGAAAGAGAGGCGGGGAATCAGAGGCGGGGAAACAGAGGCAGGGAATCAGATATGGGTAATCAGAGGTGGGAAATCAGAGGCAGGGAATCAGATGTGCGGAATCAGAGATGGGGAATCAGAGGCAGGGAATCAGAATCAGAAGCGGGGAATCAGAGGCCGGGAATCAGAGGCCGGGAATCAGATGCCGGGAATAAGAGGCCGGGAATCAGAGGTGGGGAATCAGAGTCCGGGAATCAGAGATGGGGAATCAGAGGCTGGGAATGAGATATGGGGAATCAGAGGTGGGGAAGCAGAGGCGGGGAATCAGATTTGGGGAATCAGAGGCGGGGAATCAGATATGGGGAATCAGAGGTGGGGAATCAGACGCGGGGAATCAGAGGTGGTGAATCAGAGCTGGGGAATCAGAGGCGGGAAATCAGTGTTGGGGAATCAGAGGCAGGGAATCAGATAGAGGCATGAAATCAGAGGCGGGGCATCAGAGGCGGGGAATCAGAGGCAGGGAATCGGATGTGCGGAATCAGAGATGGGGAATCAGAGGTGGGAATCAGAGTCCGGGAATCAGAGTTGGGGAATCAGAGGAGGGGAATCAGAGGCGGGGAAACATAGGCGGGGAATCAGATATTGGGAATCAGAGGCGGGGAATCAGAGGCAGGGAATCAGACGCGGGGAAACAGAGGCGGGGAATCAGAGCTGGGGAATCAGAGGCGGGGAATCAGAGTTGGGGAATCAGAGGAGGGGAATCAGATATGGGGAATCAGAGGCGGGGAATCAGAGGCGGGGTAACAGAGATGGGGAATCAGAGGCAGGGAATCACAGGCAGAGAATCAGACGCGGGGAATCAGAGGCGGGGAAACAGAGGCGGGGAATCAGATATGGGGAATCAGAGGTCGGGAATCAGAGGTTGGGAATCAGAGGCAGGGAATCAAAGGCGGGGAATCAGAATTGGGGAATCAGAGATAGGGAATCAGAGATAGGGAATCAGAGGCGGGGAATCAGACGCGGGGAATCAGAGGTGGTGAATCAGAGCTGGGGAATCAGAGGCGGGAAATCAGTGTTGGGGAATCAGAGGCGGGGAATCAGATATGAGGAAACAGAGGCATGAAATCAGAGGCGGGGCATCAGAGGCGGGGAATCAGAGGCAGGGAATCGGATGTGCGGAATCAGAGATGGGGAATCAGAGGTGGGAATCAGAGATGGGGAATCAGAGGAGGGGAATCAGAGGCGGGGAAACATAGGTGGGGAATAAGATATGGGGAATCAGAGGTGGGGAATCAGAGGCGATGAATCAGAGATGGCGAATCAGAGGCGGGGAATCAGTGGCAGGAAATCAGACATGGGGAATCAGAGGCTGGGAATCAGATGCGGGGAGTCAGAGGCGGGGAATCAGAGCTGGGGAATCAGAGGCGGGGAATCAGAGATGGGGAATCAGAGGCGGGGAATCAGATATGGGGAAACAGAGGCGGGGAATCAGAGGCAGGGAAACGGAGGCGGGGAATCAGATATTTGGAATCAGAGGCGGGGAATCAGAGGCAGGGATTCAGACGCGGGGAATCAGAGGAGGGGAATCATAGCTGGCGAATCAGAGGCGGGGAATCAGAGGCGGGGAAACAGAGACGGGGAATCAAATATGGGGAATCATAGGTGGGGAATCAGAGGTGGTGAATCAGAGATGGGGAATCAGAGGTGGGGAATCAGAGGCGTGGAATCAGAGTTGGGGAATCAGAGGAGGGGAATCAGATATGGGGAATCAGAGGCGGGGAATCAGAGGCGGGGTAACAGAGATGGGGAATCAGAGGCAGGGAATCACAGGCAGAGAATCAGAGCTGGGGAATCAGAGGCGGGGAATCAGAGTTGGGGAATCAGAGGAGGGGAATCAGATATGGGGAATCAGAGGCGGGGAATCAGAGGCGGGGTAACAGAGATGGGGAATCAGAGGCAGGCAATCACAGGCAGAGAATCAGACGCGGGGAATCAGAGGCGGGGAATCATAGTTGGCGAATCACCGGCGGGGAATAAGAGTTGGGGAATCAGAGGCGGGGAATCTGATATGGGGAATCAGAGGCGGGGAATCAGAGGCAGGGAAACAGAGGCGGGGAATCAGACGTGGGGAATCAGAGGAGGGGAATTAGATATGGGGAATCAGAGTTGGGGAATCAGATGCGGGGAAACAGATGCGGGGAATCAGATATGGGGAATCAGAGGTGGTGAATCAAAGGCGCTGAATCAGAGATGGGGAATCAGAGGCGGGGAATCAGAGGCAGGGAATCAAACACGGGGAATCAGAGGCGGGGAATCAGAGTTGGGGAATCAGAGGCGGGGAATCAGATATGGGGAAACAGAGGCGGTGATTCAGAGGCGGTGAAACAGAGGCGGGGAATCAGATATGGGGAATCAGAGGTGGGGTATCAGAGGTTGGGAATCAGAGGCAGGGAATCAGAGGCGGGGAATCAGATGCGGGGAATCAGAGGCAGGGAATCAGATGTGCAGAATCAGAAATGGGGAATCAGAGGCAGGGAATCAGAGGTGGGGAATCAGAGGCAGGGAATCAGAGGCCGGGAATCAGAGGCAGGGAATCAGATATGGGGAATCAGAGGTGGGGAATCAGAGGCAGGGAATCAGATGTGCGGAATCAGAGATGGGGAATCAGAGGCAGGGAAACAGAGGTGGGGAATCAGATATGGGGAATCAGAGATGGCGAATCAATGGCGCTGAATCAGAGATGGGGAATCAGAGGCGGGGAATCAGAGGCGGGGAATCAGAGTTGGTGAATCAGAGGCGGGGAATCAGATATGGGGAAACAGAGGTGGGGAATCAGAGGTGGGGAAACAGAGGTGGGGAATCAGATATGGGGAATCAGAGGTGGTGAATCAGAGGTTGGGAATCAGAGGCAGGGAATCAGAGGCGGGGATTAGAGGCGGGGAATCAGAGGCAGGGAATCAGATGTACGGAATCAGAAATGGGGAATCAGAGGCAGGGAATCAGAATCAGAAGCGGGGAATCAGAGCTGGGGAATCAGAGCGGTGAATCAGAGTTGGGGAATCAGAGGCGGGGAATTAGATATGGGGAAACAGAGGCGGGGAATCAGAGGCGGGGAAAGAGAGGCGGGGAATCAGAGGCGGGGAAACAGAGGCAGGGAATCAGATATGGGTAATCAGAGGTGGGAAATCAGAGGCAGGGAATCAGATGTGCGGAATCAGAGATGGGGAATCAGAGGCAGGGAATCAGAATCAGAAGCGGGGAATCAGAGGCCGGGAATCAGAGGCCGGGAATCAGATGCCGGGAATAAGAGGCCGGGAATCAGAGGTGGGGAATCAGAGTCCGGGAATCAGAGATGGGGAATCAGAGGCTGGGAATGAGATATGGGGAATCAGAGGTGGGGAATCAGAGGTGGGGAAACAGAGGCGGGGAATCACATATGGGGAATCAGAGGTGGCGAATCAAAGGCGGTGAATCAGAGATGGGGAAGAAGAGGCGGGGAATCAGAGGCAGGGAATCAAACACGGGGAATTAGAGGCGGGGAATCAGAGCTGGGGAATCAGAGGCGGGGAATCAGAGTTGGGGAATCAGAGGCGGGGAATCAGAGGTTGGGAATCAGAGGCAGGGAATCAGAGGCGGGGAATCAGAGGCGGGGAATCAGAGGCAGGGAATCAGATGTGCGGAATCAGAGATGGGGAATCAGAGGCAGGGAATCAAACACGGGGAATTAGAGGCGGGGAATCAGAGCTGGGGAATCAGAGGCGGGGAATCAGAGTTGGGGAATCAGAGGTGGGGAATCAGAGGTTGGGAATCAGAGGCAGGGAATCAGAGGCGGGGAATCAGAGGCGGGGAATCAGAGGCAGGGAATCAGATGTGCGGAATCAGAGATGGGGAATCAGAGGCAGGGAATCAGAGGCGGGGAATCAGAGGCGGGGAATCAGAGGCCGGGAATCAGAGGCGGGGAATGAGAGGCCAGGAATGAGAGGCCGGGAATCAGAGGCCGGGAATCAGAGGCCGGGAATCAGAGGTGGGGAAAAAGAGGCAGGGAATCAGATGTGCAGAATCAGAGTTGGGGAATCAGAGGCGGGGAATCAGATATGGGGAAACAGAGGCGGGGAATCAGAGGTGGGGAAACAGAGGAGGGGAATCAGATATGGGGAATCAGAGGAGGGGAATCAGAGGTTGGGAATCAGAGGCAGGGAATCAGAGGTGGGGATTCAGAGGCAGGGAATAAGATGCGGGGAATCAGAGGCGGGAATTCAGAGCTGGGGAATCAGAGCGGGGAATCAGATTTGGGGAATCAGAGGCGGGGAATTAGATATGGGGAAACAGAGGCGGGGAATCAGAGGTGGGGAAACAGAGGTGGGGAATCAGAGGCGGGGAATCAGAAGTGGGGAATCAGAGGCAGGGAATCAGATGTGTGGAATCAGAGATGGGGAATCAGAGGCAGGGAATCAGAATCAGAAGCGGGGAATCAATGGCTGGGAATCAGAGGCCGGGAATAAGATGCCGGGAATAAGAGGCCGGGAATCAGAGGTGGGGAATCAGAGTCCGGGAATCAGAGGTTGGGAATCAGAGGCATGGAATCAGAGGCGGGACATCAGAGGCGGGGAATCAGAGGCAGGGAATCGGATGTGCGGAATCAGAGATGGGGAATCAGAGGTGGGGAATCAGAGTCCGGGAATCAGAGATGTGGAATCAGAGGCGGGGAATCAGAGGCGGGGAAACATAGGTGGGGAATCAGATATGGGGAATCAGAAGTGGGGAATCAGAGCCGATGAATCAGAGATGGCGAATCAGAGGCGGGGAATCAGAGGCAGGAAATCAAACATGGGGAATCAGAGGCTGGGAATCAGACGCGGGAAGTCAGAGGCGGGGATTCAGAGCTGGGGAATGAGAGGCAGGGAATCAGATATGGGGAAACAGAGGCGGGGAATAAGAGGCGGGGAAACAGTGGCGGGGAATCAGATATGGGGAATCAGAGGTCGGGAATCAGAGGTTGGGAATCAGAGGCAGGGAATCAAAGGCGGGGAATCAGAATTGGGGAATCAGAGATAGGGAATCAGAGATGGGGAATCAGAGGCGGGGAATCAGATGCGGGGAATCAGAGGTGGTGAATCAGAGCTGGGGAATAAGAGGCGGGAAATCAGTGTTGGGGAATCAGAGGCGGGGAATCAGATATGAGGAAACAGAGGCATGAAATCAGAGGCGGGGCATCAGAGGCGGGGAATCAGAGGCAGGGAATCGGATGTGCGGAATCAGAGATGGGAAATCAGAGGTGGGAATCAGAGTCCGGGAATCAGAGTTGGGGAATCAGAAGAGGGGAATCAGAGGCGGGGAAACATAGGTGGGGAATCAGATATGGGGAATCAGAGGTGGGGAATCAGAGGCGATGAATTAGAGATGGCGAATCAGAGGCGGGGAATCAGAGGCAGGAAATCAGACATGGGGAATCAGAGGCTGGGAATCAGACGCGGGGAGTCAGAGGCGGGGAATCAGAGCTGGGGAATCAGAGGCGGGGAATCAGAGTTGGGGAATCAGAGGCGGGGAATCAGATATGGGGAAACAGAGGCGGGGTATCAGAGGCAGGGAAACGGAGGCGGGGATTCAGATATTGGGAATCAGAGGCGGGGAATCAGAGGCAGGGATTCAGACGCGGGGAAACAGAGGCGGGGAATCAGAGCTGGGGAATCAGAGGCGGGGAATCAGAGTTGGGGAATCAGAGGAGGGGAATCAGATATGGGGAATCAGAGGCGGGGAATCAGAGGCGGGGTAACAGAGATGGGGTATAGGAGGCAGGGAATCACAGGCAGAGAAACAGACGCGGGGAATCAGAGGCGGGGAATCATAGTTGGCGAATCACAGGCGTGGAATAAGAGTTGGGGAATCAGAGGCGGGGAATCTGATATGGGGAATCAGAGGCGGGGAATCAGAGGCAGGGAAACAGAGGCGGGGAATCAGACATGGGGAATCAGAGGCGGGGGATCAGAGCGGGGAATCAGAGTTGGGGAATCAGAGGCGGGGAATTAGATATGGGGAAACAGAGGCGGGGAATCAGAGGCGAGGAAACAGATGCGGGGAATCAGATATGGGGAATCAGAGGTGGTGAATCAAAGGCGCTGAATCAGAGATGGGGAATCAGAGGCGGGGAATCAGAGGCAGGGAATCAAACACGGGGAATCAGAGGCGGGGAATCAGAGTTGGGGAATCAGAGGCGGGGAATCAGATATGGGGAAACAGAGGCGGTGATTCAGAGGCGGTGAAACAGAGGCGGGGAATCAGATATGGGGAATCAGAGGTGGGGTATCAGAGGTTGGGAATCAGAGGCAGGGAATCAGAGGCGGGGAATCAGAGGTGGAAAATCAGAGGCAGGGAATCAGATGTGCAGAATCAGAAATGGGGAATCAGAGGCAGGGAATCAGAGGTGGGGAATCAGAGGCAGGGAATCAGAGGCCGGGAACCAGAGGCGGGGTATCAGATATGGGGAATCAGAGGTGGGGAATCAGAGGCAGGGAATCAGATGTGCGGAATCAGAGATGGGGAATCAGAGGCAGGGAAATATAGGTGGGGAATCAGATATGGGGAATCAGAGATGGCGAATCAATGGCGCTGAATCAGAGATGGGGAATCAGAGGCGGGGAATCAGAGGCGGGGTATCAGAGTTGGTGAATCAGTGGCGGGGAATCAGATATGGGGAAACAGAGGTGGGGAATCAGAGATGGGGAAGCAGAGGTGGGGAATCAGATATGGGGAATCAGAGGTGGTGAATCGGAGGTTGGGAATCAGAGGCAGGGAATCAGAGGCGGGGAATCAGAGGCGGGGAATCAGAGGCAGGGAATCAGATGTACGGAATCAGAAATGGGGAATCAGAGGCAGGGAATCAGAGGCGGGGAATCAGAGGCGTGGAAACAGAGGCGGGGAATCAGATATGGGGAATCAGAGGTGTGGAATCAAAGGCGGTGAATCAGAGATGGGGAATCAGAGGCGGGGAATCAGAGGCAGGGAATCAGACGTGGGGAATCAGAGGCGGGGAATCAGAGCTGGGGAATCAGAGGCATGGTATCAGAGTTGGGGAATCAGCGGCGGGGAATCAGATATGGGGAATCAGAGGCGGGGAATCAGAGCTGGGGAATGAGAGGCCGGGAATCAGATATGGTGAAACAGAGGCGGGGAATAAGAGGCGGGGAAACAGAGGCGGGGAATCAGATATGGGGAATCAGAGGTCGGGAATCAGAGGTTGGGAAACAGAGGGGGGGAATCAGATATGGGGATTCAGAGGTGGGGAATCAGAGGTTGGGAATCAGAGGCAGGGAATCAGAGGCGGGGAATCAGTGTTTGGGAATCAGAGGAGGGGAATCAGATATGAGGAAACAGATACAGGGAATCAGAGGCGGGGAAACAAAGGCGGGGAATCAGATATGGGGAATCAGAGGTGGGGAATCAGAGGTTGGGAATCAGAAGCATGGAATCAGAGGCGGGGCATCAGAGGCGGGGAATCAGAGGCAGGGAATTGGATGTGCGGAATCAGAGATGGGGAATCAGAGGCGGGGAATGAGATATGGGGAATCAGAGGCGTGGAATCAGAGGCGGGGTAACAGAGGCGGGGAATCACATATGGGGAATCAGCGGTGGCGAATCAAAGGTGGTGAATCAGAGATGGGGAAGCAGAGGCGGGGAATCAGAGGCAGGGAATCAAACACGGGGATTCAGAGGCGGGGAATCAGAGCTGGGGAATCAGAGGCGGGGAATCAGATTTGGGGAATCAGAGGCGGGGAATCAGATATGGGGAATCAGAGGCGGGGAATCAGATGCGGGGAATCAGAGGTGGTGAATCAGAGCTGGGGAATCAGAGGCGGGAAATCAGTGTTGGGGAATCAGAGGCGGGGAATCAGATATGAGGAAACAGAGGCATGAAATCAGAGGCAGGGCATCAGAGGCGGGGAATCAGAGGCAGGGAATCGGATGTGCGGAATCAGAGATGGGGAATCAGAGGTGGGAATCAGAGTCCGGGAATCAGAGTTGGGGAATCAGAGGAGGGGAATCAGAGGCGGGGAAACATAGGTGGGGAATCAGATATGGGGAATCAGAGGTGGGGAATCAGAGGCGATGAATCAGAGATGGCGAATCAGAGGCGGGGAATCAGAGGCAGGAAATCAGACATGGGGAATCAGAGGCTGGGAATCAGACGCGGGGAGTCAGAGGCGGGGAATCAGAGCTGGGGAATCAGAGGCGGGGAATCAGAGTTGGGGAATCAGAGGCGGGGAATCAGATATGGGGAAACAGAGGCGGGGAATCAGAGGCAGGGAAACGGAGGCGGGGAATCAGATATTGGGAATCAGAGGAGGGGAATCAGAGGCAGGGAATCAGACGCGGGGAAACAGAGGCGGGGAATCAGAGCTGGGGAATCAGAGGCGGGGAATCAGAGTTGGGGAATCAGAGGAGGGGAATCAGATATGGGGAATCAGAGGCGGGGAATCAGAGGCGGGGTAACAGAGATGGGGAATCAGAGGCAGGGAATCACAGGCAGAGAATCAGACGCGGGTAATCAGAGGCGGGGAATCATAGTTGGCGAATCACAGGCGGGGAATAAGAGTTGGGGAATCAGAGGCGGGGAATCTGATATGGGGAATCAGAGGCGGGGAATCAGAGGCAGGGAAACAGAGGCGGGGAATCAGACATGGGGAATCAGAGGCGGGGGATCAGAGCGGGGAATCAGAGTTGGGGAATCAGAGGCGGGGAATTAGATATGGGGAAACAGAGGCGGGGAATCAGAGGCGGGGAAACAGATGCGGGGAATCAGATATGGGTAATCAGAGGTGGTGAATCAAAGGCGCTGAATCAGAGATGGGGAATCAGAGGCGGGGAATCAGAGGCAGGGAATCAAACACGGGGAATCAGAGGCGGGGAATCAGAGTTGGGGAAACAGAGGTGGGGAATCAGATATGGGGAAACAGAGGCGGTGATTCAGAGGCGGTGAAACAGAGGCGGGGAATCAGATATGGGGAATCAGAGGTGGGGTATCAGAGGTTGGGAATCAGAGGCAGGGAATCAGAGGCGGGGAATCAGAGGCGGAAAATCAGAGGCAGGGAATCAGATGTGCAGAATCAGAAATGGGGAATCAGAGGCAGGGAATCAGAGGTGGGGAATCAAACACGGGGAATCAGAGGCGCGGAATCAGAGTTGGTGAATCAGAGGCGGGGAATCAGATATGGGGAAACAGAGGCGGTGATTCAGAGGCGGTGAAACAGAGGCGGGGAATCAGATATGGGGAATCAGAGGTGGGGTATCAGAGGTTGGGAATCAGAGGCAGGGAATCAGAGGCGGGGAATCAGAGGCGGAAAATCAGAGGCAGGGAATCAGATGTGCAGAATCAGAAATGGGGAATCAGAGGCAGGGAATCAGAGGTGGGGAATCAGAGGCAGGGAATCAGAGGCCGGGAATCAGAGGCGGGGTATCAGATATGGGGAATCAGAGGTGGGGAATAAGAGGCAGGGAATCAGATGTGCGGAATCAGAGATAGGGAATCAGAGGCAGGGAAATATAGGTGGGGAATCAGATATGGGGAAATCAGAGATGGCGAATCAATGGCGCTGAATCAGAGATGGGGAATCAGAGGCGGGGAATCAGAGGCGGGGAATCAGAGTTGGTGAATCAGAGGCGGGGAATCAGATATGGGGAAACAGAGGTGGGGAATCAGAGGTGGGGAAACAGAGGTGGGGAATCAGTTATGGGGAATCAGAGGTGGTGAATCGGAGGTTGGGAATCAGAGGCAGGGAATCAGAGGCGGGGAATCAGAGGCGGGGAATCAGAGGCAGGGAATCAGATGTACGGAATCAGAAATGGGGAATCAGAGGCAGGGAATCAGAGGCGGGGAATCAGAGGCGTGGAAACAGAGGCGGGGAATCAGATATGGGGAATCAGAGGTGTGGAATCAAAGGCGGTGAATCAGAGATGGGGAATCAGAGGCGGGGAATCAGAGGCAGGGAATCAGACGTGGGGAATCAGAGGCGGGGAATCAGAGCTGGGGAATCAGAGGCGTGGTATCAGAGTTGGGGAATCAGCGGCGGGGAATCAGATATGGGGAATCAGAGGCGGGGAATCAGAGCTGGGGAATGAGAGGCCGGGAATCAGATATGGTGAAACAGAGGCGGGGAATAAGAGGCGGGGAAACAGAGGCGGGGAATCAGATATGGGGAATCAGAGGTCGGGAATCAGAGGTTGGGAAACAGAGGGGGGGAATCAGATATGGGGAATCAGAGGTGGGGAATCAGAGGTTGGGAATCAGAGGCAGGGAATCAGAGGCGGGGAATCAGTGTTTGGGAATCAGAGGAGGGGAATCAGATATGAGGAAACAGATGCAGGGAATCAGAGGCGGGGAAACATAGGCGGGGAATCAGATATGGGGAATCAGAGGTGGGGAATCAGAGGTTCGGAATCAGAAGCATGGAATCAGAGGCGGGGCATCAGAGGCGGGGAATCAGAGGCAGGGAATTGGATGTGCGGAATCAGAGATGGGGAATCAGAGGCGGGGAATGAGATATGGGAAATCAGAGGCGTGGAATCAGAGGCGGGGTAACAGAGGCGGGGAATCACATATGGGAAATCAGCGGTGGCGAATCAAAGGTGGTGAATCAGAGATGGGGAAGCAGAGGCGGGGAATCAGATTTGGGGAATCAGAGGCGGGGAATCAGATATGGGGAATCAGAGGCGGGGAATCAGACGCAGGGAATCAGAGGTGGTGAATCAGAGCTGGGGAATCAGAGGCGGGAAATCAGTGTTGGGGAATCAGAGGCAGGGAATCAGATAGAGGCATGAAATCAGAGGCGGGGCATCAGAGGCGGGGAATCAGAGGCAGGGAATCGGATGTGCGGAATCAGAGATGGGGAATCAGAGGTGGGAATCAGAGTCCGGGAATCAGAGTTGGGGAATCAGAGGAGGGGAATCAGAGGCGGGGAAACATAGGCGGGGAATCAGATATTGGGAATCAGAGGCGGGGAATCAGAGGCAGGGAATCAGACGCGGGGAAACAGAGGCGGGGAATCAGAGCTGGGGAATCAGAGGCGGGGAATCAGAGTTGGGGAATCAGAGGAGGGGAATCAGATATGGGGAATCAGAGGCGGGGAATCAGAGGCGGGGTAACAGAGATGGGGAATCAGAGGCAGGGAATCACAGGCAGAGAATCAGACGCGGGGAATCAGAGGCGGGGAATCATAGTTGGCGAATCACAGGCGGGGAATAAGAGTTGGGGAATCAGAGGCGGGGAATCTGATATGGGGAATCAGAGGCGGGGAATCAGAGGCAGGGAAACAGAGGCGGGGAATCAGACATGGGGAATCAGAGGCGGGGGATCAGAGCGGGGAATCAGAGTTGGGGAATCAGAGGCGGGGAATTAGATATGGGGAAACAGAGGCGGGGTATCAGAGGCGGGGAAACAGATGCGGGGAATCAGATATGGGGAATCAGAGGTGGTGAATCAAAGGCGCTGAATCAGAGATGGGGAATCAGAGGCGGGGAATCAGAGGCAGGGAATCAAACACGGGGAATCAGAGGCGGGGAATCAGAGTTGGGGAATCAGAGGCGGGGAATCAGATATGGGGAAACAGAGGCGGTGATTCAGAGGCGGTGAAACAGAGGCGGGGAATCAGATATGGGGAATCAGAGGTGGGGTATCAGAGGTTGGGAATCAGAGGCAGGGAATCAGAGGCGGGGAATCAGAGGCGGAAAATCAGAGGCAGGGAATCAGATGTGCAGAATCAGAAATGGGGAATCAGAGGCAGGGAATCAGAGGTGGGGAATCAGAGGCAGGGAATCAGAGGCCGGGAATCAGAGGCGGGGTATCAGATATGGGGAATCAGAGGTGGGGAATCAGAGGCAGTGAATCAGATGTGCGGAATCAGAGATGGGGAATCAGAGGCAGGGAAATATAGGTGGGGAATCAGATATGGGGAATCAGAGATGGCGAATCAATGGCGCTGAATCAGAGATGGGGAATCAGAGGCGGGGAATCAGAGGCGGGGAATCAGAGTTGGTGAATCAGAGGCGGGGAATCAGATATGGGGAAACAGAGGTGGGGAATCAGAGGTGGGGAAACAGAGGTGGGGAATCAGATATGGGGAATCAGAGGTGGTGAATCGGAGGTTGGGAATCAGAGGCAGGGAATCAGAGGCGGGGAATCAGAGGCGGGGAATCAGAGGCAGGGAATCAGATGTACGGAATCAGAAATGGGGAATCAGAGGCAGGGAATCAGAGGCGGGGAATCAGAGGCGTGGAAACAGAGGCGGGGAATCAGATATGGGGAATCAGAGGTGTGGAATCAAAGGCGGTGAATCAGAGATGGGGAATCAGAGGCGGGGAATCAGAGGCAGGGAATCAGACGTGGGGAATCAGAGGCGGGGAATCAGAGCTGGGGAATCAGAGGCGTGGTATCAGAGTTGGGGAATCAGCGGCGGGGAATCAGATATGGGGAATCAGAGGCGGGGAATCAGAGCTGGGGAATGAGAGGCCGGGAATCAGATATGGTGAAACAGAGGCGGGGAATAAGAGGCGGGGAAACAGAGGCGGGGAATCAGATATGGGGAATCAGAGGTCGGGAATCAGAGGTTGGGAAACAGAGGGGGGGAATCAGATATGGGGAATCAGAGGTGGGGAATCAGAGGTTGGGAATCAGAGGCAGGGAATCAGAGGCGGGGAATCAGTGTTTGGGAATCAGAGGAGGGGAATCAGATATGAGGAAACAGATGCAGGGAATCAGAGGCGGGGAAACAAAGGCGGGGAATCAGATATGGGGAATCAGAGGTGGGGAATCAGAGGTTCGGAATCAGAAGCATGGAATCAGAGGCGTGGCATCAGAGGCGGGGAATCAGAGGCAGGGAATTGGATGTGCGGAATCAGAGATGGGGAATCAGAGGCGGGGAATGAGATATGGGGAATCAGAGGCGTGGAATCAGAGGCGGGGTAACAGAGGCGGGGAATCACATATGGGGAATCAGCGGTGGCGAATCAAAGGTGGTGAATCAGAGATGGGGAAGCAGAGGCGGGGAATCAGAGGCAGGGAATCAAACACGGGGATTCAGAGGCGGGGAATCAGTGCTGGGGAATCAGAGGCGGGGAATCAGATTTGGGGAATCAGAGGCGGGGAATCAGACGCGGGGAATCAGAGGTGGTGAATCAGAGCTGGGGAATCAGGCGGGAAATCAGTGTTGGGGAATCAGAGGCGGGGAATCAGATAGAGGCATGAAATCAGAGGCGGGGCATCAGAGGCGGGGAATCAGAGGCAGGGAATCGGATGTGCGGAATCAGAGATGGGGAATCAGAGGTGGGAATCAGAGTCCGGGAATCAGAGTTGGGGAATCAGAGGAGGGGAATCAGAGGCGGGGAAACATAGGTGGGGAATCAGAAATGGGGAATCAGAGGTGGGAAATAAGAGGCGATGAATCAGAGATGGCGAATCAGAGGCGGGGAATCAGAGGCGGGGAATCAGAGTTGGTGAATCAGAGGCGGGGAATCAGAGGCGGAAAATCAGAGGCAGGGAATCAGATGTGCAGAATCAGAAATGGGGAATCAGAGGCAGGGAATCAGAGGTGGGGAATCAGAGGCAGGGAATCAGAGGCCGGGAATCAGAGGCGGGGTATCAGATATGGGGAATCAGAGGTGGGGAATCAGAGGCAGTGAATCAGATGTGCGGAATCAGAGATGGGGAATCAGAGGCAGGGAAATATAGGTGGGGAATCAGATATGGGGAATCAGAGGTGGTGAATCAAAGGCGCTGAATCAGAGATGGGGAATCAGAGGCGGGGAATCAGAGGCAGGGAATCAAACACGGGGAATCAGAGGCGGGGAATCAGAGTTGGGGAATCAGAGGCGGGGAATCAGATATGGGGAAACAGAGGCGGTGATTCAGAGGCGGTGAAACAGAGGCGGGGAATCAGATATGGGGAATCAGAGGTGGGGTATCAGAGGTTGGGAATCAGAGGCAGGGAATCAGAGGCGGGGAATCAGAGGCGGAAAATCAGAGGCAGGGAATCAGATGTGCAGAATCAGAAATGGGGAATCAGAGGCAGGGAATCAGAGGTGGGGAATCAGAGGCAGGGAATCAGAGGCCGGGAATCAGAGGCGGGGTATCAGATATGGGGAATCAGAGGTGGGGAATCAGAGGCAGGGAATCAGATGTGCGGAATCAGAGATGGGGAATCAGAGGCAGGGAAACAGAGGTGGGGAATCAGATATGGGGAATCAGAGATGGCGAATCAATGGCGCTGAATCAGAGATGGGGAATCAGAGGCGGGGAATCAGAGGCGGGGAATCAGAGTTGGTGAATCAGAGGCGGGGAATCAGATATGGGGAAACAGAGGTGGGGAATCAGAGGTGGGGAAACAGAGGTGGGGAATCAGATATGGGGAATCAGAGGTGGTGAATCAGAGGTTGGGAATCAGAGGCAGGGAATCAGAGGCGGGGAATCAGAGGCGGGGAATCAGAGGCAGGGAATCAGATGTACGGAATCAGAAATGGGGAATCAGAGGCAGGGAATCAGAGGCGGGGAATCAGAGGCGTGGAAACAGAGGCGGGGAATCAGATATGGGGAATCAGAGGTGTGGAATCAAAGGCGGTGAATCAGAGATGGGGAATCAGATGCGGGGAATCAGAGGTAGGGAATCAGACGCGGGGAATCAGAGGCGGGGAATCAGAGCTGGGGAATCAGAGGCGGGGTATCAGAGTTAGGGAATCAGCGGCGGGGAATCAGATATGGGGAATCAGAGGCGGGGAATCAGAGCTGGGGAATGAGAGGCCGGGAATCAGATATGGTGAAACAGAGGCGGGGAATAAGAGGCGGGGAAACAGAGGCGGGGAATCAGAGATGGGGAATCAGAGGTCGGGAATCAGAGGTTGGGAAACAGAGGGGGGGAATCAGATATGGGGAATCAGAGGTGGGGAATCAGAGGTTGGGAATCAGAGGCAGGGAAAAGGAGGCGGGGAATCAGTGTTGGGGAATCAGAGGAGGGGAATCAGATATGAGGAAACAGATGCAGGGAATCAGAGGCGGGGAAACAAAGGCGGGGAATCAGATATGGGGAATCAGAGGTGGGGAATCAGAGGTTGGGAATCAGAAGCATGGAATCAGAGGTGGGGCATTAGAGGCGGGGAATCAGAGGCAGGGAATTGGATGTGCGGAATCAGAGATGGGGAATCAGAGGTGGGGATCAGAGGTTGGGAATCAGAGGCAGGGAATCAGAGGCGGGGAATCAGTGTTGGGGCATCAGAAGAGGGGAATCAGATATGAGGAAACAGATGCAGGGAATCAGAGGCGGGGAAACAGAGGCGGGGAATCAGATATGGGGAATCAGAGGTGGGGAATCAGAGGTTGGCAATCAGAAGCATGGAATCAGAGGCGGGGCATCAGAGGCGGGGAATCAGAGGCAGGGAATTGGATGTGCGGAATCAGAGATGGGGAATCAGAGGCGGGGAATGAGATATGGGGAATCAGAGGCGTGGAATCAGAGGCGGGGTAACAGAGGCGGGGAATCACATATGGGGAATCAGCGGTGGCGAATCAAAGGTGGTGAATCAGAGATTGGGAAGCAGAGGCGGGGAATCAGAGGCAGGGAATCAAACACGGGGATTCAGAGGCGGGGAATCAGAGCTGGGGAATCAGAGGCGGGGAATCAGATTTGGGGAATCAGAGGCGGGGAATCAGAATTGGGGAATCAGAAGTGGGGAATCAGAGGTTGGGAATCAGAGGCAAGGAATCAGAGGCGGGGAATCAGTGTTGGGGAATCAGAGGAGGGGAATCAGATATGAGGAAACAGATGCATGGAATCAGAGGCGGGGAAACAGAGGCGGGGAATCAGATATGGGGAATCAGAGGTGGGGAATCAGACGTTGGGAATCAGAAGCATGGAATCAGAGGCGGGGCATCAGAGGCGGGGAATCAGAGTCAGGGAATTGGATGTGCGGAATCAGAGGCGGGGAATCAGAGGCAGGAAATCAGACATGGGGAATCAGAGGCTGGGAATCAGACGCGGGGAGTCAGAGGCGGGGAATCAGAGCTGGGGAATCAGAGGCGGGGAATCAGAGTTGCGGTATCAGAGGCGGGGAATCAGATATGGGGAAACAGAGGCGGGGAATCAGAGGCAGGGAAATGGTGGCGGGGAATCAGATATGGGGAAACAGAGGCGGGGAATCAGAGGCAGGGAAACGGAGGAGGGGAATCAGATATGGGGAATCAGAGGAGGGGAATCAGAGGTTGTGAATCAGAGGCAGGGAATCAGAGGTGGGGATTCAGAGGCAGTGAATCACATGCGGGGAATCAGAGGCGGGGATTCAGAGCTGGGGAATCAGAGCGGGGAATCAGATTTGGGGAATCAGAGGCGGGGAATTAGATATGTGGAAACAGAGGCGGGGAATCAGATATGGGGAAACAGAGGCGGGGAATCAGAGGCGGGGAAACAGAGGCGGGGAATCAGATATGGGGAATCAGAGGTGGTGAATCAGAGGTTGGGAATCAGAGGCAGGGAATCAGAGGCGGGGAATCAGAGGCGGGGAATCAGAGGCAGGGAATCAGATGTGCGGAATCAGAGATGGGAAATCAGAGGCAGGGAATCAGAGGCGGGGAATCAGAGGCGGGTAATCAGATGCCGGGAATCAGAGGCGGGGAATGTGAGGCCGGGAATGAGAGGCCGGGAATCAGATACCGGGAATCAGAGGCCGGGAATCAGAGGTGGGGAAAAAGAGGCAGGGAATCAGATGTGCAGAATCAGAGTTGGGGAATCAGAGGCGGGGAATCAGATATGGGGTAACAGAGGCGGGGAATCAGAGGCAGGGAAACAGAGGAGGGGAATCAGATATGGGGAATCAGAGGAGGGGAATCAGAGGTTGGGAATCAGAGGCAGGGAATCAGAGGTGGGGATTCAGAGGCAGGGAATCAGATGCGGGAAATCAGAGGCGGGAATTCAGAGCTGGGGAATCAGAGCGGGGAATCAGATTTGGGAAATCAGAGGCGTGGAATTAGATATGGGGAAACAGAGGCGGGGAATCAGAGGTGGGGAAACGGAGGTGGGGAATCAGAGGCAGGGAATCAGAGGCGGGGAATCAGAGTTGGGGAATCAGAGGCGGGAAATCAGATATGGGGTAACAGAGGCGGGGAATCAGAGGCAGGGAAACAGAGGAGGGGAATCAGATATGGGGAATCAGAGGAGGGGAATCAGAGGTTGGGAATCAGAGGCAGGGAATCAGAGGTGGGGATTCAGAGGCAGGGAATCAGATGCGGGAAATCAGAGGCGGGAATTCAGAGCTGGGGAATCAGAGCGGGGAATCAGATTTGGGAAATCAGAGGCGTGGAATTAGATATGGGGAAACAGAGGCGGGGAATCAGAGGTGGGGAAACGGAGGTGGGGAATCAGAGGCAGGGAATCAGAGGCGGGGAATCAGAGGCAGGGAATCAGAGGCGGGGAATCAGAGGTTGGGAATCAGAGGCAGGGAATCAGAGGTGGGGATTCAGAGGCAGGGAATCAGATGCGGGGAATCAGAGGCGGGAATTCAGAGCTGGGGAATCAGAGCGGGGAATCAGATTGGGGAATCAGAGGCGGGGAATTAGATATGGGGAAACAGAGGCGGGGTATCAGAGGTGGGGAAACAGAGGTGGGGAATCAGAGGCGGGGAATCAGAAGTGGGGAATCAGAGGCAGGGAATCAGATGTGTGGAATCAGAGATGGGGAATCAGAGGCAGGGAATCAGAATAAGAAGCGGGGAATCAATGGCTGGGAATCAGAGGCCGGGAATAAGATGCCGGGAATAAGAGGCCGGGAATCAGAGGTGGGGAATCAGAGTCCGGGAATCAGAGATGGGGAATCAGAGGCTGGGAATGAGATATGGGGAATCAGAGGCGGGGAATCAGAGGCAGGGAAACAGAGCAGGGGAATCAGATATGGGGAATCAGATATGGGGAATCATAGGTAGGGAATCAGAGGTTGTGAATCAGAGATGGGGAATCAGAGGTGGGGAATCAGAGGCAGGGAATCAGATGCGGGGAAACAGAGGCGGGGAATCAGAGCTGGGGAATCAGAGGCGGGGAATCAGAGTTGGGGAATCAGAGGAGGGGAATCAGATATGGGGAATCAGAGGCGGGGAATCAGAGGTGGGGTAACAGAGGTGGGGAATCAGAGGCAGGGAATCACAGGCAGAGAATCAGACGCGGGGAATCAGAGGCGGGGAATCATAGTTGGCGAATCACAGGCGGGGAATAAGAGTTGGGGAATCAGAATTTGGGGATCAGAGATGGGGAATCAGAGCTGGGGAATCAGAGGCGGGGAATAAGATGCCGGGAATAAGAGGCCGGGAATCAGAGGTGGGGAATCAGAGTCCGGGAATCAGAGATGGGGAATCAGAGGCTGGGAATGAGATATGGGTAATCAGAGGCGGGGAATCAGAGGCAGGGAAACAGAGGAGGGGAATCAGATATGGGGAATCAGATATGGGGAATCATAGGTAGGGAATCAGAGGTGGTGAATCAGAGATGGGGAATCAGAGGTGGGGAATCAGAGGCAGGGAATCAGACACGTGGAAACAGAGGCGGGGAATCAGAGCTGGGGAATCAGAGGCGGGGAATCAGAGTTGGGGAATCAGAGGAGGGGAATCAGATATGGGGAATCAGAGGCGGGGAATCAGAGGTGGGGTAACAGAAGTGGGGAATCAGAGGCAGGGAATCACAGGCAGAGAATCAGACGCGGGGAATCAGAGGCGGGGAATCATAGTTGGCGAATCACAGGCGGGGAATAAGAGTTGGGGAATCAGAGGCGGGGAATCTGATATGGGGAATCAGAGGCGGGGAATCAGAGGCAGGGAAACAGAGGCGGGGAATCAAACATGGGGAATCAGAGGCGGGGGATCATAAGTGGTGAATCAGAAATGGGGAATCAGAGGCGGGGAATCAGAGGCAGGGAATCAGACGCGGGGAATCAGAGGCGGGGAATCAGAGCTGGGGAATCAGAGGCGGGGTATCAGAGTTGGGGAATCAGCGGCGGTGAACCAGATATGGGGAATCAGAGGCGGGGAATCAGAGTTTGGGAATCAGAGGTGTGGAATCAGATATGGGGAAACAGAGGCGGGGAATCAGAGGCGGGGAAACAGAGGCGGGGAATCAGATATTGGGAATCAGAGGTGGGGAATCAGAGGCAGGGAATCAGAATTTGGGAATCAGAGATGGGGAATCAGAGCTGGGGAATCAGAGGCGGGGAATCAGAATTTGGGAATCAGAGATGGGGAATCAGAGATGGGGAATCAGAGGCGCGGAATCAGACGTGGAGAATCAGAGGTGGTTAATTACAGATGGGGAATCAGAGGCAGCGAATCAGAAGCAGGGAATCAGATGCGGGGAATCAGAGGCGGGGAATCAGAGCTGAGGAATCAGAGGCGGGGAATCAGAGTTGGGGAATCAGAGTCGGGGTATCAGATATGGAGAATCAGAGGCGGGGAATCAGAGGCGGGGAAAGATAGGAGGGGTATCAGATATGGGGAACCAGAGGTGGGGAATCGGAGGGCGGGAATCAGAGATGGGGAATCAGAGGCAGGGAATCAGATATGGGGAATCAGAGGCGGGGAATCAGAGGCAGGGAATCAGATGTGGGGAATCAGAGATGGGGAATCAGAGGCAGGGAATCAGAGGCGGGGAATCAGAAGCGGGGAATCATATTCCGGGAATCAGATGCTGGGAATCAGAGGTGGGGAATCTGAGTCCGGGAATCAGAGATGGGGAATCAGAGGCGGGGAATCAGATATGGGGAATCAGAAGCGGGGAATCAGAGGCGGGTTAACAGAAAGGCTTATCAGATATGGGGAATCTGAGGTGGTGAATCAGAGGCGGTGAATCAGAGATGGGGAATCAGAGGCCGGGAATCAGAGGCAGGGAATCAGACACGGGGAATCAGAGGCGGGGAATCAAAGCTGGGGATTCAGAGGCGGGGAATCAGAGTTGGGGAATCAGAGGTGGGGAATCAGATATGGGGAAACAGAGGCGGGGAATCAGAGGTGGGGAAACAGAGGCAGGGAATCAGATATTGGGAATCAGAGGTGGGGAATCAGAGGCAGGGAATCAGATGTGGGGAATCGGAGCTGGGGAATCAGAGGCGGGGAATCTGAGTTTGGGAATCAGAGTCGGGGAATAAGATATGGGGAATCAGAGGCGGGGAATCAGATATGGGGAATCAGAGGAGCGGAATCAGAGGTGGGGCATCAGAGGCGGGAATCAGAATTGGGGAATCAGACATGGGGAGTCAGAGAAGGGGAATCAGAGGCAGTGAATCAGAGATGGTGAATCAGAGGCGGGGAATCACAGGCAGGGAATCAGACGCAGGGAATCAGTGGTGGTGAATCCAAGATGGTGAATCAGAGGCGGGGAATCAGAGGCAGGGAATTAGACACGGGGAATAAGAGGTGGGGAATCAGAGCTGAGGAATCAGAGTTGGGGAATCAGAGGCAGGGAATCAGATATGGGGCATCAGAGGCAGGGAATCAGATATGGGGAATCAGAGGCGGGGAATTAGTGGCATGGAATCAGAGGCCGGGAATCAGAGGCGGGGTATCAGAGGCAGGGAATCAGATGTGGGGAATCAGACATGGGGAATCAGAGGCAGGGAATCAGAGGCGGGGAATTACAAGCGGGGAATCATAGGCCGGGAATCAGAGGCCGGGAATCCGATATGGGGAATCAGCGGCGGGGAAACTGAGGCGGGGAATCAGACGCGGAGAATCAGAGGTGGTTAATCACAGATGGGGAATCAGAGGCAGGGAATCAGAAGCAGGGAATCAGACGCGGGG
The DNA here is from genome assembly GCF_036971445.1 of Narcine bancroftii. Lineage (NCBI taxonomy): Eukaryota > Metazoa > Chordata > Chondrichthyes > Torpediniformes > Narcinidae > Narcine > Narcine bancroftii. Next base: position 2,341,991 of record NW_027211797.1, read on the forward strand.
AATCAGTGGTGGGGAATCATAACTGGGGAATCAGAGGCGGGGAATCAGAGTTGGGGAATCAGAGGTGGGGTATCAGATATGGGGAATCAGAGGCGGGGAATCAGAGGCAGGGAAACTGAGGCGGGGAATTAGATATGGGGAATCAGAGGTGGGGAATCAGAGGCGGTGATTCAGAGATGGGGAATCAGAGGCCGGGAATTAGAGTCAGGGAATCAGACGCGGGTAATCAGAGGTGGGGAATCAGAGCTGGGGAATCAGAGGCGGGGAATCAGAGTCGGGGAATCAGAGGCGGGGAATCAGAGATGGGGAATCAGAGGCGGGGAATCAGAGGCGGGGAATCAGAGGCCGGGAATCAGAGGCCGGGAATCAGTTGTGGGGAATCAGAGGCCGGGAATTAGCGGTGGTGAATCAGAGATGGGGAATCAGAGGCGGTGATTCAGAGGCGGGGAATCAGACGCGGGGAATCAGAGGCGGGGAATCAGAGCTGGGGAATCAGAGGCGGCGAATCTGAGTTTGGGAATCAGAGGCGGGGAATAAGATATGGGGAATCAGAGGCGGGGAATCAGATATAGGCAATCAGAGGAGGGGAATCAGAGGTGGGGCATCAGAGGCGGGAATCAAAATTGGGGAATCAGACATGGGGAATCAGAGAAGGGGAATCAGAGGCAGTGAATCAGAGATGGTGAATCAGAGGCGGGGAATCACAGGCAGGAAATCAGACGCAGGGAATCAGTGGTGGTGAATCAGAGATGGGGAATCAGAGGCGGGGAATCAGAGGAAAGGAATCAGACACGGGGAATCAGAGGCGGGGAATCAGAGCTGGGGAATCAGAGGCGGGGAATCAGAGTTGGGGAATCAGAGGTGGGGAATCAGATATGGGGAAACAGAGGCGGGGAATCAGAAGTGGGGAAACAGAGGCAGGGAATCAGATATTGGGAATCAGAGGTGGGGAATCAGAGGCAGGGAATCAGATGTTGGGAATCAGAGCTGGGGAATCAGATATGGGGAATCAGAGATGGGGAATCAGAGGCAGGGAATCAGAGGCGGGGAATCAGAGGTGGGGAATCTCAGTCCGGGAATCAGAGATGGGGAATCAGAGGCGGGGAATCAGATATGGGGAATCAGAAGTGGGGAATCAGAGGCGGGGAAACAGAGATGGCTTATCAGATATGGGGAATCAGAGGTGGGGAATCAGAGGCGGTGAATCAGAGATGTGGAATCAGAGGCGGGGAATCAGAGGCAGGGAATCAGACACGGGGAATCAGAGGCGGGGAATCAGAGCTGGGGAATCAGAGGCGGGGAATCAGAGTTGGGGAATCAGAGGTGGGTAATCAGATATGGGGAAACAGAGGAGGGGAATCAGAGGTGGGGAATAAGAGGCAGAGAATCAGATGTGGGGAATCAGAGGCGGGGAATCTGAGTTTGGGGATCAGAGGCGGAGAATAAGATATGGGGAATCAGAGGCGGGGAATCAGATATGGGCAATCAGAGGAGGGGAATCAGAGGTTGGGCATCAGAGGCGGGAATCAGAATTGGGGAATCAGACATGGGGAATCAGAGAAGGAGAATCAGAGGCAGTGAATCAGAGATGGTGAATCAGAGGCGGGGAATCACAGGCAGGGAATCAGACGCAGGGAATCAGTGGTGGTGAATACAAGATGGGGAATCAGAGGCGGGGAATCAGAGGCAGGGAATTAGACACGGGGAATCAGAGGTGGGGAATCAGAGCTGAGGAATCAGAGGCGGGGAATCAGAGTTGGGGAATCAGAGGCTGGGAATCAGATATGGGGCATCAGAGGCAGGGAATCAGATAGGGGAATCAGACGCGGGGAATTAGTGGCAGGGAATCAGAGGCAGGGAATCAGAGGCGGGATATCAGAGGCAGGGAATCAGATGTGGGGAATCAGACCTGGGGAATCAGAGGCAGGGAATCAGAGGCGGGGAATCAGAAGCGGGAATCAAAGGCCGGGAATGAGAGTCCGGGAATCAGAGGTGGGGAATCAGAGGCTGGGAATCAGATATGGGGAATCAGAGGCTGGGAATCAGAGGCGGGGAAACAGAGGTGGCTAATCAGATATGGGGAATCAGAGGTGGGGAATCAGAGGCAGTGAATCAGAGATGGGAAATCAGAGGCGGGGAATCAGAGGCAGGGCATCAGACACGTGGAATCAGAGGCGGGGAATCAGAGCTGGGGAATCAGAGGCGGGGAATCAGAGTTGGGGAATCAGAGGTGGGGAATCAGATATGGGGAAACAGAGGCGTGGAATCAGAGGCGGGGAAACAGAGGCGGGGAATCAGATATTGGGAATCAGAGGTGGGGAATCAGAGGTGGGGAATCAGAGGCAGGGAATCAGAATTTGGGAATCAGAGATGGGGAATCAGAACTGGGGAATCAGAGGCGGGGAATCAGAATTTGGGAATCAGAGATGGGGAATCAGAGATGGGGAATCAGAGGCGCTGTAATCAGACGTGGAGAATCAGAGGTGGTTAATCACAGATGGGGAATCAGAGGCAGGGAATTAGAAGCAGGGAATCAGACGCGGGGAATCAGAGGCGGGGAATCAGAGCTGAGGAATCAGAGGCGGGGAATCAGAGTTGGGGAATCAGAGGCAGGGAATCAGATATGGGGAATCAGAGGCGGGGAATCAGAAGCAGGGAATCAGATGTGGGGAATCAGAGATGGGGAATCAGAGGCAGGGAATCAGAGGCGGGGAATCAGAAGCGGGGAATCATATTCCGGGAATCAGAGGCTGTGAATCAGAGGTGGGGAATCTGAGTCCGGGAATCAGAGATGGGGAATCAGAGGCGGGGAATCAGATATGGGGATTCAGAGACGGGGTAACAGAGATGGCTTATCAGATATGGGGAATCTGAGGTGGTGAATCAGAGGCGGTGATCAGATATGGGGAATCAGAGGCGGGGAAACTGAGGCGGGGAATCAGACGCGGAGAATCAGAGGTGGTTAATCACAGATGGGGAATCAGAGGCAGGGAATCAGAAGCAGGGAATCAGACGCGCGGAATCAGAGGTGGGGAATCATAACTGGGGAATCAGAGGCGGGGAATCAGAGTTGGGGAATCAGAGGCAGGGTATCAGATATGGGAATCAGAGGCGGGGAATCAGAGGCGGGGAAACTGAGGCGGGGAATCAGATATGGGGAATCAGAGGTGGGGAATCAGAGGCGGTGAATCAGAGATGGGGAATCGGAGGCCGGGAATTAGAGTCAGGGAATCAGATGCGGGTAATCAGAGGTGGGGAATCAGAGCTGGGGAATCAGAGGCGGGGAATCAGAGTCGGGGAATCAGAGGCGGGGAATCAGAGATGGGGAATCAGAGGCGGGGAATCAGAGGCCGGGAATCAGAGGCCGGGAATCATTTGTGGGGAATCAGAGGCCGGGAATTTGCGGTGGTGAATCAGAGATGGGGAATCAGAGGCGGGGATTCAGAGGCGGGGAATCAGATGCGGGGAATCAGAGGCGGGGAATCAGAACTGGGGAATCAGAGGCGGGGAATCTGAGTTTGGGAATCAGAGGCGGGGAATAAGATATGGGGAATCAGAGGCGGGGAATCAGATATGGGGAATCAGAGGTGGGGCATCAGAGTCGGGAATCAGAATTGGGGAATCAGACATGGGGAATCAGAGAAGGGGAATCAGAGGCAGTGAATCAGAGATGGTGAATCAGAGGCGGGGAATCACAGGCACGGAATCAGACGCAGGGAATCAGTGGTGGTGAATCAGAGATGGCGAATCAGAGGCGGGGAATCAGAGGCAAGGAATCAGACACGGGGAATCAGAGGCGGGGAATCAGAGCTGGGGAATCAGAGGCGGGGTATCAGAGTTGGGGAATCAGAGGTGGGGAATCAGATATGGGGAAACAGAGGAGGGGAATCAGAAGTGGGGAAACAGAGGCAGGGAATCAGATATTGGGAATCAGAGGTGGGGAATCAGAGGCAGGGAATCAGAAGCAGGGAATCAGACGCGGGGAATCAGAGGCGGGGAATCAGAGCTGAGGAATCAGAGGCGGGGAATCAGAGTTGGGGAATCAGAGTCGGGGTATCAGATATGGAGAATCAGAGGCGGGGAATCAGAGGCGGGGAAAGAGAGGAGGGGAATCAGAGGCGGGGAATCAGAGTTGGGGAATCAGAGGTGGGAATCAGATATGGGGCATCAGAGGCAGGGAATCAGATAGGGGAATCAGAGGCGGGGAATTAGTGGCAGGGAATCAGAGGCGGGGAATCAGAGGCGGGATATCAGAGGCAGGGAATCAGATGTGGGGAATCAGACATGGGGAATCAGAGGCAGTGAATCAGAGGCGGGGAATCAGAAGCGGGAATCAAAGGCCGGGAATGAGAGGCCGGGAATCAGAGGTGGGGATTCAGAGTCCGGGAATCAGAGATGGGGAATCAGAGGCTGGGAATCAGATATGGGGAATCAGAGGCTGGGAATCAGAGGCGGGGAAACAGAGGTGGCTAATCAGATATGGGGAATCAGAGGTGGGGAATCAGAGGCAGTGAATCAGAGATGGGAAATCAGAGGCGGGGAATCAGAGGCAGGGCATCAGACACGTGGAATCAGATGCGGGGAATCAGAGCTGGGGTATCAGAGGCGGGAATCAGAGTTGGGGAATCAGAGGTGGGGAATCAGATATGGGGAAACAGATGCGGGGAATCAGGGGCGGGGAAACAGAGGCGGGGAATCAGATATTGGGAATCAGAGGTGGGGAATCAGAGGCAGGGAATCAGAATTTGGGAATCAGAGATGGGGAATCAGAGATGGGGAATCAGAGGCGCGGAATCAGACGTGGAGAATCAGAGGTGGTTAATCACAGATGGGGAATCAGAGGCAGGGAATCAGAAGCAGGGAATCAGACGCGGGGAATCAGAGGCGGGGAATCAGAGCTGAGGAATCAGAGGCGGGGAATCAGAGTTGGGGAATCAGAGTCGGGGTATCAGATATGGAGAATCAGAGGCGGGGAATCAGAGGCGGGGAAAGAGAGGAGGGGTATCAGATATGGGGAACCAGAGGTGGGGAATCGGAGGGCGGGAATCAGAGATGGGGAATCAGAGGCAGGGAATCAGATATGGGGAATCAGAGGCGGGGAATCAGAGGCAGGGAATCAGATGTGGGGAATCAGAGATGGGGAATCAGAGGCAGGGAATCAGAGGCGGGGAATCAGAAGCGGTGAATTATATTCCGGGAATCAGATGCTGGGAATCAGAGGTGGAGAATCTGAGTCCGGGAATCAGAGATGGGGAATCAGAGGCGGGGAATCAGATATGGGGAATCAGATGCGGGGAATCAGAGGCGGGGTAACAGAGAAGGCTTATCAGATATGGGGAATCTGAGGTGGTGAATCAGAGGCGGTGAATCAGAGATGGGGAATCAGAGGCGGGGAATCAGAGGCAGGGAATCAGACACGGGGAATCAGAGGCGGGGAAACAAAGCTGGGGATTCAGATGCGGGGAATCAGATTTGGGGAATCAGAGGTGGGGAATCAGATATGGGGAAACAGAGGCGGGGAATCAGAGGTGGGGAAACAGAGGCAGGGAATCAGATATTGGGAATCAGAGGTGGGGAATCAGAGGCAGGGAATCAGATGTGGGGAATCAGAGCTGGGGAATCAGAGGCGGGGAATCTGAGTTTGGGAATCAGAGTCGGGGAATAAGATATGGGGAATCAGAGGCGGGGAATCAGATATGGGCAATCAGAGGAGGGGAATCAGAGGTGGGGCATCAGAGGCGGGAATAAGAATTGGGGAATCAGACATTGGGAATCAGAGAAGGGGAATCAGAGGCAGTGAATCAGAGATGGTGAATCAGAGGCGGGGAATCACAGGCAGGGAATCAGACGCAGGGAATCAGTGGTGGTGAATCCAAGATGGGGAATCAGAGGCGGGGAATCAGAGGCAGGGAATTAGACACGGGGAATCAGAGGTGGGGAATCAGAGCTGAGGAATCAGAGGCGGGGAATCAGAGTTGGGGAATCAGAGGCAGGGAATCAGATATGGGGCATCAGAGGCAGAGAATCAGATATGGGGAATCAGAGGCGGGGAATTAGTGGCATGGAATCAGAGGCGGGGAATCAGAGGCGGGGTATCAGAGGCAGGGAATCAGATGTGGGGAATCAGACATGGGGAATCAGAGGCAGGGAATCAGAGGCGGGGAATTACAAGCGGGGAATCATAGGCCGGGAATCAGATGCCGGGAATCAGATATGGGGAATCAGCGGCTGGGAAACTGAGGCGGGGAATCAGACGCGGAGAATCAGAGGTGGTTAATCACAGATGGGGAATCAGAGGCGGGGAATCAGAGGCAGGGAATTAGACACGGGGAATCAGAGGTGGGGTATCAGAGCTGAGGAATCAGAGGCGGGGAATCAGAGTTGGGGAATCAGAGGCAGGGAATCAGATATGGGGCATCAGAGGCAGGGAATCAGATATGGGGAATCAGAGGCGGGGAATCATAACTGGGGAATCAGAGGCGGGGAATCAGAGTTGCGGAATCAGAGGCGGGGTATCAGATATGGGGAATCAGAGGCGGGGAATCAGAAGCGGGGAAACTGAGGCGGGGAATCAGACGCGGAGAATCAGAGGTGGTTAATCACAGATGGGGAATCAGAGGCAGGGAATCAGAAGCAGGGAATCAGACGCGGGGAATCAGAGGTGGGGAATCATAACTGGGGAATCAGAGGAGGGGAATCAGAGTTGGGGAATCAGAGGCGGGGAATCTGAGTTTGGGAATCAGAGTCGGGGAATAAGATATGGGGAATCAGAGGCGGGGAATCAGATATGGGCAATCAGAGGAGGGGAATCAGAGGTGGGGCATCAGAGGCGGGAATCAGAATTGGGGAATCAGACATGGGGAATCAGAGAAGGGGAATCAGAGGCAGTGAATCAGAGATGGTGAATCAGAGGCGGGGAATCACAGGCAGGGAATCAGACGCAGGGAATCAGTGGTGGTGAATCCAAGATGGGGAATCAGAGGCGGGGAATCAGAGGCAGGGAATTAGACACGGGGAATCAGAGGTGGGGAATCAGAGCTGAGGAATCAGAGGCGGGGAATCAGAGTTGGGGAATCAGAGGCAGGGAATCAGATATGGGGCATCAGAGGCAGGGAATCAGATATGGGGAATCAGAGGAGGGGAATCATAACTGGGGAATCAGAGGCGGGGAATCAGAGTTGGGGAATCAGAGGCGGGGTATCAGATATGGGGAATCAGAGGCGGGGAATCAGAGGCGGGGAAACTGAGGTGGGGAATCAGATATGGGGAATCAGAGGTGGGGAATCAGAGGCGGTGAATCAGAGATGGGGAATCAGAGGCCGGGAATTAGAGTCAGGGAATCAGACGCGGGTAATCAGAGGTGGGGAATCAGAGCTGGGGAATCAGAGGCGGGGAATCAGAGTCGGGGATTCAGAGGCGGGGAATCAGAGATGGGGAATCAGAGGCGGGGTATCAGAGGCCGGGAATCAGAGGCCGGGAATCGGTTGTGGGGAATCAGAGGCCGGGAATTAGCGGTGGTGAATCAGAGATGGGGAATCAGAGGCGGGGATTCAGAGGCGGGGAATCATACGCGGGGAATCAGAGGCGTGGAATCAGAGCTGGGGAATCAGAGGCGGGGAATCTGAGTTTGGGAATCAGAGGCGGGGAATAAGATATGGGGAATCAGAAGCGGGGAATCAGATATGGGGAATCAGAGGTGGGGAATCAGAGGTGGGCCATCAGAGGCGGGAATCAGAATTGGGGAATCAGACATGGGGAATCAGAGAAAAGGAATCAGAGGCAGTGAATCAGAGATGGGGAATCAGAGGCGGGGAATCAGAGGCAAGGAATCAGACACGGGGAATCAGAGGCGGGGAATCAGAGCTGGGGAATCAGAGGCGGGGAATCAGAGTTGGGGAATCAGAGGTGGGGAATCAGATATGGGGAAACAGAGGCGGGGAATCAGAAGTGAGGAAACAGAGGCAGGGAATCAGATATTGGGAATCAGAGGTGGGGAATCAGAGGCAGGGAATAAGATGTTGGGAATCAGAGCTGGGGAATCAGATATGGGGAATCAGAGATGGGGAATCAGAGGCAGGGAATCAGAGGCGGGGAATCAGAGGTGGGGAATCTGAGTCCGGGAATCAGAGATGGGGAATCAGAGGCGGGGAATCAGATATGGGGAATCAGAGGTGGGGAATCAGAGGCGGGGAAACAGAGATGGCTTATCAGATATGGGGAATCAGAGGTGGGGAATCAGAGGCGGTGAATCAGAGATGTGGAATCAGAGGCGGCGAATCAGAGGCAGGGAATCAGACACGGGGAATCAGAGGCGGGGAATCAGAGCTGGGGAATCAGAGGCGGGGAATCAGAGTTGGGGAATCAGAGGTGGGTAATCAGATATGGGGAAACAGAGGCGGGGAATCAGAGGTGGGGAATCAGAGGCAGAGAATCAGATGTGGGGAATCAGAGGCGGGGAATCTGAGTTTGGGGATCAGAGGCGGAGAATAAGATATGGGGAATCAGAGGCGCGGAATCAGATATGGGCAATCAGAGGAGGGGAATCAGAGGTTGGGCATCAGAGGCGGGAATCAGAATTGGGGAATCAGACATGGGAATCAGAGAAGGGGAATCAGAGGCAGTGAATCAGAGATGGTGAATCAGAGGTGGGGAATCACAGGCAGGGAATCAGACGCAGGGAATCAGTGGTGGTGAATACAAGATGGGGAATCAGAGGCGGGGAATCAGAGGCAGGGAATTAGACACGGGGAATCAGAGGTGGGGAATCAGAGCTGAGGAATCAGAGGCGGGGAATCAGAGTTGGGGAATCAGAGGCTGGGAATCAGATATGGGGCATCAGAGGCAGGGAATCAGATAGGGGAATCAGAGGCGGGGAATTAGTGGCAGGGAATCAGAGGCAGGGAATCAGAGGCAGGATGTCAGAGGCAGGGAATCAGATGTGGGGAATCAGACATGGGGAATCAGAGGCAGGGAATCAGAGGCGGGGAATCAGAATCGGGAATCAAAGGCCGGGAATGAGAGTCCGGGAATCAGAGGTGGGGAAGCAGAGGCTGGGAATCAGATATGGGGAATCAGAGGCTGGGAATCAGAGGCGGGGAAACAGAGGTGGCTAATCAGATATGGGGAATCAGAGGTGGGGAATCAGAGGCAGTGAATCAGAGATGGGAAATCAGAGGCGGGGAATCAGAGGCAGGGCATCAGACACGTGGAATCAGAGGCGGGGAATCAGAGCTGGGGAATCAGAGGCGGGGAATCAGATTGGGGAATCAGAGGTGGGGAATCAGATATGGGGAAACAGAGGCGGGGATTCAGAGGCGGGGAAACAGAGGCGGGGAATCAGATATTGGGAATCAGAGGTGGGGAATCAGAGGCAGGCAATCAGAATTTGGGAATCAGAGATGGGGAATCAGAGCTGGGGAATCAGAGGCGGGGAATCAGAATTTGGGAATCAGAGATGGGGATTCAGAGATGGGGAATCAGAGGCGCGGAATAAGACGTGGAGAATCAGAGGTGGTTAATCACAGATGGGGAATCAGAGGCAGGGATTCAGAAGCAGGGAATCAGACGCGGGGAATCAGAGGTGGGGAATCATAGCTGGGGAATCAGAGGCGGGGAATCAGAGTTGGGGAATCAGAGATGGGGAATCCGAGGCGGGGTATCAGATATGGGGAATCAGACACGGGGAATCAGAGGCAGGGAATCAGAGGCGGGGAATCAGAAGCGGGAATCAAAGGCCGGGAATGAGAGGCCGGGAATCAGAGGTGGGGATTCAGAGTCCGGGAATCAGAGATGGGGAATCAGAGGCTGGGAATCAGATATGGGGAATCAGAGGCTGGGAATCAGAGGCGGGGAAACAGAGGTGGCTAATCAGATATGGGGAATCAGAGGTGGGGAATCAGAGGCAGTGAATCAGAGATGGGAAATCAGAGGAGGGGAATCAGAGGCAGGGCATCAGACACGTGGAATCAGAGGCGGGGAATCAGAGCTGGGGAATCAGAGGCGGGGAATCAGAGTTGGGGAATCAGAGGTGGTGAATCAGATATGGGGAAACAGAGGTGGGGAATCAGAGGCGGGGAAACAGAGGCGGGGAATCAGATATTGGGAATCAGAGGTGGGGAATCAGAGGCAGGGAATCAGAATTTGGGAATCAGAAATGGGGAATCAGAGCTGGGGAATCAGAGGTGGGGAATCAGAATTTGGGAATCAGAGATGGGGAATCAGAGGCGCGGAATCAGACGTGGAGAATCAGAGGTGGTTAATCACAGATGGGGAATCAGAGGCAGGGAATCAGAAGCAGGGAATCAGACGCGGGGAATCAGAGGTGGGGAATCATAGCTGGGGAATCAGAGGCGGGGAATCAGAGTTGGGGAATCAGAGTTGGGGAATCCGAGGCGGGGTATCAGATATGAGGAATCAGAGGTGGGGAATCAGAGGCGGTGAATCAGAGATGGGGAATCAGAGACGGGGAATTTGATTCAGGGAATCAGACGTGGGTAATCAGAGGTGGGGAATCAGAGCTCGTGAATCAGAGATGGGGAATCAGAGGCAGGGAATCAGAGGCGGGGAATTAGAAGCGGGGAATCGTAGGCCGGGAATCAGAGGCCGGGAAACTGAGGCGGGGAATCAGACGCGGAGAATCAGAGGTGGTTAATCACAGATGGGGAATCAGAGGCAGGGAATCAGAAGCAGGGAATCAGACGCGGGGAATCAGAAGTGGGGAATCATAACTGGGGAATCAGAGGCGGGGAATCAGAGTTGGGGAATCAGAGGCGGGGTATCAGATATGGGGAATCAGACACGGGGAATCAGAGGCAGGGAATCAGAGGCGGGGAATCAGAAGCGGGAATCAAAGGCCGGGAATGAGAGGCCGGGAATCAGAGGTGGGGATTCAGAGTCCGGGAATTAGAGTCAGGGAATCAGACGCGGGTAATCAGAGGTGGGGAATCAGAGCTGGGGAATCAGAGGGAGGGAATCAGAGTCGGGGAATCAAAGGCGGGGAATCAGAGATGGGGAATCAGAGGCGGGGAATCAGAGGCCGGGAATCAGAGGCCGGGAATCAGTAGTGGGGAATCAGAGGCCGGGAATTAGCGGTGGTGAATCAGAGATGGGGAATCAGAGGCGGGGATTCAGAGGCGGAGAATCAGACGCGGGGAATCAGAGGCGGGGAATCAGAGCTGGGGAATTAGAGGCGGGGAATCTGAGTTGGGGAATCAGAGGCGGGGAATAAGATATGGGGAATCAGAGGAGGGGAATCAGAGGTGGGGCATCAGAGGCGGGAATCAGAATTGGGGAATCAGACATGGGGAATCATGAAGGGGAATCAGAGGCAGTGAATCAGAGATGGTGAATCAGAGGTGGGGAATCAGAGGCGGGGAAACAGAGATGGCTTATCAGATATGGGGAATCAGAGGTGGGGAATCAGAGGCGGTGAATCAGAGATGTGGAATCAGAGGCGGGGAATCAGAGATTGGGAATCAGAGGCGGGGAATCAGAGGCCGGGAATCAGAGGCCGGGAATCAGTAGTGGGGAATCAGAGGCCGGGAATTAGCGGTGGTGAATCAGACATGGGGAATCAGAGAAGGGGAATCAGAGGCAGTGAATCAGAGATGGTGAATCAGAGGCGGGGAATCACAGGCAGGGAATCAGACGCATGGAATCAGTGGTGGTGAATCAGAGATGGGGAATCAGAGGCGGGGAAACTGAGGCGGGGAATCAGACGCGGAGAATCAGAGGTGGTTAATCACAGATGGGGAATCAGAGGCAGGGAATCAGAAGCAGGGAATCAGACGCGGGGAATCAGAAGTGGGGAATCATAACTGGGGAATCAGAGGCGGGGAATCAGAGTTGGGGAATCAGAGGCGGGGTATCAGATATGGGGAATCAGAGGCGGGGAATCAGAGGCGGGGAAACTGAGTCGGGGAATCAGATATGGGGAATCAGAGGTGGGGAATCAGAGGCGGTGAATCAGAGATGGGGAATCAGAGGCCGGGAATTAGAATCAGGGAATCAGACGCGGGTAATCAGAGGTGGGGAATCAGAGCTGGGGAATCAGAGGCAGGGAATCAGAGGCGGGGAATCAGAGATGGGGAATCATAGGCGGGGAATGAGAGGCCGGGAATCAGAGGCCGGGAATCAGTAGTGGGGAATCAGAGGCCGGGAATTAGCGGTGGTGAATCAGAGATGGGGAATCAGAGCTGGGGAATCAGAGGCGGGGAATCAGAGTCGGGGAATCAGAGGTGGGGAATCAGAGATGGGGAATCAGAGGCGTGGAATCAGAGGCCGGGAATCAGAGGCCGGGAATCAGTAGTGGGGAATCAGAGGCGGGAATCAGAATTGGGGAATCAGACATGGGGAATCAGAGAAGGGGAATCAGAGGCAGTGAATCAGAGATGGTGAATCAGAGGCGGGGAATCACAGGCAGGGAATCAGACGCAGGGAATCAGTGGTGGTGAATCAGAGATGGGGAATCAGAGGCGGGGAATCAGAGGCAAGGAATCAGACACGGGGAATCAGAGGCGGGGAATCAGAGCTGGGGAATCAGAGGCGGGGAATCAGAGTTGGGGAATCAGAGGTGGGGAATCAGATATGGGGAAACAGAGGCGGGGAATCAGAAGTGGGGAAACAGAGGCAGGGAATCAGATATTGGGAATCAGAGGTGGGGAATCAGAGGCAGGGAATCAGATGTTGGGAATCAGAGCTGGGGAATCAGATATGGGAAATCAGAGATGGGGAATCAGAGGCAGGGAATCAGAGGCGGGGAATCAGAGGTGGGGAATCTGAGTCCGGGAATCAGAGATGGGGAATCAGAGGCGGGGAATCAGATATGGGGAATCAGAGGTGGGGAATCAGAGGCGGGGAAACAGAGATGGCTTATCAGATATGGGGAATCAGAGGTGGGGAATCAGAGGTGGTGAATCAGAGATGTGGAATCAGAGGCGGGAATCAGAGGCAGGGAATCAGACACGGGGAATCAGAGGCGGGGAATAAGAGCTGGGGAATCAGAGGCGGGGAATCAGAGTTGGGGAATCAGAGGTGGGTAATCAGATATGGGGAAACAGAGGCGGGGAATCAGAGGTGGGGAATCAGAGGCAGAGAATCAGATGTGGGGAATCAGAGCTGGGGAATCAGAGGCGGGGAATCTGAGTTTGGGAATCAGAGGCAGAGAATAAGATATGGGGAATCAGAGGCGGGGAATCAGATATGGGCATTCAGAGGAGGGAAATCAGAGGTTGGGCATCAGAGGCGGGAATCAGAATTGGGGAATCAGACATGGGGAATCAGAGAAGGGGAATCAACGGCAGTGAATCAGAGATGGTGAATCAGAGGCGGGGAATCACAGGCAGGGAATCAGACGCAGGGAATCAGTGGTGGTGAATCCAAGATGGGGAATCAGAGGAGGGGAATCAGAGGCAGGGAATTAGACACGGGGAATCAGAGGTGGGGAATCAGAGCTGAGGAATCAGAGGCGGGGAATCAGAGTTGGGGAATCAGAGGCAGGGAATCAGATATGGGGCATCAGAGGCAGGGAATCAGATAGGGTAATCAGAGGCGGGGAATTAGTGGCAGGGAATCAGAGGCGGGGAATCAGATGCGGGATATCAGAGGCAGGGAATCAGATGTGGGGAATCAGACATGGGGAATCAGAGGCAGGGAATCAGAGGCGGGGAATCACAAGCGGGAATCAAAGGCCGAGAATGAGAGGCCGGGAATCAGAGGTGGGGATTCAGAGTCCAGGAATCAGAGATGGGGAATCAGAGGCTGGGAATCAGATATGGGGAATCAGAGGCTGGGAATCAGAGGCGGGGAAACAGAGGTGGCTAATCAGATATGGGGAATCAGAGGTGGGGAATCAGAGGCAGTGAATCAGAGATGGGAAATCAGAGGCGGGGTATCAGAGGCAGGGCATCAGACACGTGGAATCAGAGGCGGGGAATCAGAGCTGGGGAATCAGAGGCGGGGAATCAGAGTTGGGGAATCAGAGGTGGGGAATCAGATATAGGGAAACAGAGGCGGGGAATCAGAGGCGGGGAAACAGAGGCGGGGAATCAGATATTGGGAATCAGAGGTGGGGAATCAGAGGCACGGAATCAAAATTTGGGAATCAGAAATGGGGAATCAGAACTGGGGAATCAGAGGCGGGGAATCAGAATTTGGGAATCAGAGATGGGGAATCAGAGATGGGGAATCAGAGGAGCGGAATCAGACGTGGAGAATCAGAGGTGGTTAATCACAGATGGGGAATCAGAGGCAGGGAATCAGAAGCAGGGAATCAGACGCGGGGAATCAGAGGCGGGGAATCAGAGCTGAGGAATCAGAGGCGGGGAATCAGAGTTGGGGAATCAGAGGCGGGGTATCAGATATGGAGAATCAGAGGCGGGGAATCAGAGGCGGGGAAAGAGAGGAGGGGTATCAGATATGGGGAACCAGAGGTGGGGAATCGGAGGGCGGGAATCAGAGATGGGGAATCAGAGGCAGGGAATCAGATATGGGGAATCAGAGGCGGGGAATCAGAGGCAGGGAATCAGATGTGGGGAATCAGAGATGGGGAATCAGAGGCAGGGAATCAGAGGCGGGGAATCAGAAGCGGGGAATCATATTCCGGGAATCTGAGGCTGGGAATCAGAGGTGGGGAATCTGAGTCCGGGAATCAGATATGGGGAATCAGAGGCGGGGAATCAGATATGGGGAATCAGAGGCGGGGAATCAGAGGCGGGGTAACAGAGATGGCTTATCAGATATGGGGAATCTGAGGTGGTGAATCAGAGGCGGTGAATCAGAGATGGGGAATCAGAGGCGGGGAATCAGAGGCAGGGAATCAGACACGGGGAATCAGAGGCGTGGAATCAGAGCTGGGGAATCAGAGGCGGGGAACCAGAGTTGGGGAATCAGAGGTGGGGAATCAGATATGGGGAAACAGAGGCGGGGAATCAGAGGTGGGGAAACAGAGGCAGGGAATCAGATATTGGGAATCAGAGGTGGGGAATCAGAGGCAGGGAATCAGATGTGGGGAATCAGAGCTGGGGAATCAGAGGCGGGGAATCTGAGTTTGGGAATCAGAGTCGGGGAATAAGATATGGGGAATCAGAGGCGGGGAATCAGATATGGGCAATCAGAGGAGGGGAATCAGAGGTGGGGCATCAGAGGCGGGAATCAGAATTGGGGAATCAGACATGGGGAATCAGAGAAGGGGAATCAGAGGCAGTGAATCAGAGATGTGGAATCAGAGGCGGGGAATCAGAGACAGGGAATCAGACACGGGGAAACAGAGGCGGGGAATCAGAGCTGGGGAAACAGAGGCAGGGAATCAGAGTTGGGGAATCAGAGGTGGGTAATCAGATATGGGGAAACAGAGGCGGGGAATCAGACGTGGGGAATCAGAGGCAGAGAATCAGATGTGGGGAATCAGAGCTGGGGAATCAGAGGCGGGGAATCTGAGTTTGGAATCAGAGGCGGAGAATAAGATATGGGGAATCAGAGGCGGGGAATCAGATATGGGCAATCAGAGGAGGGGAATCAGAGGTTGGGCATCAGAGGCGGGAATCAGAATTGGGGAATCAGACATGGGGAATCAGAGAAGGGGAATCAGAGGCAGTGAATCAGAGATGGTGAATCAGAGGCGGGGAATCACAGGCAGGGAATCAGACGCAGGGAATCACTGCTGGTGAATCCAAGATGGGGAATCAGAGGCGGGGAATCAGAGGCAGGGAATTAGACACGGGGAATCAGAGGTGGGGAATCAGAGCTGAGGAATCAGAGGCGGGGAATCAGAGTTGGGGAATCAGAGGCTGGGAATCAGATATGGGGCATCAGAGGCAGGGAATCAGATAGGGGAATCAGAGGCGGGGAATTAGTAGCAGGGAATCAGAGGCGGGGAATCAGAGGCGGGATATCAGAGGCAGGGAATCAGATGTGGGGAATCAGACATGGGGAATCAGAGGCAGGGAATCAGAGGCGGGGAATCAGAAGCGGGAATCAAAGGCCGGGAATGAGAGGCCGGGAATCAGAGGTGGGGATTCAGAGTCCGGGAATCAGAGGTGGGGAATCAGAGGCAGTGAATCAGAGATGGGAAATCAGAGGCGGTGAATCAGAGGCAGGGCATCAGAAACGTGGAATCAGAGGCGGGGAATCAGAGCTGGGGAATCAGAGGCGGGGAATCAGAGTTGGGGAATCAGAGGTGGGGAATCAGATATGGGGAAACAGAGGCGGCGAATCAGAGGCGGGGAAACAGAGGCGGGGAATCAGATATTGGGAATCAGAGGTGGGGAATCAGAGGCAGGGAATCAGAATTTGGGAATCAGAGATGGGGAATCAGAGGTGGCGAATCAGAGGCGGGGAATCAGAATTTGGGAATCAGAGATGGGGAATCAGAGATGGGGAATCAGAGGCGCGGAATCAGACGTAGAGAATCAGAGGTGGTTAATCACAAATGGGGAATCAGAGGCAGGGAATCAGAAGCAGGGAATCAGACGCGGGGAATCAGAGGCGGGGAATCAGAGCTGAGGAATCAGAGGTGGGGAATCAGAGGCGGGGAAAGAGAGGAGGGGTATCAGATATGGGGAACCAGAGGTGGGTAATCGGAGGGCGGGAATCAGAGATGGGGAATCAGAGGCAGGGAATCAGATATGGGGAATCAGAGGCGGGGAATCAGAGGCAGGGAATCTGATGTGGGGAATCAGAGATGGGGAATCAGAGGCAGGGAATCAGAGGCGGGGAATCAGAAGCGGGGAATCATATTCCAGGAATCAGAGGCTGGGAATCAGAGGTGGGGAATCTGAGTCCGGGAATCAGAGATGGGGAATCAGAGGCGGGGAATCAGATATGGGGAATCAGAGGCGGGGAATCAGAGGCGGGGTAACAGAGATGGCTTATCAGATATGGGGAATGTGAGGTGGTGAATCAGAGGCGGTGAATCAGAGATGGGGAATCAGAGGCGGGGAATCAGAGGCAGGGAATCAGACACGGGGAATCAGAGGCGGGGAATCAAAGCTTGGGATTCAGAGGCGGGGAATCAGAGTTGTGGAATCAGAGGTGGGGAATCAGATATGGGGAAACAGAGGCGGGGAATCAGAGGTGGGGAAACAGAGGCAGGGAATCAGATATTGGGAATCAGAGGTGGGGAATCAGAGGCAGGGAATCAGATGTGGGGAATCAGAGCTGGGGAATCAGAGGCGGGGAATCTGAGTTTGGGAATCAGAGTCGGGGAATAAGATATGGGGAATCAGAGGCGGGGAATCAGATATGGGCAATCAGAGGAGGGGAATCAGAGGTGGGGCATCAGAGGCGGGAATCAGAATTGGGGAATCAGACATGGGGAATCAGAGAAGGGGAATCAGAGGCAGTGAATCAGAGATGGTGAATCAGAGGCAGGGAATCACAGGCAGGAAATCAGACGCAGGGAATCAGTGGTGATGAATCAGAGATGGGGAATCAGAGGCGGGGAATCAGAGGCAAGGAATCAGACACGGGGAATCAGAGGCGGGGAATCAGAGCTGGGGAATCAGAGGCGGGGAATCAGAGTTGGGGAATCAGATGTGGGGAATCAGATATGGGGAAACAGAGGCGGGGAATCAGAAGTGGGGAAACAGACGCAGGGAATCAGATATTGGGAATCAGAGGTGGGGAATCAGAGGCAGGGAATCAGATGTTGGGAATCAGAGCTGGGGAATCAGATATGGGGAATCAGAGATGGGGAATCAGAGGCAGGGAATCAGAGGCGGGGAATCAGAGGTGGGGAATCTGAGTCCGGGAATCAGAGATGGGGAATCAGAGGCGGGGAATCAGATATGGGGAATCAGAGGTGGGGAATGAGAGGCGGGGAAACAGAGATGGCTTATCAGATATGGGGAATCAGAGATGGGGAATCAGAGGCAGGAAATCAGACACGGGGAATCAGAGGCAGGGAATCAGAGCTGGGGAATCAGAGGCGGGGAATCAGAGTTGGGGAATCAGAGGTGGGTAATCAGATATGGGTAAACAGATGCGGGGAATCAGAGGTGGGGAATCAGAGGCACAGAATCAGATGTGGGGAATCAGAGGCGGGGAATCTGAGTTTGGGGATCAGAGGCGGAGAATAAGATATGGGGAATCAGAGGCGGGGAATCAGATATGGGCAATCAGAGGAGGGGAATCAGAGGTTGGGCATAAGAGGCGGGAATCAGAAATGGGGAATCAGACATGGGGAATCAGAGAAGGGGAATCAGAGGCAGTGAATCAGAGATGGTGAATCAGAGGCGGGGAATCACAGGCAGGGAATCAGACGCAGGGAATCAGTGGTGGTGAATACAAGATGGGGAATCAGAGGCGGGGAATCGTAGGCAGGGAATTAGACACGGGGAATCAGAGGTGGGGAATCAGAGCTGAGGAATCAGAGGCGGGGAATCAGAGTTGGGGAATCAGAGGCTGGGAATCAGTATGGGGCATCAGAGGCAGGGAATCAGACAGGGGAATCAGAGGCGGGGAATTAGTGGCAGGGAATCAGAGGCAGGGAATCAGAGGCGGGATATCAGAGGCAGGGAATCAGATGTGGGGAATCAGACATGGGGAATCAGAGGCAGGGATTCAGAGGCGGGGAATCAGAAGCGGGAATCAAAGGCCGGGAATGAGAGTCCGGGAATCAGAGGTGGGGAATCAGAGGCTGGGAATCAGATATGGGGAATCAGAGGCTGGGAATCAGAGGCGGGGAAACAGAGGTGGCTAATCAGATATGGGGAATCAGAGGTGGGGAATCAGAGGCAGTGAATCAGAGATGGGAAATCAGAGGCGGGGAATCAGAGGCAGGGCATCAGACACGTGGAATCAGAGGCGGGGAATCAGAGCTGGGGAATCAGAGGCGGGGAATCAGAGATGGGGAATCAGAGGTGGGGAATCAGATATGGGGAAACAGAGGCGGGGAATCAGAGGCGGGGAAACAGAGGCGGGGAATCAGATATTGGGAATCAGAGGTGGGGAATCAGAGGTGGGGAATCAGAGGCAGGGAATAAGAATTTGAGAATCAGAGATGGGGAATCAGAACTGGGGAATCAGAGGCGGGGAATCAGAATTTGGGAATCAGAGATGGGGAATCAGAGATGGGGAATCAGAGGCGCGGAATCAGACGTGGAGAATCAGAGGTGGTTAATCACAGATGGGGAATCAGAGGCAGGGAATCAGAAGCAGGGAATCAGACGCGGGGAATCAGAGTCGGGGAATCAGAGCTGAGGAATCAGAGGCGGGGAATTAGAGTTGGGGAATCAGAGGCAGGGAATCAGATATGGGGAATCAGAGGCGGGGAATCAGAAGCAGGGAATCAGATGTGGGAAATCAGAGATGGGGAATCAGAGGCAGGGAATCAGAGGCGGGGAATCAGAAGCGGGGAATCATATTCCGGGAATCAGAGGCTGGGAATCAGAGGTGGGGAATCTGAGTCCGGGAATCAGAGATGGGGAATCAGAGGCGGGGAATCAGATATGGGGAATCAGAGGCGGGGTAACAGAGATGGCTTATTAGATATGGGGAATCTGAGGTGGTGAATCAGAGGCGGTGAATCAGATATGGGGAATCAGAGGCGGGGAAACTGAGGCGGGGAATCAGACGCGGAGAATCAGAGGTGGTTAATCACAGATGGGGAATCAGAGGCAGGGAATCAGAAGCAGGGAATCAGACGCGCGGAATCAGAGGTGGGGAATCATAACTGGGGAATCAGAGGCGGGGAATCAGAGTTGGGGAATCAGAGGCAGGGTATCAGTAATGGGGAATCAGAGGCGGGGAATCAGAGGCGGGGAAACTGAGGCAGGGAATCAGATATGGGGAATCAGAGGTGGGGAATCAGAGGCGGTGAATCAGTGATGGGGAATCAGAGGCCGGGAATTAGAGTCAGGGAATCAGACGCGGGTAATCAGAGGTGGGGAATCAGAGCTGGGGAATCAGAGGCAGGGAATCAGAGTCGGGGAATCAGAGGCGGGGAATCAGAGATGGGGAATCATAGGCGGGGAATCAGAGGCAGGGAATCAGAGGCCGGGAATCAGTAGTGGGGAATCAGAGGCCGGGAATTAGCGGTGGTGAATCAGAGATGGGGAATCAGATGCGGGGATTCAGAGGCGGGGAATCAGACGCGGAGAATCAGAGGCGGGGAATCAGAGCTGGGGAATCAGAGGCGGGGAATCAGAGTCGGGGAATCAGAGGCGGGGAATCAGAGATGGGGAATCAGAGGTGGGGAATCAGAGGCCGGGAATCAGAGGCCGGGAATCAGTAGTGGGGAATCAGAGGCGGGAATCAGAATTGGGGAATCAGACATGGGGAATCAGAGAAGGGGAATCAGAGGCAGTGAATCAGAGATGTTGAATCAGAGGCGGGTAACCACAAGATGGGAATCAGACGCAGGGAATCAGTGGTGGTGAATCAGAGATGGGGAATCAGAGGCGGGGAATCAGAGGCAAGGAATCAGACACGGGGAATCAGAGGCGGGGAATCAGAGCTGGGGAATCAGAGGCGGGGAATCAGAGTTGGGGAATCAGAGGTGGGGAATCAGATATGGGGAAACAGAGGCGGGGAATCAGAAGTGGGGAAACAGAGGCAGGGAATCAGATATTGGGAATCAGAGGTGGGGAATCAGAGGCAGGGAATCAGATGTTGGGAATCAGAGCTGGGGAATCAGATATGGGAAATCAGAGATGGGGAATCAGAGGCAGGGAATCAGAGGCGGGGAATCAGAGGTGGGGAATCTGAGTCCGGGAATCAGAGATGGGGAATCAGAGGCGGGGAATCAGATATGGGGAATCAGAGGTGGGGAATCAGAGGCGGGGAAACAGAGATGGCTTATCAGATATGGGGAATCAGAGGTGGGGAATCAGAGGCGGTGAATCAGAGATGTGGAATCAGAGGCGGGGAATCAGAGGCAGGGAATCAGACACGGGGAATCAGAGGCGGGGAATCAGAGCTGGGGAATCAGAGGCGGGGAATCAGAGTTGGGGAATCAGAGGTGGGTAATCAGATATGGGGAAACAGAGGCGGGGAATCAGAGGTGGGGAATCAGAGGCAGAGAATCAGATGTGGGGAATCAGAGCTGGGGAATCAGAGGCGGGGAATCTGAGTTTGGGAATCAGAGGCGGAGAATAAGATATGGGGAATCAGAGGCGGGGAATCAGATATGGGCAATCAGAGGAGGGGAATCAGAGGTTGGGCATCAGAGGCGGGAATCAGAATTGGGGAATCTGAGTTTGGGAATCAGAGTCGGGGAATAAGATATGGGGAATCAGAGAAGGGGAATCAGAGGCAGTGAATCAGAGATGGTGAATCAGAGGCGGGGAATCACAGGCAGGGAATCAGACGCAGGGAATCAGTGGTGGTGAATCCAAGATGGGGAATCAGAGGCGGGGAATCAGAGGCAGGGAATTAGACACGGGGAATCAGAGGTGGGGAATCAGAGCTGAGGAATCAGAGGCGGGGAATCAGAGTTGGGGAATCAGAGGCAGGGAATCAGATATGGGGCATCAGAGGCAGGGAATCAGAAAGGGTAATCAGAGGCGGGGAATTAGTGGCAGGGAATCAGAGGCGGGGAATCAGAGGCGGGATATCAGAGGCAGGGAATCAGATGTGGGGAATCAGACATGGGGAATCAGAGGCAGGGAATCAGAGGCGGGGAATCAGAAGCGGGAATCAAAGGCCGGGAATGAGAGGCCGGGAATCAGAGGTGGGGATTCAGAGTCCGGGAATCAGAGATGGGGAATCAGAGGCTGGGAATCAGATATGGGGAATCAGAGGCTGGGAATCAGTGGCGGGGAAACAGAGGTGGCTAATCAGATATGGGGAATCAGAGGTGGGGAATCAGAGGCAGTGAATCAGAGATGGGAAATCAGAGGCGGGGAATCAGAGGCAGGGCATCAGACACGTGGAATCAGAGGCGGGGAATCAGAGCTGGGGAATCAGAGGCGGGGAATCAGATTTGGGGAATCAGAGGTGGGGAATCAGATATAGGGAAACAGAGGCGGGGAATCAGAGGCGGGGAAACAGAGGCGGGGAATCAGATATTGGGAATCAGAGGTGGGGAATCAGAGGCGGGGAATCAGAGGCCGGGAATCAGAGGCCGGGAATCAGTAGTGGGGAATCAGAGGCGGGAATCAGAATTGGGGAATCAGACATGGGGAATCAGAGAAGGGCAATCAGAGGCAGTGAATCAGAGATGGTGAATCAGAGGCGGGGAATCACAGGCAGGGAATCAGACGCAGGGAATCAGTGGTGGTGAATCAGAGATGGGGAATCAGAGGCGGGGAATCAGAGGCAAGGAATCAGACACGGGGAATCAGAGGCGGGGAATCAGAGCTGGGGAATCAGAGGCGGGGAATCAGAGTTGGGGAATCAGAGGTGGGGAATCAGATATGGGGAAACAGAGGCGGGGAATCAGAGTGGGGAAACAGAGGCAGGGAATCAGATATTGGGAATCAGAGGTGGGGAATCAGAGGCAGGGAATCAGATGTTGGGAATCAGAGCTGGGGAATCAGATATGGGAAATCAGAGATGAGGAATCAGAGGCAGGGAATCAGAGGCGGGGAATCAGAGGTGGGGAATCAGAGGCGGGGAAACAGAGATGGCTTATCAGATATGGGGAATCAGAGGTGGGGAATCAGAGGCGGTGAATCAGAGATGTGGAATCAGAGGCGGGGAATCAGAGGCAGGGAATCAGACACAGGGAATCAGAGGCGGGGAATCAGAGCTGGGGAATCAGAGGCGGGGAATCAGAGTTGGGGAATCAGAGGTGGGTAATCAGATATGGGGAAACAGAGGCGGGGAATCAGAGGTGGGGAATCAGAGGCAGAGAATCAGGTGTGGGGAATCAGAGCTAGGGAATCAGAGGCGGGGAATCTCAGTTTGGGAATCAGAGGCGGAGAATAAGATATGGGGAATCAGAGGCGGGGAATCAGATATGGGCAATCAGAGGAGGGGAATCAGAGGTTGGGCATCAGAGGCGGGAATCAGAATTGGGGAATCAGACATGGGGAATCAGAGAAGGGGAATCAGAGGCAGTGAATCAGAGATGGTGAATCAGAGGCGGGGAATCACAGGCAGGGAATCAGACGCAGGGAATCAGTGGTGGTGAATCCAAGATGGGGAATCAGAGGCGGGGAATCAGAGGCAGGGAATTAGACACGGGGAATCAGAGGTGGGGAATCAGAGCTGAGGAATCAGAGGCGGGGAATCAGAGTTGGGGAATCAGAGGCTGGGAATCAGATGTGGGGCATCAGAGGCAGGGAATCAGATAGGGGAATCAGAGGCGGGGAATTAGTGGCAGGGAATCAGAGGCGGGGAATCAGAGGCGGGATATCAGAGGCAGGGAATCAGATGTGGGGAATCAGACATGGGGAATCAGAGGCAGGGAATCAGAGGCGGGGAATCAGAAGCGGGAATCAAAGGCCGGGAATGAGAGGCCGGGAATCAGAGGTGGGGATTCAGAGTCCGGGAATCAGAGATGGGGAATCAGAGGCTGGGAATCAGATATGGGGAATCAGAGGCTGGGAATCAGAGGCGGGGAAACAGAGGTGGCTAATCAGATATGGGGAATCAGAGGTGGGGAATCAGAGGCAGTGAATCAGAGATGGGAAATCAGAGGCGGGGAATCAGAGGCAGGGCATCAGAAACGTGGAATCAGAGGCGGGGAATCAGAGCTGGGGAATCAGAGGCGGGGAATCAGAGTTGGGGAATCAGAGGTGGGGAATCAGATATGGGGAAACAGAGGCGGGGAATCAGAGGTGGGGAATCAGAGGCGGGGAATCAGAATTTGGGAATCAGAGATGGGGAATCAGAGATGGGGAATCAGAGGCCCGGAATCAGACGTGGAGAATCAGAGGTGGTTAATCACAGATGGGGAATCAGAGGCAGGGAATCAGAGGCGGGGAATCAGAGCTGAGGAATCAGAGGCGGGGAATCAGAGGTGGGGAAACAGAGGCAGGGAATCAGATATTGGGAATCAGAGGTGGGGAATCAGAGGCAGGGAATCAGATGTGGGGAATCAGAGCTGGGGAATCAGAGGCGGGGAATCTGAGTTTGGGAATCAGAGTCGGGGAATAAGATATGGGGAATCAGAGGTGGGGCATCAGAGGCGGGAATCAGAATTGGGGAATCAGACATGGGGAATCAGAGAAGGGGAATCAGAGGCAGTGAATCAGAGATGGTGAATCAGAGGCGGGGAATCACAGGCAGGGAATCAGACGCAGGGAATCAGTGGTGGTGAATCCAAGATGGGGAATCAGAGGCGGGGAATCAGAGGCAGGGAATTAGACACGGGGAATCAGAGGTGGGGAATCAGAGCTGAGGAATCAGAGGCGGGGAATCAGAGTTGGGGAATCAGAGGCTGGGAATCAGATATGGGGCATCAGAGGCAGGGAATCAGATAGGGGAATCAGAGGCGGGGAATTAGTGGCAGGGAATCAGAGGCGGGGAATCAGAGGCGGGATATCAGAGGCAGGGAATCAGATGTGGGGAATCAGACATGGGGAATCAGAGGCAGGGAATCAGAGGCGGGGAATCAGAAGCGGGAATCAAAGGCATGGAATGAGAGGCCGGGAATCAGAGGTGGGGATTCAGAGTCCGGGAATCAGAGATGGGGAATCAGAGGCTGGGAATCAGATATGGGGAATCAGAGGCTGGGAATCAGAGGCGGGGAAACAGAGGTGGCTAATCAGATATGGGGAATCAGAGGTGGGGAATCAGAGGCAGTGAATCAGAGATGGGAAATCAGAGGCGGGGAATCAGAGGCAGGGCATCAGAAACGTGGAATCAGAGTCGGGGAATCAGAGCTGGGGAATCAGAGGCGGGGAATCAGAGTTGGGGAATCAGAGGTGGGGAATCAGATATGGGGAAACAGAGGCGGGGAATCAGAGGCGGGGAAACAGAGGCGGGGAATCAGATATTGGGAATCAGAGGTGGGGAATCAGAGGCAGGGAATCAGAATTTGGGAATCAGAGATGGGGAATCAGAGCTGGGGAATCTGAGGCGGGGAATCAGAATTTGTGAATCAGAGATGGGGAATCAGAGATGGGGAATCAGAGGCGCGGAATCAGACGTGGAGAATCAGAGGTGGTTAATCACAGATGGGGAATCAGAGGCAGGGAATCAGAAGCAGGGAATCAGACGCGGGGAATCAGAGGCGGGGAATCAGAGCTGAGGAATCAGAGGCGGGGAATCAGAGTTGGGGTATCAGAGTCGGGGTATCAGATATGGAGAATCAGAGGCGGGGAATCAGAGGCGGGGAAAGAGAGGAGGGGTATCAGATATGGGGAACCAGAGGTGGGGAATCGGAGGGCGGGAATCAGAGATGGGGAATCAGAGGCAGGGAATCAGATATGGGGAATCAGAGGCGGGGAATCAGAGGCAGGGAATCATATGTGGGGAATCAGAGATGGGGAATCAGAGGCAGGGAATCAGAGGCGGGGAATCAGAAGCGGGGAATCATATTCCGGGAATCAGATGCTGGGAATCAGAGGTGGGGAATCTGAGTCCGGGAATCAGAGATGGGGAATCAGAGGCGGGGAATCAGATATGGGGAATCAGAAGCGGGGAATCAGAGGCGGGGTAACAGAGAGGCTTATCAGATATGGGGAATCTGAGGTGGTGAATCAGAGGCGGTGAATCAGAGATGGGGAATCAGAGGCGGGGAATCAGAGGCAGGGAATCAGACACGGGGAATCAGAGGCGGGGAATCAAAGCTGGGGATTCAGAGGCGGGGAATCAGAGTTGGGGAATCAGAGGTGGGGAATCAGAAGCAGGGAATCAGACGCGGGGAATCAGAGGCGGGGAATCAGAGCTGAGGAATCAGAGGCGGGGAATCAGAGGTGGGGAATCAGAGGCAGAGAATCAGATGTGGGGAATCAGAGCTGGGGAATCAGAGGCGGGGAATCTGAGTTTGGGAATCAGAGGCGGAGAATAAGATATGGGGAATCAGAGGCGGGGAATCAGATATGGGCAATCAGAGGAGGGGAATCAGAGGTTGGGCATCAGAGGCGGGAATCAGAATTGGGGAATCAGAGGCAGAGAATCAGATGTGGGGAATCAGAGCTGGGGAATCAGAGGCGGGGAATCTGAGTTTGGGAATCAGAGGCGGAGAATAAGATATGGGGAATCAGAGGCGGGGAATCAGATATGGGCAATCAGAGGAGGGGAATCAGAGGTTGGGCATCAGAGGCGGGAATCAGAATTGGGGAATCAGACATGGGGAATCAGAGAAGGGGAATCAGAGGCAGTGAATCAGAGATGGTGAATCAGAGGCGGGGAATCACAGGCAGGGAATCAGACGCAGGGAATCAGTGGTGGTGAATCCAAGATGGGGAATCAGAGGCGG
Organism: Narcine bancroftii; assembly: GCF_036971445.1. Classification (NCBI taxonomy): domain Eukaryota; kingdom Metazoa; phylum Chordata; class Chondrichthyes; order Torpediniformes; family Narcinidae; genus Narcine; species Narcine bancroftii. Next base: position 2,368,299 of record NW_027211797.1, read on the forward strand.
GGAATCAGAGGCAGGGAATTAGACACGGGGAATCAGAGGTGGGGAATCAGAGCTGAGGAATCAGAGGCGGGGAATCAGAGTTGGGGAATCAGAGGCTGGGAATCAGATATGGGGCATCAGAGGCAGGGAATCAGATAGGGGAATCAGAGGCGGGGAATTAGTGGCAGGGAATCAGAGGCGGGGAATCAGAGGCGGGATATCAGAGGCAGGGAATCAGATGTGGGGAATCAGACATGGGGAATCAGAGGCAGGGAATCAGAGGCGGGGAATCAGAAGCGGGAATCAAAGGCCGGGAATGAGAGGCCGGGAATCAGAGGTGGGGATTCAGAGTCCGGGAATCAGAGATGGGGAATCAGAGGCTGGGAATCAGATATGGGGAATCAGAGGCTGGGAATCAGAGGCGGGGAAACAGAGGTGGCTAATCAGATATGGGGAATCAGAGGTGGGGAATCAGAGGCAGTGAATCAGAGATGGGAAATCAGAGGCGGGGAATCAGAGGCAGGGCATCAGAAACGTGGAATCAGAGGCGGGGAATCAGAGCTGGGGAATCAGAGGCGGGGAATCAGAGTTGGGGAATCAGAGGTGGGGAATCAGATATGGGGAAACAGAGGCGGGGAATCAGAGGTGGGGAATCAGAGGCGGGGAATAAGAATTTGGGAATCAGAGATGGGGAATCAGAGATGGGGAATCAGAGGCCCGGAATCAGACGTGGAGAATCAGAGGTGGTTAATCACAGATGGGGAATCAGAGGCAGGGAATCAGAAGCAGGGAATCAGACGCGGGGAATCAGAGGCGGGGAATCAGAGCTGAGGAATCAGAGGCGGGGAATCAGAGTTGGGGAATCAGAGGCGGGTTATCAGATATGGAGAATCAGAGGCGGGGAATCAGAGGCGGGGAAAGAGAGGAGGGGTATCAGATATGGGGAACCAGAGGTAGGGAATCGGAGGGCGGGAATCAGAGATGGGGAATCAGAGGCAGGGAATCAGATATGGGGAATCAGAAGCGGGGAATCAGAGGCAGGGAATCTGATGTGGGGAATCAGAGATGGGGAATCAGAGGCAGGGAATCAGAGGCTGGGAATCAGAAGCGGGGAATCATATTCCGGGAATCAGAGGCTGGGAATCAGAGGTGGGGAATCTGAGTCCGGGAATCAGAGATGGGGAATCAGAGGCGGGGAATCAGATATGGGGAATCAGAGGCGGGGAATCAGAGGCGGGGTAACAGAGATGGCTTATCAGATATGGGGAATGTGAGGTGGTGAATCAGAGGCGGTGAATCAGAGATGGGGAATCAGAGGCGGGGAATCAGAGGCAGGGAATCAGACACGGGGAATCAGAGGCGGGGAATCAAAGCTGGGGATTCAGAGGCGGGGAATCAGAGTTGGGGAATCAGAGGTGGGGAATCAGATATGGGGAAACAGAGGCGGGGAATCAGAGGTGGGGAAACAGAGGCAGGGAATCAGATATTGGGAATCAGAGGTGGGGAATCAGAGGCAGGGAATCAGATGTGGGGAATCAGAGCTGGGGAATCAGAGGCGGGGAATCTGAGTTTGGGAATCAGAGTCGGGGAATAAGATATGGGGAATCAGAAGCGGGGAATCAGAGGTGGGGCATCAGAGGCGGGAATCAGAATTGGGGAATCAGACATGGGGAATCAGAGAAGGGGAATCAGAGGCAGTGAATCAGAGATGGTGAATCAGAGGCGGGGAATCACAGGCAGGGAATCAGACGCAGGGAATCAGTGGTGGTGAATCCAAGATGGGGAATCAGAGGCGGGGAATCAGAGGCAGGGAATTAGACACGGGGAATCAGAGGTGGGGAATCAGAGCTGAGGAATCAGAGGCGGGGAATCAGAGTTGGGGAATCAGAGGCTGGGAATCAGATATGGGGCATCAGAGGCAGGGAATCAGATAGGGGAATCAGAGGCGGGGAATTAGTGGCAGGGAATCAGAGGCGGGGAATCAGAGGCGGGATATCAGAGGCAGGGAATCAGATGTGGGGAATCAGACATGGGGAATCAGAGGCAGGGAATCAGAGGCGGGGAATCAGAAGCGGGAATCAAAGGCCGGGAATGAGAGGCCGGGAATCAGAGGTGGGGATTCAGAGTCCGGGAATCAGAGATGGGGAATCAGAGGCTGGGAATCAGATATGGGGAATCAGAGGCTGGGAATCAGAGGCGGGGAAACAGAGGTGGCTAATCAGATATGGGGAATCAGAGGTGGGGAATCAGAGGCAGTGAATCAGAGATGGGAAATCAGAGGCGGGGAATCAGAGGCAGGGCATCAGAAACGTGGAATCAGAGTCGGGGAATCAGAGCTGGGGAATCAGAGGCGGGGAATCAGAGTTGGGGAATCAGAGGTGGGGAATCAGATATGGGGAAACAGAGGCGGGGAATCAGAGGCGGGGAAACAGAGGCGGGGAATCAGATATTGGGAATCAGAGGTGGGGAATCAGAGGCAGGGAATCAGAATTTGGGAATCAGAGATGGGGAATCAGAGCTGGGGAATCTGAGGCGGGGAATCAGAATTTGTGAATCAGAGATGGGGAATCAGAGATGGGGAATCAGAGGCGCGGAATCAGACGTGGAGAATCAGAGGTGGTTAATCACAGATTGGGAATCAGAGGCAGGGAATCAGAAGCAGGGAATCAGACGCGGGGAATCAGAGGCGGGGAATCAGAGCAGAGGAATCAGAGGCGGGGAATCAGAGTTGGGGTATCAGAGTCGGGGTATCAGATATGGAGAATCAGAGGCGGGGAATCAGAGGCGGGGAAAGAGAGGAGGGGTATCAGATATGGGGAACCAGAGGTGGGGAATCGGAGGGCGGGAATCAGAGATGGGGAATCAGAGGCAGGGAATCAGATATGGGGAATCAGAGGCGGGGAATCAGAGGCAGGGAATCAGATGTGGGGAATCAGAGATGGGGAATCAGAGGCAGGGAATCAGAGGCGGGGAATCAGAAGCGGGGAATCATATTCCGGGAATCAGATGCTGGGAATCAGAGGTGGGGAATCTGAGTCCGGGAATCAGAGATGGGGAATCAGAGGCGGGGAATCAGATATGGGGAATCAGAAGCGGGGAATCAGAGGCGGGGTAACAGAGAGGCTTATCAGATATGGGGAATCTGAGGTGGTGAATCAGAGGAGTGAATCAGAGATGGGGAATCAGAGGCGGGGAATCAGAGGCAGGGAATCAGACACGGGGAATCAGAGGCGGGGAATCAAAGCTGGGGATTCAGAGGCGGGGAATCAGAGTTGGGGAATCAGAGGTGGGGAATCAGATATGGGGAAACAGAGGCGGGGAATCAGAGGTGGGGAATCAGAGGCAGGGAATCAGATGTGGGGAATCAGAGCTGGGGAATCAGAGGCGGGGAATCTGAGTTTGGGAATCAGAGTCGGGGAATAAGATATGGGGAATCAGAGGCGCGGACTCAGACGTGGAGAATCAGAGGTGGTTAATCACAGATGGGGAATCAGAGGCAGGGAATCAGAAGCAGGGAATCAGACGCGGGGAATCAGAGGCGGGGAATCAGAGCTGAGGAATCAGAGGCGGGGAATTAGAGTTGGGGAATCAGAGGCAGGGAATCAGATATGGGGAATCAGAGGCGGGAATCAGAAGCAGGGAATCAGATGTGGGGAATCAGAGATGGGGAATCAGAGGCAGGGAATCAGAGGCGGGGAATCAGAAGCGGGGAATCATATTCCGGGAATCAGAGGCTGGGAATCAGAGATGGGGAATCAGAGGCGGGGAATCAGATATGGGGAATCAGAGGAGGGGTAACAGAGATGGCTTATCAGATATGGGGAATCTGAGGTGGTGAATCAGAGGCGGTGAATCAGATATGGGGAATCAGAGGCGGGGAAACTGAGGCGGGGAATCAGACGCGGAGAATCAGAGGTGGTTAATCACAGATGGGGAATCAGAGGCAGGGAATCAGAAGCAGGGAATCAGACGCGCGGAATCAGAGGTGGGGAATCATAACTGGGGAATCAGAGGCAGGGAATCAGAGTTGGGGAAACTGAGGCGGGGAATCAGATATGGGGAATCAGAGGTGGGGAATCAGAGGCGGTGAATCAGTGATGGGGAATCAGAGGCCGGGAATTAGAGTCAGGGAATCAGACGCGGGTAATCAGAGGTGGGGAATCAGAGCTGGGGAATCAGAGGCAGGGAATCAGAGTCGGGGAATCAGAGGCGGGGAATCAGAGATGGGGAATCATAGGCGGGGAATCAGAGGCCGGGAATCAGAGGCCGGGAATCAGTAGTGGGGAATCAGAGGACGGGAATTAGCGGTGGTGAATCAGAGATGGGGAATCAGAGGCGGGGATTCAGAGGCGGGGAATCAGACGCGGGGAATCAGAGGCGGGGAATCACAGCTGGGGAATCAGAGGCGGGAATCAGAGTCGGGGAATCAGAGGCGGGGAATCAGAGATGGGGAATCAGAGGCGGGGAATCAGAGGCGGGGAATCAGAGGCCGGGAATCAGTAGTGGGGAATCAGAGGCGGGAATCAGAATTGGGGAATCAGACATGGGGAATCAGAGAAGGGGAATCAGAGGCAGTGAATCAGAGATGGTGAATCAGAGGCGGGGAATCACAGGCAGGGAATCAGACGCAGGGAATCAGTGGTGGTGAATCAGAGATGGGGAATCAGAGGCGGGGAATCAGAGGCAAGGAATCAGACACGGGGAATCAGAGGCGGGGAATCAGAGCTGGGGAATCAGAGGCGGGGAATCAGAGTTGGGAAATCAGAGGTGGGGAATCAGATATGGGGAAACAGAGGCGGGGAATCAGAAGTGGGGAAACAGAGGCAGGGAATCAGATATTGGGAATCAGAGGTGGGGAATCAGAGGCAGGGAATCAGATGTTGGGAATCAGAGCTGTGGAATCAGATATGGGAAATCAGAGATGGGGAATCAGAGGCAGGGAATCAGAGGCGGGGAATCAGAGGTGGGGAATCTGAGTCCGGGAATCAGAGATGGGGAATCAGAGGCGGGGAATCAGATATGGGGAATCAGAGGTGGGGAATCAGAGGCGGGGAAACAGAGATGGCTTATCAGATATGGGGAATCAGAGGTGGGGAATCAGAGGCGGTGAATCAGAGATGTGGAATCAGAGGCGGGGAATCAGAGGCAGGGAATCAGACACGGGGAATCAGAGGCGGGGAATCAGAGCTGGGGAATCAGAGGCGGGGAATCAGAGTTGGGGAATCAGAGGTGGGTAATCAGATATGGGGAAACAGAGGCGGGGAATCAGAGGTGGGGAATCAGAGGCAGAGAATCAGATGTGGGGAATCAGAGCTGGGGAATCAGAGGCGGGGAATCTGAGTTTGGGAATCAGAGGCGGAGAATAAGATATGGGGAATCAGAGGCGGGGAATCAGATATGGGCAATCAGAGGAGAGGAATCAGAGGTTGGGCATCAGAGGCGGGAATCAGAATTGGGGAATCAGACATGGGGAATCAGAGAAGGGGAATCAACGGCAGTGAATCAGAGATGGTGAATCAGAGGCGGGGAATCACAGGCAGGGAATCAGACGCAGGGAATCAGTGGTGGTGAATCCAAGATGGGGAATCAGAGGCGGGGAATCAGAGGCAGGGAATTAGACACGGGGAATCAGAGGTGGGGAATCAGAGCTGAGGAATCAGAGGCGGGGAATCAGAGTTGGGGAATCAGAGGCAGGGAATCAGATATGGGGCATCAGAGGCAGGGAATCAGATAGGGTAATCAGAGGCGGGGAATTAGTGGCAGGGAATCAGAGGCGGGGAATCAGAGGCGGGATATCAGAGGCAGGGAATCAGATGTGGGGAATCAGACATGGGGAATCAGAGGCAGGGAATCAGAGGCGGGGAATCAGAAGCGGGAATCAAAGGCCGGGAATGAGAGGCCGGGAATCAGAGGTGGGGATTCAGAGTCCGGGAATCAGAGATGGGGAATCAGAGGCTGGGAATCAGATATGGGGAATCAGAGGCTGGGAATCAGAGGCGGGGAATCAGAGGCAGTGAATCAGAGATGGGAAATCAGAGGCGGGGAATCAGAGGCAGGGCATCAGACACGTGGAATCAGAGGCGGGGAATCAGAGCTGGGGAATCAGAGGCGGGGAATCAGAGTTGGGGAATCAGAGGTGGGGAATCAGATATAGGGAAACAGAGGCGGGGAATCAGAGGCGGGGAAACAGAGGCGGGGAATCAGATATTGGGAATCAGAGGTGGGGAATCAGAGGCGGGGAATCAGAGGCCGGGAATCAGAGGCCGGGAATCAGTAGTGGGGAATCAGAGGCGGGAATCAGAATTGGGGAATCAGACATGGGGAATCAGAGAAGGGCAATCAGAGGCAGTGAATCAGAGATGTTGAATCAGAGGCGGGGAATCACAGGCAGGGAATCAGACGCAGGGAATCAGTGGTGGTGAATCAGAGATGGGGAATCAGAGGCGGGGAATCAGAGTTGGGGAATCAGAGGTGGGGAATCAGATATGGGGAAACAGAGGCGGGGAATCAGAAGTGGGGAAACAGAGGCAGGGAATCAGATATTGGGAATCAGAGGTTGGGAATCAGAGGCAGGGAATCAGATGTTGGGAATCAGAGCTGGGGAATCAGATATGGGAAATCAGAGATGAGGAATCAGAGGCAGGGAATCAGAGGCGGGGAATCAGAGGTGGGGAATCTGAGTCCGGGAATCAGATATGGGGAATCAGAGGTGGGGAATCAGAGGCGGGGAAACAGAGATGGCTTATCAGATATGGGGAATCAGAGGTGGGGAATCAGAGGCGGTGAATCAGAGATGTGGAATCAGAGGCGGGGAATCAGAGGCAGGGAATCAGACACGGTGAATCAGAGGCGGGGAATCAGAGGTGGGGAATCAGAGGCAGAGAATCAGATGTGGGGAATCAGAGCTAGGGAATCAGAGGCGGGGAATCTGAGTTTGGGAATAAGATATGGGGAATCAGAGGCGGGGAATCAGATATGGGCAATCAGAGGAGGGGAATCAGAGGTTGGGCATCAGAGGCGGGAATCAGAATTTGGGAATCAGACATGGGGAATCAGAGAAGGGGAATCAGAGGCAGTGAATCAGAGATGGTGAATCAGAGGCGGGGAATCACAGGCAGGGAATCAGACGAAGGGAATCAGTGGTGGTGAATCCAAGATGGGGAATCAGAGGCGGGGAATCAGAGGCAGGGAATTAGACACGGGGAATCAGAGGTGGGGAATCAGAGCTGAGGAATCAGAGGCGGGGAATCAGAGTTGGGGAATCAGAGGCTGGGAATCAGATATGGGGCATCAGAGGCAGGGAATCAGATAGGGGAATCAGAGGCGGGGAATTAGTGGCAGGGAATCAGAGGCGGGGAATCAGAGGCGGGATATCAGAGGCAGGGAATCAGATGTGGGGAATCAGACATGGGGAATCAGAGGCAGGGAATCAGAGGCGGGGAATCAGAAGCGGGAATCAAAGGCCGGGAATGAGAGGCCGGGAATCAGCGGTGGGGATTCAGAGTCCGGGAATCAGAGATGGGGAATCAGAGGCTGGGAATCAGATATGGGGAATCAGAGGCTGGGAATCAGAGGCGGGGAAACAGAGGTGACTAATCAGATATGGGGAATCAGAGGTGGGGAATCAGAGGCAGTGAATCAGAGATGGGAAATCAGAGACGGGGAATCAGAGGCAGGGCATCAGAAACGTGGAATCAGAGGCGGGGAATCAGAGCTGGGGAATCAGAGGCGGGGAATCAGAGTTGGGGAATCAGAGGTGGGGAATCAGATATGGGGAAACAGAGGCGGGGAATCAGAGGCGGGGAAACAGAGGCGGGGAATCAGATATTGGGAATCAGAGGTGGGGAATCAGAGGCAGGGAATCAGAATTTGGGAATCAGAGATGGGGAATCAGAGGTGGGGAATCAGAGGCGGGGAATCAGAATTTGGGAATCAGAGATGGGGAATCAGAGATGGGGAATCAGAGGCGCGGAATCAGACGTGGAGAATCAGAGGTGGTTAATCACAGATGGGGAATCAGAGGCAGGGAATCAGAAGCAGGGAATCAGACGCGGGGAATCAGAGGCGGGGAATCAGAGCTGAGGAATCAGAGGCGGGGAATCAGAGTTGGGGAATCAGAGGCGGGTTATCAGATATGGAGAATCAGAGGCGGGGAATCAGAGGCGGGGAAAGAGAGGAGGGGTATCAGATATGGGGAACCAGAGGTGGGGAATCGTAGGGCGGGAATCAGAGATGGGGAATCATAGGCAGGGAATCAGATATGGGGAATCAGAGGCGGGGAATCAGAGGCAGGGAATCTGATGTGGGGAATCAGAGATGGGGAATCAGAGGCAGGGAATCAGAGGCGGGGAATCAGAAGCGGGGAATCATATTCCGGGAATCAGAGGCTGGGAATCAGAGGTGGGGAATCTGAGTCCGGGAATCAGAGATGGGGAATCAGAGGCGGGGAATCAGATATGGGGAATCAGAGGCGGGTAATCAGAGGCGGGGTAACAGAGATGGCTTATCAGATATGGGGAATGTGAGGTGGTGAATCAGAGGCGGTGAATCAGAGATGGGGAATCAGAGGCGGGGAATCAGAGGCAGGGAATCAGACACGGGGAATCAGAGGCGGGGAATCAAAGCTGGGGATTCAGAGGCGGGGAATCAGAGTTGGGGAATCAGAGGTGGGGAATCAGATATGGGGAAACAGAGGCGGGGAATCAGAGGTGGGGAAACAGAGGCAGGGAATCAGATATTGGGAATCAGAGGTGGGGAATCAGAGGAAGGGAATCAGATGTGGGGAATCAGAGCTGGGGAATCAGAGGCGGGGAATCTGAGTTTGGGAATCAGAGTCGGGGAATAAGATATGGGGAATCAGAGGCGGGGAATCAGATATGGGCAATCAGAGGAGGGGAATCAGAGGTGGGGCATCAGAGGCGGGAATCAGAATTGGGGAATCAGATATGGGGAATCAGAGGCTGGGAATCAGAGGCGGGGAAACAGAGGTGGCTAATCAGATATGGGGAATCAGAGGTGGGGAATCAGAGGCAGTGAATCAGAGATGGGAAATCAGAGGCGGGGAATCAGAGGCAGGGCATCAGACACGTGGAATCAGAGGCGGGGAATCAGAGCTGGGGAATCAGAGGCGGGGAATCAGAGTTGGGGAATCAGAGGTGGGGAATCAGATATAGGGAAACAGAGGCGGGGAATCAGAGGCGGGGAAACAGAGGCGGGGAATCAGATATTGGGAATCAGAGGTGGGGAATCAGAGGCGGGGAATCAGAGGCCGGGAATCAGAGGCCGGGAATCAGTAGTGGGGAATCAGAGGCGGGAATCAGAATTGGGGAATCAGACATGGGGAATCAGAGAAGGGCAATCAGAGGCAGTGAATCAGAGATGTTGAATCAGAGGCGGGGAATCACAAGCAGGGAATCAGATGCAGGGAATCAGTGGTGGTGAATCAGAGATGGGGAATCAGAGGCGGGGAATCAGAGGCAAGGAATCAGACACGGGGAATCAGAGGCGGGGAATCAGAGCTGGGGAATCAGAGGCGGGGAATCAGAGTTGGGGAATCAGAGGTGGGGAATCAGATATGGGGAAACAGAGGCGGGGAATCAGAAGTGGGGAAACAGAGGCAGGGAATCAGATATTGGGAATCAGAGGTTGGGAATCAGAGGCAGGGAATCAGATGTTGGGAATCAGAGCTGGGGAATCAGATATGGGAAATCAGAGATGAGGAATCAGAGGCAGGGAATCAGAGGCGGGGAATCAGAGGTGGGGAATCTGAGTCCGGGAATCAGAGATGGGGAATCAGAGGCGGGGATTCAGATATGGGTAATCAGAGGTGGGGAATCAGAGGCGGGGAAACAGAGATGGCTTATCAGATATGGGGAATCAGAGGTGGGGAATCAGAGGCGGTGAATCAGAGATGTGGAATCAGAGGCGGGGAATCAGAGGCAGGGATTCAGACACGGGGAATCAGAGGCGGGGAATCAGAGGTGGGGAATCAGAGGCAGAGAATCAGATATTGGGAATCAAAGGTGGGGAATCAGAGGCAGGGAATCAGATGTGGGGAATCAGAGATGGGGAATCAGAGGCAGGGAATCAGAGGCGGGGAATCAGAAGCGGGGAATCATATTCCGGGAATCAGAGGCTGGGAATCAGAGGTGGGGAATCTGAGTCCGGGAATCAGAGATGGGGAATCAGAGGCGGGGAATCAGATATGGGGAATCAGAGGCGGGTAATCAGAGGCGGGGTAACAGAGATGGCTTATCAGATATGGGGAATGTGAGGTGGTGAATCAGAGGCGGTGAATCAGAGATGGGGAATCAGAGGCGGGGAATCAGAGGCAGGGAATCAGACACGGGGAATCAGAGGCGGGGAATCAAAGCTGGGGATTCAGAGGCGGGGAATCAGAGTTGGGGAATCAGAGGTGGGGAATCAGATATGGGGAAACAGAGGCGGGGAATCAGAGGTGGGGAAACAGAGGCAGGGAATCAGATATTGGGAATCAGAGGTGGGGAATCAGAGGAAGGGAATCAGATGTGGGGAATCAGAGCTGGGGAATCAGAGGCGGGGAATCTGAGTTTGGGAATCAGAGTCGGGGAATAAGATATGGGGAATCAGAGGCGGGGAATCAGATATGGGCAATCAGAGGAGGGGAATCAGAGGTGGGGCATCAGAGGCGGGAATCAGAATTGGGGAATCAGATATGGGGAATCAGAGGCTGGGAATCAGAGGCGGGGAAACAGAGGTGGCTAATCAGATATGGGGAATCAGAGGTGGGGAATCAGAGGCAGTGAATCAGAGATGGGAAATCAGAGGCGGGGATTCAGAGGCAGGGCATCAGACACGTGGAATCAGAGGCGGGGAATCAGAGCTGGGGAATCAGAGGCGGGGAATCAGAGTTGGGGAATCAGAGGTGGGGAATCAGATATAGGGAAACAGAGGCGGGGAATCAGAGGCGGGGAAACAGAGGCGGGGAATCAGATATTGGGAATCAGAGGTGGGGAATCAGAGGCGGGGAATCAGAGGCCGGGAATCAGAGGCCGGGAATCAGTAGTGGGGAATCAGAGGCGGGAATCAGAATTGGGGAATCAGACATGGGGAATCAGAGAAGGGCAATCAGAGGCAGTGAATCAGAGATGTTGAATCAGAGGCGGGGAATCACAGGCAGGGAATCAGACGCAGGGAATCAGTGGTGGTGAATCAGAGATGGGGAATCAGAGGCGGGGAATCAGAGGCAAGGAATCAGACACGGGGAATCAGAGGCGGGGAATCAGAGCTGGGGAATCAGAGGCGGGGAATCAGAGTTGGGGAATCAGAGGTGGGGAATCAGATATGGGGAAACAGAGGCGGGGAATCAGAAGTGGGGAAACAGAGGCAGGGAATCAGATATTGGGAATCAGAGGTTGGGAATCAGAGGCAGGGAATCAGATGTTGGGAATCAGAGCTGGGGAATCAGATATGGGAAATCAGAGATGAGGAATCAGAGGCAGGGAATCAGAGGCGGGGAATCAGAGGTGGGGAATCTGAGTCCGGGAATCAGAGATGGGGAATCAGAGGCGGGGAATCAGATATGGGTAATCAGAGGTGGGGAATCAGAGGCGGGGAAACAGAGATGGCTTATCAGATATGGGGAATCAGAGGTGGGGAATCAGAGGCGGTGAATCAGAGATGTGGAATCAGAGGCGTGAATCAGAGGCAGGGAATCAGACACGGGGAATCAGAGGCGGGGAATCAGATGTGGGGAATCAGAGGCAGAGAATCAGATGTGGGGAATCAGAGCTAGGGAATCAGAGGCGGGGAATCTGAGTTTGGGAATAAGATATGGGGAATCAGAGGCGGGGAATAAGATATGGGCAATCAGAGGAGGGGAATCAGAGGTTGGGCATCAGAGGCGGGAATCAGAATTTGGGAATCAGACATGGGGAATCAGAGAAGGGGAATCAGAGGCAGTGAATCAGAGATGGTGAATCAGAGGCGGGGAATCACAGGCAGGGAATCAGACGAAGGGAATCAGTGGTGGTGAATCCAAGATGGGGAATCAGAGGCGGGGAATCAGAGGCAGGGAATTAGACACGGGGAATCAGAGGTGGGGAATCAGAGCTGAGGAATCAGAGGCGGGGAATCAGAGTTGGGGAATCAGAGGCTGGGAATCAGATATGGGGCATCAGAGGCAGGGAATCAGATAGGGGAATCAGAGGCGGGGAATTAGTGGCAGGGAATCAGAGGCGGGGAATCAGAGGCGGGATATCAGAGGCAGGGAATCAGATGTGGGGAATCAGACATGGGGAATCAGAGGCAGGGAATCAGAGGCGGGGAATCAGAAGCGGGAATCAAAGGCCGGGAATGAGAGGCCGGGAATCAGCGGTGGGGATTCAGAGTCCGGGAATCAGAGATGGGGAATCAGAGGCTGGGAATCAGATATGGGGAATCAGAGGCTGGGAATCAGAGGCGGGGAAACAGAGGTGACTAATCAGATATGGGGAATCAGAGGTGGGGAATCAGAGGCAGTGAATCAGAGATGGGAAATCAGAGACGGGGAATCAGAGGCAGGGCATCAGAAACGTGGAATCAGAGGCGGGGAATCAGAGCTGGGGAATCAGAGGCGGGGAATCAGAGTTGGGGAATCAGAGGTGGGGAATCAGATATGGGGAAACAGAGGCGGGGAATCAGAGGCGGGGAAACAGAGGCGGGGAATCAGATATTGGGAATCAGAGGTGGGGAATCAGAGGCAGGGAATCAGAATTTGGGAATCAGAGATGGGGAATCAGAGGTGGGGAATCAGAGGCGGGGAATCAGAATTTGGGAATCAGAGATGGGGAATCAGAGATGGGGAATCAGAGGCGCGGAATCAGACGTGGAGAATCAGAGGTGGTTAATCACAGATGGGGAATCAGAGGCAGGGAATCAGAAGCAGGGAATCAGACGCGGGGAATCAGAGGCGGGGAATCAGAGCTGAGGAATCAGAGGCGGGGAATCAGAGTTGGGGAATCAGAGGCGGGTTATCAGATATGGAGAATCAGAGGCGGGGAATCAGAGGCGGGGAAAGAGAGGAGGGGTATCAGATATGGGGAACCAGAGGTGGGGAATCGGAGGGCGGGAATCAGAGATGGGGAATCATAGGCAGGGAATCAGATATGGGGAATCAGAGGCGGGGTATCAGAGGCAGGGAATCTGATGTGGGGAATCAGAGATGGGGAATCAGAGGCAGGGAATCAGAGGCGGGGAATCAGAAGCGGGGAATCATATTCCGGGAATCAGAGGCTGGGAATCAGAGGTGGGGAATCTGAGTCCGGGAATCAGAGATGGGGAATCAGAGGCGGGGAATCAGATATGGGGAATCAGAGGCGGGTAATCAGAGTCGGGGTAACAGAGATGGCTTATCAGATATGGGGAATGTGAGGTGGTGAATCAGAGGCGGTGAATCAGAGATGGGGAATCAGAGGCGGGGAATCAGAGGCAGGGAATCAGACACGGGGAATCAGAGGCGGGGAATCAAAGCTGGGGATTCAGAGGCGGGGAATCAGAGTTGGGGAATCAGAGGTGGGGAATCAGATATGGGGAAACAGAGGCGGGGAATCAGAGGTGGGGAAACAGAGGCAGGGAATCAGATATTGGGAATCAGAGGTGGGGATTCAGAGGAAGGGAATCAGATGTGGGGAATCAGAGCTGGGGAATCAGAGGCGGGGAATCTGAGTTTGGGAATCAGAGTCGGGGAATAAGATATGGGGAATCAGAGGCGGGGAATCAGATATGGGCCATCAGAGGAGGGGAATCAGAGGTGGGGCATCAGAGGCGGGAATCAGAATTGGGGAATCAGACATGGGGAATCAGAGAAGGGGAATCAGAGGCAGTGAATCAGAGATGGTGAATCAGAGGCGGGGAATCACAGGCAGGGAATCAGACGCAGGGAATCAGTGGTGGTGAATCCAAGATGGGGAATCAGAGGCGGGGAATCAGAGGCAGGGAATTAGACACGGGGAATCAGAGGTGGGGAATCAGAGCTGAGGAATCAGAGGCGGGGAATCAGAGTTGGGGAATCAGAGGCTGGGAATCAGATATGGGGCATCAGAGGCAGGGAATCAGATAGGGGAATCAGAGGCGGGCAATTAGTGGCAGGGAATCAGAGGCGGGGAATCAGAGGTGGGATATCAGAGGCAGGGAATCAGATGTGGGGAATCAGACATGGGGAATCAGAGGCAGGGAATCAGAGGCGGGGAATCAGAAGCGGGAATCAAAGGCCGGGAATGAGAGGCCGGGAATCAGAGGTGGGGATTCAGAGTCCGGGAATCAGAGATGGGGAATCAGAGGCTGGGAATCAGATATGGGGAATCAGAGGCTGGGAATCAGAGGCGGGGAAACAGAGGTGGCTAATCAGATATGGGGAATCAGAGGTGGTGAATCAGAGGCAGTGAATCAGAGATGGGAAATCAGAGGCGGGGAATCAGAGGCAGGGCATCAGAAACGTGGAATCAGAGTCGGGGAATCAGAGCTGGGGAATCAGAGGCGGGGAATCAGAGTTGGGGAATCAGAGGTGGGGAATCAGATATGGGGAAACAGAGGCGGGGAATCAGAGGCGGGGAAACAGAGGCGGGGAATCAGATATTGGGAATCAGAGGTGGGGAATCAGAGGCAGGGAATCAGAATTTGGGAATCAGAGATGGGGAATCAGAGCTGGGGTATCTGAGGCGGGGAATCAGAATTTGGGAATCAGAGATGGGGAATCAGAGGCGCGGAATCAGACGTGGAGAATCAGTGGTGGTTAATCACAGATGGGGAATCAGAGGCAGGGAATCAGAAGCAGGGAATCAGACGCGGGGAATCAGAGGCGGGGAATCAGAGCTGAGGAATCAGAGGCGGGGAATCAGAGTTGGGGAATCAGAGTCGGGGTATCAGATATGGAGAATCAGAGGCGGGGAATCAGAGGCGGGGAAAGAGAGGAGGGGTATCAGATATGGGGAACCAGAGGTGGGGAATCGGAGGGCGGGAATCAGAGATGGGGAATCAGAGGCAGGGAATCAGATATGGGGAATCAGAGGCGGGGAATCAGAGGCAGGGAATCAGATGTGGGGAATCAGAGATGGGGAATCAGAGGCAGGGAATCAGAGGCGGGGAATCAGAAGCGGGGAATCATATTCCGGGAATCAGATGCTGGGAATCAGAGGTGGGGAATCTGAGTCCGGGAATCAGAGATGGGGAATCAGAGGCGGGGAATCAGATATGGGGAATCAGAAGCGGGGAATCAGAGGCGGGGTAACAGAGAGGCTTATCAGATATGGGGAATCTGAGGTGGTGAATGAGAGGCGGTGAATCAGAGATGGGGAATCAGAGGCGGGGAATCAGAGGCAGGGAATCAGACACGGGGAATCAGAGGCGGGGAATCAAAGCTGGGGATTCAGAGGCGGGAAATCAGAGTTGGGGAATCAGAGGTGGGGAATCAGATATGGGGAAACAGAGGCGGGGAATCAGAGGTGGGGAAACAGAGGCAGGGAATCAGATATTGGGAATCAAAGGTGGGGAATCAGAGGCAGGGAATCAGATGTGGGGAATCAGAGATGGGGAATCAGAGGCAGGGAATCAGAGGCGGGGAATCAGAAGCGGGGAATCATATTCCGGGAATCAGAGGCTGGGAATCAGAGGTGGGGAATCTGAGTCCGGGAATCAGAGATGGGGAATCAGAGGCGGGGAATCAGATATGGGGAATCAGAGGCGGGTAATCAGAGGCGGGGTAACAGAGATGGCTTATCAGATATGGGGAATGTGAGGTGGTGAATCAGAGGCGGTGAATCAGAGATGGGGAATCAGAGGCGGGGAATCAGAGGCAGGGAATCAGACACGGGGAATCAGAGGCGGGGAATCAAAGCTGGGGATTCAGAGGCGGGGAATCAGAGTTGGGGAATCAGAGGTGGGGAATCAGATATGGGGAAACAGAGGCGGGGAATCAGAGGTGGGGAAACAGAGGCAGGGAATCAGATATTGGGAATCAGAGGTGGGGAATCAGAGGAAGGGAATCAGATGTGGGGAATCTGAGCTGGGGAATCAGAGGCGGGAAATCTGAGTTTGGGAATCAGAGTCGGGGAATAAGATATGGGGAATCAGAGGCGGGGAATCAGATATGGGCAATCAGAGGAGGGGAATCAGAGGTGGGGCATCAGAGGCGGGAATCAGAATTGGGGAATCAGATATGGGGAATCAGAGGCTGGGAATCAGAGGCGGGGAAACAGAGGTGGCTAATCAGATATGGGGAATCAGAGGTGGGGAATCAGAGGCAGTGAATCAGAGATGGGAAATCAGAGGCGGGGAATCAGAGGCAGGGCATCAGACACGTGGAATCAGAGGCGGGGAATCAGAGCTGGGGAATCAGAGGCGGGGAATCAGAGTTGGGGAATCAGAGGTGGGGAATCAGATATAGGGAAACAGAGGCGGGGAATCAGAGGCGGGGAAACAGAGGCGGGGAATCAGATATTGGGAATCAGAGGTGGGGAATCAGAGGCGGGGAATCAGAGGCCGGGAATCAGAGGCCGGGAATCAGTAGTGGGGAATCAGAGGCGGGAATCAGAATTGGGGAATCAGACATGGGGAATCAGAGAAGGGCAATCAGAGGCAGTGAATCAGAGATGTTGAATCAGAGGCGGGGAATCACAGGCAGGGAATCAGACGCAGGGAATCAGTGGTGGTGAATCAGAGATGGGGAATCAGAGGCGGGGAATCAGAGGCAAGGAATCAGACACGGGGAATCAGAGGCGGGGAATCAGAGCTGGGGAATCAGAGGCGGGGAATCAGAGTTGGGGAATCAGAGGTGGGGAATCAGATATGGGGAAACAGAGGCGGGGAATCAGAAGTGGGGAAACAGAGGCAGGGAATCAGATATTGGGAATAAGAGGTTGGGAATCAGAGGCAGGGAATCAGATGTTGGGAATCAGAGCTGGGGAATCAGATATGGGAAATCAGAGATGAGGAATCAGAGGCAGGGAATCAGAGGCGGGGAATCAGAGGTGGGGAATCTGAGTCCGGGAATCAGAGATGGGGAATCAGAGGCGGGGAATCAGATATGGGTAATCAGAGGTGGGGAATCAGAGGCGGGGAAACAGAGATGGCTTATCAGATATGGGGAATCAGAGGTGGGGAATCAGAGGCGGTGAATCAGAGATGTGTTATCAGAGGCGGGGAATCAGAGGCAGGGAATCAGACACGGGGAATCAGAGGCGGGGAATCAGAGGTGGGGAATCAGAGGCAGAGAATCAGATGTGGGGAATCAGAGCTAGGGAATCAGAGGCGGGGAATCTGAGTTTGGGAATAAGATATGGGGAATCAGAGGCGGGGAATCAGATATGGGCAATCAGAGGAGGGGAATCAGAGGTTGGGCATCAGAGGCGGGAATCAGAATTTGGGAATCAGACATGGGGAATCAGAGAAGGGGAATCAGAGGCAGTGAATCAGAGATGGTGAATCAGAGGCGGGGAATCACAGGCAGGGAATCAGACGAAGGGAATCAGTGGTGGTGAATCCAAGATGGGGAATCAGAGGCGGGGAATCAGAGGCAGGGAATTAGACACGGGGAATCAGAGGTGGGGAATCAGAGCTGAGGAATCAGAGGCGGGGAATCAGAGTTGGGGAATCAGAGGCTGGGAATCAGATATGGGGCATCAGAGGCAGGGAATCAGATAGGGTAATCAGAGGCGGGGAATTAGTGGCAGGGAATCAGAGGCGGGGAATCAGAGGCGGGATATCAGAGGCAGGGAATCAGATGTGGGGAATCAGACATGGGGAATCAGAGGCAGGGAATCAGAGGCGGGGAATCAGAAGCGGGAATCAAAGGCCGGGAATGAGAGGCCGGGAATCAGCGGTGGGGATTCAGAGTCCGGGAATCAGAGATGGGGAATCAGAGGTGGGGAATCTGAGTCCGGGAATCAGAGATGGGGAATCAGAGGCGGGGAATCAGATATGGGTAATCAGAGGTGGGGAATCAGAGGCGGGGAAACAGAGATGGCTTATCAGATATGGGGAATCAGAGGTGGGGAATCAGAGGCGGTGAATCAGAGATGTGTTATCAGAGGCGGGGAATCAGAGGCAGGGAATCAGACACGGGGAATCAGAGGCGGGGAATCAGAGGTGGGGAATCAGAGGCAGAGAATCAGATGTGGGGAATCAGAGCTAGGGAATCAGAGGCGGGGAATCTGAGTTTGGGAATAAGATATGGGGAATCAGAGGCGGGGAATCAGATATGGGCAATCAGAGGAGGGGAATCAGAGGTTGGGCATCAGAGGCGGGAATCAGAATTTGGGAATCAGACATGGGGAATCAGAGAAGGGGAATCAGAGGCAGTGAATCAGAGATGGTGAATCAGAGGCGGGGAATCACAGGCAGGGAATCAGACGAAGGGAATCAGTGGTGGTGAATCCAAGATGGGGAATCAGAGGCGGGGAATCAGAGGCAGGGAATTAGACACGGGGAATCAGAGGTGGGGAATCAGAGCTGAGGAATCAGAGGCGGGGAATCAGAGTTGGGGAATCAGAGGCTGGGAATCAGATATGGGGCATCAGAGGCAGGGAATCAGATAGGGTAATCAGAGGCGGGGAATTAGTGGCAGGGAATCAGAGGCGGGGAATCAGAGGCGGGATATCAGAGGCAGGGAATCAGATGTGGGGAATCAGACATGGGGAATCAGAGGCAGGGAATCAGAGGCGGGGAATCAGAAGCGGGAATCAAAGGCCGGGAATGAGAGGCCGGGAATAAGCGGTGGGGATTCAGAGTCCGGGAATCAGAGATGGGGAATCAGAGGCTGGGAATCAGATATGGGGAATCAGAGGCTGGGAATCAGAGGCGGGGAAACAGAGGTGACTAATCAGATATGGGGAATCAGAGGTGGGGAATCAGAGGCAGTGAATCAGAGATGGGAAATCAGAGACGGGGAATCAGAGGCAGGGCATCAGAAACGTGGAATCAGAGGCGGGGAATCAGAGCTGGGGAATCAGAGGCGGGGAATCAGAGTTGGGGAATCAGAGGTGGGGAATCAGATATGGGGAAACAGAGGCGGGGAATCAGAGGCGGGGAAACAGAGGCGGGGAATCAGATATTGGGAATCAGAGGTGGGGAATCAGAGGCAGGGAATCAGAATTTGGGAATCAGAGATGGGGAATCAGAGGTGGGGAATCAGAGGCGGGGAATCAGAATTTGGGAATCAGAGATGGGGAATCAGAGATGGGGAATCAGAGGCGCGGAATCAGACGTGGAGAATCAGAGGTGGTTAATCACAGATGGAGAATCAGAGGCAGGGAATCAGAAGCAGGGAATCAGACGCGGGGAATCAGAGGCGGGGAATCAGAGCTGAGGAATCAGAGGCGGGGAATCAGAGTTGGGGAATCAGAGGCGGGTTATCAGATATGGAGAATCAGAGGCGGGGAATCAGAGGCGGGGAAAGAGAGGAGGGGTATCAGATATGGGGAACCAGAGGTGGGGAATCGGAGGGCGGGAATCAGAGATGGGGAATCATAGGCAGGGAATCAGATATGGGGAATCAGAGGCGGGGAATCAGAGGCAGGGAATCTGATGTGGGGAATCAGAGATGGGGAATCAGAGGCAGGGAATCAGAGGCGGGGAATCAGAAGCGGGGAATCATATTCCGGGAATCAGAGGCTGGGAATCAGAGGTGGGGAATCTGAGTCCGGGAATCAGAGATGGGGAATCAGAGGCGGGGAATCAGATATGGGGAATCAGAGGCGGGTAATCAGAGGCGGGGTAACAGAGATGGCTTATCAGATATGGGGAATGTGAGGTGGTGAATCAGAGGCGGTGAATCAGATATGGGGAATCAGAGGCGGGGAATCAGAGGCAGGGAATCAGACACGGGGAATCAGAGGCGGGGAATCAAAGCTGGGGATTCAGAGGCGGGGAATCAGAGTTGGGGAATCAGAGGTGGGGAAACAGAGGCAGGGAATCAGATATTGGGAATCATAGGTGGGGAATCAGAGGAAGGGAATCAGATGTGGGGAATCAGAGCTGGGGAATCAGAGGGGGGAATCTGAGTTTGGGAATCAGAGTCGGGGAATAAGATATGGGGAATCAGAGGCGGGGAATCAGATATGGGCCATCAGAGGAGGGGAATCAGAGGTGGGGCATCAGAGGCGGGAATCAGAATTGGGGAATCAGACATGGGGAATCAGAGAAGGGGAATCAGAGGCAGTGAATCAGAGATGGTGAATCAGAGGCGGGGAATCACAGGCAGGGAATCAGACGCAGGGAATCAGTGGTGGTGAATCCAAGATGGGGAATCAGAGGCGGGGAATCAGAGGCAGGGAATTAGACACGGGGAATCAGAGGTGGGGAATCAGAGCTGAGGAATCAGAGGCGGGGAATCAGAGTTGGGGAATCAGAGGCTGGGAATCAGATATGGGGCATCAGAGGCAGGGAATCAGATAGGGGAATCAGAGGCGGGCAATTAGTGGCAGGGAATCAGAGGCGGGGAATCAGAGGTGGGATATCAGAGGCAGGGAATCAGATGTGGGGAATCAGACATGGGGAATCAGAGGCAGGGAATCAGAGGCGGGGAATCAGAAGCGGGAATCAAAGGCCGGGAATGAGAGGCCGGGAATCAGAGGTGGGGATTCAGAGTCCGGGAATCAGAGATGGGGAATCAGAGGCTGGGAATCAGATATGGGGAATCAGAGGCTGGGAATCAGAGGCGGGGAAACAGAGGTGGATAATCAGATATGGGGAATCAGAGGTGGTGAATCAGAGGCAGTGAATCAGAGATGGGAAATCAGAGGCGGGGAATCAGAGGCAGGGCATCAGAAACGTGGAATCAGAGTCGGGGAATCAGACCTGGGGAATCAGAGGCGGGGAATCAGAGTTGGGGAATCAGAGGTGGGGAATCAGATATGGGGAAACAGAGGCGGGGAATCAGAGGCGGGGAAACAGAGGCGGGGAATCAGATATTGGGAATCAGAGGTGGGGAATCAGAGGCAGGGAATCAGAATTTGGGAATCAGAGATGGGGAATCAGAGCTGGGGTATCTGAGGCGGGGAATCAGAATTTGGGAATCAGAGATGGGGAATCAGAGGCGCGGAATCAGACGTGGAGAATCAGTGGTGGTTAATCACAGATGGGGAATCAGAGGCAGGGAATCAGAAGCAGGGAATCAGACGCGGGGAATCAGAGGCGGGGAATCAGAGCTGAGGAATCAGAGGCAGGGAATCAGAGTTGGGGAATCAGAGTCGGGGTATCAGATATGGAGAATCAGAGGCGGGGAATCAGAGGCGGGGAAAGAGAGGAGGGGTATCAGATATGGGGAACCAGAGGTGGGGAATCGGAGGGCGGGAATCAGAGATGGGGAATCAGAGGCAGGGAATCAGATATGGGGAATCAGAGGCGGGGAATCAGAGGCAGGGAATCAGATGTGGGGAATCAGAGATGGGGAATCAGAGGCAGGGAATCAGAGGCGGGGAATCAGAAGCGGGGAATCATATTCCGGGAATCAGATGCTGGGAATCAGAGGTGGGGAATCTGAGTCCGGGAATCAGAGATGGGGAATCAGAGGCGGGGAATCAGATATGGGGAATCAGAAGCGGGGAATCAGAGGCGGGGTAACAGAGAGGCTTATCAGATATGGGGAATCTGAGGTGGTGAATGAGAGGCGGTGAATCAGAGATGGGGAATCAGAGGCGGGGAATCAGAGGCAGGGAATCAGACACGGGGAATCAGAGGCGGGGAATCAAAGCTGGGGATTCAGAGGCGGGAAATCAGAGTTGGGGAATCAGAGGTGGGGAATCAGATATGGGGAAACAGAGGCGGGGAATCAGAGGTGGGGAAACAGAGGCAGGGAATCAGATATTGGGAATCAAAGGTGGGGAATCAGAGGCAGGGAATCAGATGTGGGGAATCAGAGCTGGGGAATCAGAGGCGGGGAATCTGAGTTTGGGAATCAGAGTCGGGGAATAAGATATGGGGAATCAGAGGCGGGGAATCAGATATGGGGAATCAGAGGAGGGGAATCAGAGGTGGGGCATCAGAGGCGGGAATCAGAATTGGGGAATCAGACATGGGGAATCAGAGAAGGGGAATCAGAGGCAGTGAATCAGAGATGGTGAATCAGAGGCGGGGAATCACAGGCAGGGAATCAGACGCAGGGAATCAGTGGTGGTGAATCCAAGATGGGGAATCAGAGGCGGGGAATCAGAGGCAGGGAATTAGACACGGGGAATCAGAGGTGGGGAATCAGAGCTGAGGAATCAGAGGCGGGGAATCAGAGTTGGGGAATCAGAGGCAGGGAATCAGATATGGGACATCAGAGGCAGGGAATCAGATATGGGGAATCAGAGGCGGGGAATTAGTGGCATGGAATCAGAGGCAGGGAATCAGAGGCGGGGTATCAGAGGCAGGGAATCAGATGTGGGGAATCAGACATGGGGAATCAGAGGCAGGGAATCAGAGGCGGGGAATTACAAGCGGGGAATCATGGGCCGGGAATCAGAGGCCGGGAATCAGATATGGGGAATCAGCGGCGGGGAAACTGAGGCGGGGAATCAGAATCAGAGGTGGGGAATCAGAGCTGGGGAATCAGAGGCGGGGAATTAGAGTCAGGGAATCAGACGCGGGTAATCAGAGGCCGGGAATCAGTTGTGGGGAATCAGAGGCCGGGAATTAGCGGTGGTGAATCAGAGATGGGGAATCAGAGGCGGGGATTCAGAGGCGGGGAATCAGACGCGGGGAATCAGAGGCGGGGAATCAGAGCTGGGGAATCAGAGGCGGGGAATCTGAGTTTGGGAATCAGAGGCGGGGAATAAGATATGGGGAATCAGAGGCGGGGAATCAGATATGGGGAATCAGAGGAGGGGAATCAGAGGTGGGGCATCAGAGGCGGGAATCAGAATTGGGGAATCAGACATGGGGAATCAGAGAAGGGGAATCAGAGGCAGTGAATCAGAGATGGTGAATCAGAGGCGGGGAATCACAGGCAGGAAATCAGACGCAGGGAATCAGTGGTGGTGAATCAGAGATGGGGAATCAGAGGCGGGGAATCAGAGGCAAGGAATCAGACACGGGGAATCAGAGGCGGGGAATCAGAGCTGGGGAATCAGAGGCGGGGAATCAGAGTTGGGGAATCAGAGGTGGGGAATCAGATATGGGGAAACAGAGGCGGGGAATCAGAAGTGGGGAAACAGAGGCAGGGAATCAGATATTGGGAATCAGAGGTGGGGAATCAGAGGCAGGGAATCAGATGTTGGGAATCAGAGCTGGGGAATCAGATATGGGGAATCAGAGATGGGGAATCAGAGGCAGGGAATCAGAGGCGGGGAATCAGAGGTGGGGAATCTGAGTCCGGGAATCAGAGATGGGGAATCAGAGGCAGGGAATCAGATATGGGGAATCAGAGGTGGGGAATCAGAGGCGGGGAAACAGAGATGGCTTATCAGATATGGGGAATCAGAGGTGGGGAATCAGAGGCGGTGAATCAGAGATGTGGATTCAGAGGCGGGGAATCAGAGGCAGGGAATCAGACACGGGGAATCAGAGGCGGGGAATCAGAGCTGGGGAATCAGAGGCGGGGAATCAGAGTTGGGGAATCAGAGGTGCGTAATCAGATATGTGGAAACAGAGGCGGGGAATCAGAGGTGGGGAATCAGAGGCAGAGAATCAGATGTGGGGAATCAGAGGCGGGGAATCTGAGTTTGGGGATCAGAGGCGGAGAATAAGATATGGGGAATCAGAGGCGGGGAATCAGATATGGGCAATCAGAGGAGGGGAATCAGAGGTTGGGCATCAGAGGCGGGAATCAGAATTGGGGAATCAGACATGGGGAATCAGAGAAGGGGAATCAGAGGCAGTGAATCAGAGATGGTGAATCAGAGGCGGGGAATCACAGGCAGGGAATCAGACGCAGGGAATCAGTGGTGGTGAATACAAGATGGGGAATCAGAGGCGGGGAATCAGAGGCAGGGAATTAGACACGGGGAATCAGAGGTGGGGAATCAGAGCTGAGGAATCAGAGGCGGGGAATCAGAGTTGGGGAATCAGAGGCTGGGAATCAGATATGGTGCATCAGAGGCAGGGAATCAGATAGGGGAATCAGAGGCGGGGAATTAGTGGCAGGGAATCAGATGTGGGGAATCAGACATGGGGAATCAGAGGCAGGGAATCAGAGGCGGGGAATCAGAAGCGGGAATCAAAGGCCGGGAATGAGAGTCCGGGAATCAGAGGTGGGGAATCAGAGGCTGGGAATCAGATATGGGGAATCTGAGGCTGGGAATCAGAGGCGGGGAAACAGAGGTGGCTAATCAGATATGGGGAATCAGAGGTGGGGAATCAGAGGCAGTGAATCAGAGATGGGAAATCAGAGGCGGGGAATCAGAGTTGGGGAATCAGAGGTGGGGAATCAGATATGGGGAAACAGAGGCGGGGAATCAGAGGCGGGGAAACAGAGGCGGGGAATCAGATATTGGGAATCAGAGGTGGGGAATCAGAGGTGGGGAATCAGAGGCAGGGAATCAGAATTTGGGAATCAGAGATGGGGAATCAGAACTGGGGAATCAGAGGCGGCGAATCAGAATTTGGGAATCAGAGATGGGGAATCAGAGATGGGGAATCAGAGGCGCGGAATCAGACGTGGAGAATCAGAGGTGGTTAATCACAGATGGGGAATCAGAGGCAGGGAATCAGAAGCAGGGAATCAGACGCGGGGAATCAGAGGCGGGGAATCAGAGCTGAGGAATCAGAGGCGGGGAATCAGATTTGGGGAATCAGAGGCAGGGAATCAGATATGGGGAATCAGAGGCGGGGAATCAGAAGCAGGGAATCAGATGTGGGGAATCAGAGATGGGGAATCAGAGGCAGGGAATCAGAGGCGGGGAATCAGAAGCGGGGAATCATATTCCGGGAATCAGAGGCTGGGAATCAGAGGTGGGGAATCTGAGTCCGGGAATCAGAGATGGGGAATCAGAGGTGGGGAATCAGATATGGGGAATCAGAGGCGGGGTAACAGAGATGGCTTATCAGATATGTGGAATCTGAGGTGGTGAATCAGAGGCGGTGAATCAGATATGGGGAATCAGAGGCGGGGAAACTGAGGCGGGGAATCAGACGCGGAGAATCAGAGGTGGCTAATCACAGATGGGGAATCATAGGCAGGGAATCAGAAGCAGGGAATCAGACGCGCGGAATCAGAGGTGGGGAATCATAACTGGGGAATCAGAGGCGGGGAATCAGAGTTGGGGAATCAGAGGCAGGGTATCAGATATGGGGAATCAGAGATGGGGAATCAGAGGCAGGGAATCAGAGGCGGGGAATCAGAGGTGGGGAATCTGAGTCCGGGAATCAGAGATGGGGAATCAGAGGCAGGGAATCAGATATGGGGAATCAGAGGTGGGGAATCAGAGGCTGGGAATCAGATATGGGAAATCTGAGGCTGGGAATCAGAGGCGGGGAAACAGAGGTGGCTAATCAGATATGGGGAATCAGAGGTGGGGAATCAGAGGCAGTGAATCAGAGATGGGAAATCAGAGGCGGGGAATCAGAGTTGGGGAATCAGAGGTGGGGAATCAGATATGGGGAAACAGAGGCGGGGAATCAGAGGCGGGGAAACAGAGGCGGGGAATCAGATATTGGGAATCAGAGGTGGGGAATCAGAGGTGGGGAATCAGAGGCAGGGAATCAGAATTTGGGAATCAGAGATGGGGAATCAGAACTGGGGAATCAGAGGCGGCGAATCAGAATTTGGGAATCAGAGATGGGGAATCAGAGATGGGGAATCAGAGGCGCGGAATCAGACGTGGAGAATCAGAGGTGGTTAATCACAGATGGGGAATCAGAGGCAGGGAATCAGAAGCAGGGAATCAGACGCGGGGAATCAGAGGCGGGGAATCAGAGCTGAGGAATCAGAGGCGGGGAATCAGATTTGGGGAATCAGAGGCAGGGAATCAGATATGGGGAATCAGAGGCGGGGAATCAGAAGCAGGGAATCAGATGTGGGGAATCAGAGATGGGGAATCAGAGGCAGGGAATCAGAGGCGGGGAATCAGAAGCGGGGAATCATATTCCGGGAATCAGAGGCTGGGAATCAGAGGTGGGGAATCTGAGTCCGGGAATCAGAGATGGGGAATCAGAGGCGGGGAATCAGATATGGGGAATCAGAGGCGGGGTAACAGAGATGGCTTATCAGATATGTGGAATCTGAGGTGGTGAATCAGAGGCGGTGAATCAGATATGGGGAATCAGAGGCGGGGAAACTGAGGTGGGGAATCAGACGCGGAGAATCAGAGGTGGCTAATCACAGATGGGGAATCATAGGCAGGGAATCAGAAGCAGGGAATCAGACGCGCGGAATCAGAGGTGGGGAATCATAACTGGGGAATCAGAGGCGGGGAATCAGAGTTGGGGAATCAGAGGCAGGGTATCAGATATGGGGAATCAGAGATGGGGAATCAGAGGCAGGGAATCAGAGGCGGGGAATCAGAGGTGGGGAATCTGAGTCCGGGAATCAGAGATGGGGAATCAGAGGCAGGGAATCAGATATGGGGAATCAGAGGTGGGGAATCAGAGGCGGGGAAACAGAGATGGCTTATCAGATATGGGGAATCAGAGGTGGGGAATCAGAGGCGGTGAATCAGAGATGTGGAATCAGAGGCGGGGAATCAGAGGCAGGGAATCAGACACGGGGAATCAGAGGCGGGGAATCAGAGCTGGGGAATCAGAGGCGGGGAATCAGAGTTGGGGAATCAGAGGTGCGTAATCAGATATGTGGAAACAGAGGCGGGGAATCAGAGGTGGGGAATCAGAGGCTGAGAATCAGATGTGGGGAATCAGAGGCGGGGAATCTGAGTTTGGGGATCAGAGGCGGAGAATAAGATATGGGGAATCAGAGGCGGGGAATCAGATATGGGCAATCAGAGGAGGGGAATCAGAGGTTGGGCATCAGAGGCGGGAATCAGAATTGGGGAATCAGACATGGGGAATCAGAGAAGGGGAATCAGAGGCAGTGAATCAGAGATGGTGAATCAGAGGCGGGGAATCACAGGCAGGGAATCAGACGCAGGGAATCAGTGGTGGTGAATACAAGATGGGGAATCAGAGGCGGGGAATCAGAGGCAGGGAATTAGACACGGGGAATCAGAGGTGGGGAATCAGAGCTGAGGAATCAGAGGCGGGGAATCAGAGTTGGGGAATCAGAGGCTGGGAATCAGATATGGGGCATCAGAGGCAGGGAATCAGATAGGGGAATCAGAGGCGGGGAATTAGTGGCAGGGAATCAGATGTGGGGAATCAGACATGGGGAATCAGAGGCAGGGAATCAGAGGCGGGGAATCAGAAGCGGGAATCAAAGGCCGGGAATGAGAGTCCGGGAATCAGAGGTGGGGAATCAGAGGCTGGGAATCAGATATGGGGAATCTGAGGCTGGGAATCAGAGGCGGGGAAACAGAGGTGGCTAATCAGATATGGGGAATCAGAGGTGGGGAATCAGAGGCAGTGAATCAGAGATGGGAAATCAGAGGCGGGGAATCAGAGTTGGGGAATCAGAGGTGGGGAATCAGATATGGGGAAACAGAGGCGGGGAATCAGAGGCGGGGAAACAGAGGCGGGGAATCAGATATTGGGAATCAGAGGTGGGGAATCAGAGGTGGGGAATCAGAGGCAGGGAATCAGAATTTGGGAATCAGAGATGGGGAATCAGAACTGGGGAATCAGAGGCGGGGAATCAGAATTTGGGAATCAGAGATGGGGAATCAGAGATGGGGAATCAGAGGCGCGGAATCAGACGTGGAGAATCAGAGGTGGTTAATCACAGATGGGGAATCAGAGGCAGGGAATCAGAAGCAGGGAATCAGACGCGGGGAATCAGAGGCGGGGAATCAGAGCTGAGGAATCAGAGGCGGGGAATCAGATTTGGGGAATCAGAGGCAGGGAATCAGATATGGGGAATCAGAGGCGGGGAATCAGAAGCAGGGAATCAGATGTGGGGAATCAGAGATGGGGAATCAGAGGCAGGGAATCAGAGGCGGGGAATCAGAAGCGGGGATTCATATTCCGGGAATCAGAGGCTGGGAATCAGAGGTGGGGAATCTGAGTCCGGGAATCAGAGATGGGGAATCAGAGGCGGGGAATCAGATATGGGGAATCAGAGGCGGGGTAACAGAGATGGCTTATCAGATATGGGGAATCTGAGGTGGTGAATCAGAGGCGGTGAATCAGATATGGGGAATCAGAGGCGGGGAAACTGAGGCGGGGAATCAGACGCGGAGAATCAGAGGTGGCTAATCACAGATGGGGAATCATAGGCAGGGAATCAGAAGCAGGGAATCAGACGCGCGGAATCAGAGGTGGGGAATCATAACTGGGGAATCAGAGGCGGGGAATCAGAGTTGGGGAATCAGAGGCAGGGTATCAGATATGGGGAATCAGAGGCGGGGAATCAGAGGCGGGGAAACTGAGGCGGGGAATCAGATATGGGGAATCAGAGGTGGGGAATCAGAGGCGGTGAATCAGAGATGGGGAATCGGAGGCCGGGAATTAGAGTCAGTGAATCAGATGCGGGTAATCAGAGGTGGGGAATCAGAGCTGGGGAATCAGAGGCGGGGAATCAGAGTCGGGGAATCAGAGGCGGGGAATCAGAGATGGGGAATCAGAGGCGGGGAATCAGAGGCCGGGAATCAGAGGCCGGGAATCATTTGTGGGGAATCAGAGGCCGGGAATTAGCGGTGGTGAATCAGAGATGTGGAATCAGAGGCGGGGATTCAGAGGCGGGGAATCAGACGCGGGGAATCAGAGGCGGGGAATCAGAGCTGGGGAATCAGAGGCGGGGAATGTGAGTTTGGGAATCAGAGGCGGGGAATAAGATATGGGGAATCAGATATGGGGAATCAGAGGTGGGGCATCAGAGGCGGGAATCAGAATTGGGGAATCAGACATGGGGAATCAGAGAAGGGGAATCAGAGGCAGTGAATCAGAGATGGTGAATCAGAGGCGGGGAATCACAGGCAGGGAATCAGACGCAGGGAATCAGTGGTGGTGAATCAGAGATGGGGAATCAGAGGCGGGGAATCAGAGGCAAGGAATCAGACACGGGGAATCAGAGGCGGGGAATCAGAGCTGGGGAATCAGAGGCGGGGCATCAGAGTTGGGGAATCAGAGGTGGGGAATCAGATATGGGGAAACAGAGGCGGGGAATCAGAAGTGGGGAAACAGAGGCAGGGAATCAGATATTGGGAATCAGAGGTGGGGAATCAGAGGCAGGGAATCAGATGTTGGGAATCAGAGCTGGGGAATCAGATATGGGGAATCAGAGATGGGGAATCAGAGGCAGGGAATCAGAGGCGGGGAATCAGAGGTGGGGAATCTGAGTCCGGGAACCAGAGATGGGGAATCAGAGGTGGGGAATCAGATACGGGGAATCAGAGGTGGGGAATCAGAGGCGGGGAAACAGAGATGGCTTATCAGATATGGGCAATCAGAGGTGGGGAATCAGAGGCGGTGAATCAGAGATGTGGAATCAGAGGCGGGGAATCGGAGTTGGGGAATCAGAGGTGGGGAATCAGAGCTGGGGAATCAGAGGCGGGGAATCGGAGTTGGGGAATCAGAGGTGGGTAATCAGATATGGGGAAACAGAGGCGGGGAATCAGAGGTGGGGAATCAGAGGCAGAGAATCAGATGTGGGGAATCAGAGCTGGGGAATCAGAGGCGGGGAATCTGAGTTTGGGAATCAGAGGCGGAGAATAAGATATGGGGAATCAGAGGCGGGCAATCAGATATGGGCAATCAGAGGAGGGGAATCAGAGGTTGGGCATCAGAGGCGGGAATCAGAATTGGGGAATCAGACATGGGGAATCAGAGAAGGGGAATCAGAGGCAGTGAATCAGAGATGGTGAATCAGAGGCGGGGAATCACAGGCAGGGAATCAGACGCAGGGAATCAGTGGTGGTGAATCCAAGATGGGGAATCAGAGGCGGGGAATCAGAGGCAGGGAATTAGACACGGGGAATCAGAGGTGGGAATCAGAGCTGAGGAAGCAGAGGCGGGGAATCAGAGTTGGGGAATCAGAGGTGGGGAATCAGATATGGGGAAACAGAGGCGGGGAATCAGAGGTGGGGAAACAGAGGCAGGGAATCAGATATTGGGAATCAGAGGTGGGGAATCAGAGGCAGGGAATCAGATGTGGGGAATCAGAGCTGGGGAATCAGAGGCGGGGAATCTGAGTTTGGGAATCAGAGTCGGGGAATAAGATATGGGGAATCAGAGGCGTGGAATCAGATATGGGCAATCAGAGGAGGGGAATCAGAGGTGGGGTATCAGAGGCGGGAATCAGAATTGGGGAATCAGACATGGGGAATCAGAGAAGGGGAATCAGAGGCAGTGAATCAGAGATGGTGAATCAGAGGCGGGGAATCACCGGCAGGGAATCAGACGCAGGGAATCAGTGGTGGTGAATCCAAGATGGGGAATCAGAGGCGGGGAATCAGAGACAGGGAATTAGACACGGGGAATCAGAGTTGGGGAATCAGAGGTGGGGAATCAGATATGGGGAATCAGAGTTGGGGAATCAGAGGCTGGGAATCAGATATGGGGCATCAGAGGCAGGGAATCAGATAGGGGAATCAGAGGCGGGGAATTAGTGGCAGGGAATCAGAGGCGGGGAATCAGAGGCGGGATATCAGAGGCAGGGAATCAGATGTGGGGAATCAGACATGGGGAATCAGAGGCAGGGAATCAGAGGCGGGGATTCAGAAGCGGGAATCAAAGGCCGGGAATGAGAGGCCGGGAATCAGAGGTGGGGATTCAGAGTCCGGGAATCAGAGATGGGGAATCAGAGGCTGGGAATCAGATATGGGGAATCAGAGGTGGGGAATCAGAGGCAGTGAATCGGAGATGGGAAATCAGAGGCGGGGAATCAGAGGCAGGGCATCATAAACGTGGAATCAGAGGCGGGGAATCAGAGCTTGGGAATCAGAGGCGGGGAATCAGAGTTGGGGAATCAGAGGTGGGGAATCAGATATGGGGAAACAGAGGCGGGGAATCAGAGGTGGGGAATCAGAGGCGGGGAATCAGAATTTGGGAATCAGAGATGGGGAATCAGAGATGGGGAATCAGAGGCCCGGAATCAGACGTGGAGAATCAGAGGTGGTTAATCACAGATGGGGAATCAGAGGCAGGGAATCAGAAGCAGGGAATCAGACGCGGGGAATCAGAGGCGGGGAATCAGAGCTGAGGAATCAGAGGCGGGGAATCAGAGTTGGGGAATCAGAGGCGGGTTATCAGATATGGAGAATCAGAGGCGGGGAATCAGAGGCGGGGAAAGAGAGGAGGGGTATCAGATATGGGGAACCAGAGGTAGGGAATCGGAGGGCGGGAATCAGAGATGGGGAATCAGAGGCAGGGAATCAGATATGGGGAATCAGAAGCGGGGAATCAGAGGCAGGGAATCTGATGTGGGGAATCAGAGATGGGGAATCAGAGGCAGGGAATCAGAGGCTGGGAATCAGAAGCGGGGAATCATATTCCGGGAATCAGAGGCTGGGAATCAGAGGTGGGGAATCTGAGTCCGGGAATCAGAGATGGGGAATCAGAGGCGGGGAATCAGATATGGGGAATCAGAGGCGGGGAATCAGAGGCGGGGTAACAGAGATGGCTTATCAGATATGGGGAATGTGAGGTGGTGAATCAGAGGCGGTGAATCAGAGATGGGGAATCAGAGGCGGGGAATCAGAGGCAGGGAATCAGACACGGGGAATCAGAGGCGGGGAATCAAAGCTGGGGATTCAGAGGCGGGGAATCAGAGTTGGGGAATCAGAGGTGGGGAATCAGATATGGGGAAACAGAGGCGGGGAATCAGAGGTGGGGAAACAGAGTCAGGGAATCAGATATTGGGAATCAGAGGTGGGGAATCAGAGGCAGGGAATCAGATGTGGGGAATCAGAGCTGGGGAATCAGAGGCGGGGAATCTGAGTTTGGGAATCAGAGTCGGGGAATAAGATATGGGGAATCAGAAGCGGGGAATCAGAGGTGGGGCATCAGAGGCGGGAATCAGAATTGGGAAATCAGACATGGGGAATCAGAGAAGGGGAATCAGAGGCAGTGAATCAGAGATGGTGAATCAGAGGCGGGGAATCACAGGCAGGGAATCAGACGCAGGGAATCAGTGGTGGTGAATCCAAGATGGGGAATCAGAGGCGGGGAATCAGAGGCAGGGAATTAGACACGGGGAATCAGAGGTGGGGAATCAGAGCTGAGGAATCAGAGGCGGGGAATCAGAGTTGGGGAATCAGAGGCTGGGAATC
Source organism: Narcine bancroftii (assembly GCF_036971445.1). Classification (NCBI taxonomy): domain Eukaryota; kingdom Metazoa; phylum Chordata; class Chondrichthyes; order Torpediniformes; family Narcinidae; genus Narcine; species Narcine bancroftii. The sequence goes on from NW_027211797.1 coordinate 2,400,524, forward strand.
AGATATGGGGCATCAGAGGCAGGGAATCAGATAGGGGAATCAGAGGCGGGGAATTAGTGGCAGGGAATCAGAGGCGGGGAATCAGAGGCGGGATATCAGAGGCAGGGAATCAGATGTGGGGAATCAGACATGGGGAGTCAGAGGCAGGGAATCAGAGGCGGGGAATCAGAAGCGGGAATCAAAGGCCGGGAATGAGAGGCCGGGAATCAGAGGTGGGGATTCAGAGTCCGGGAATCAGAGATGGGGAATCAGAGGCTGGGAATCAGATATGGGGAATCAGAGGCTGGGAATCAGAGGCGGGGAAACAGAGGTGGCTAATCAGATATGGGGAATCAGAGGTGGGGAATCAGAGGCAGTGAATCAGAGATGGGAAATCAGAGGCGGGGAATCAGAGGCAGGGCATCAGAAACGTGGAATCAGAGTCGGGGAATCAGAGCTGGGGAATCAGAGGCGGGGAATCAGAGTTGGGGAATCAGAGGTGGGGAATCAGATATGGGGAAACAGAGGTGGGGAATCAGAGGCGGGGTAACAGAGGCGGGGAATCAGATATTGGGAATCAGAGGTGGGGAATCAGAGGCAGGGAATCAGAATTTGGGAATCAGAGATGGGGAATCAGAGCTGGGGAATCTGAGGCGGGGAATCAGAATTTGTGAATCAGAGATGGGGAATCAGAGATGGGGAATCAGAGGCGCGGAATCAGACGTGGAGAATCAGAGGTTGTTAATCACAGATGGGGAATCAGAGGCAGGGAATCAGAAGCAGGGAATCAGACGCGGGGAATCAGAGGCGGGGAATCAGAGCTGAGGAATCAGAGGCGGGGAATCAGAGTTGGGGTATCAGAGTCGGGGTATCAGATATGGAGAATCAGAGGCGGGGAATCAGAGGCGGGGAAAGAGAGGAGGGGTATCAGATATGGGGAACCAGAGGTGGGGAATCGGAGGGCGGGAATCAGAGATGGGGAATCAGAGGCAGGGAATCAGATATGGGGAATCAGAGGCGGGGAATCAGAGGCAGGGAATCAGGTGTGGGGAATCAGAGATGGGGAATCAGAGGCAGGGAATCAGAGGCGGGGAATCAGAAGCGGGGAATCATATTCCGGGAATCAGATGCTGGGAATCAGAGGTGGGGAATCTGAGTCCGGGAATCAGAGATGGGGAATCAGAGGCGGGGAATCAGATATGGGGAATCAGAAGCGGGGAATCAGAGGCGGGGTAACAGAGAGGCTTATCAGATATGGGGAATCTGAGGTGGTGAATCAGAGGCGCTGAATCAGAGATGGGGAATCAGAGGCGGGGAATCAGAGGCAGGGAATCAGACACGGGGAATCAGAGGCGGGGAATCAAAGCTGGGGATTCAGAGGCGGGGAATCAGAGTTGGGGAATCAGAGGTGGGGAATCAGATATGGGGAAACAGAGGCGGGGAATCAGAGGTGGGGAAACAGAGGCAGGGAATCAGATATTGGGAATCAGAGGTGGGGAATCAGAGGCAGGGAATCAGATGTGGGGAATCAGAGCTGGGGAATCAGAGGCGGGGAATCTGAGTTTGGGAATCAGAGTCAGGGAATAAGATATGGGGAATCAGAGGTGGGGAATCAGAGGCAGGGAATCAGAATTTGGGAATCAGAGATGGGGAATCAGAGCTGGGGAATCTGAGGCGGGGAATCAGAATTTGTGAATCAGAGATGGGGAATCAGAGATGGGGAATCAGAGGCGCGGAATCAGACGTGGAGAATCAGAGGTGGTTAATCACAGATGGGGAATCAGAGGCAGGGAATCAGAAGCAGGGAATCAGACGCGGGGAATCAGAGGCGGGGAATCAGAGCTGAGGAATCAGAGGCGGGGAATCAGAGTTGGGGTATCAGAGTCGGGGTATCAGATATGGAGAATCAGAGGCGGGGAATCAGAGGCGGGGAAAGAGAGGAGGGGTATCAGATATGGGGAACCAGAGGTGGGGAATCGGAGGGCGGGAATCAGAGATGGGGAATCAGAGGCAGGGAATCAGATATGGGGAATCAGAGGCGGGGAATCAGAGGCAGGGAATCAGATGTGGGGAATCAGAGATGGGGAATCAGAGGCAGGGAATCAGAGGCGGGGAATCAGAAGCGGGGAATCATATTCCGGGAATCAGATGCTGGGAATCAGAGGTGGGGAATCTGAGTCCGGGAATCAGAGTTGGGGAATCAGAGGCGGGGAATCAGATATGGGGAATCAGAAGCGGGGAATCAGAGGCGGGGTAACAGAGAGGCTTATCAGATATGGGGAATCTGAGGTGGTGAATCAGAGGCGGTGAATCAGAGATGGGGAATCAGAGGCGGGGAATCAGAGGCAGGGAATCAGACACGGGGAATCAGAGGCGGGGAATCAAAGCTGGGGATTCAGAGGCGGGGAATCAGAGTTGGGGAATCAGAGGTGGGGAATCAGATATGGGGAAACAGAGGCGGGGAATCAGAGGTGGGGAAACAGAGGCAGGGAATCAGATATTGGGAATCAGAGGTGGGGAATCAGAGGCAGGGAATCAGATGTGGGGAATCAGAGCTGGGGAATCAGAGGCGGGGAATCTGAGTTTGGGAATCAGAGTCAGGGAATAAGATATGGGGAATCAGAGGCGCGGACTCAGACGTGGAGAATTAGAGGTGGTTAATCACAGATGGGGAATCAGAGGCAGGGAATCAGAAGCAGGGAATCAGACGCGGGGAATCAGAGGCGGGGAATCAGAGCTGAGGAATCAGAGGCGGGGAATTAGAGTTGGGGAATCAGAGGCAGGGAATCAGATATGGGGAATCAGAGGCGGGGAATCAGAAGCAGGGAATCAGATGTGGGGAATCAGAGATGGGGAATCAGAGGCAGGGAATCAGAGGCGGGGAATCAGAAGCGGGGAATCATATTCCGGGAATCAGAGGCTGGGAATCAGAGATGGGGAATCAGAGGCGGGGATTCAGATATGGGGAATCAGAGGAGGGGTAACAGAGATGGCTTTTCAGATATGGGGAATCTGAGGTGGTGAATCAGAGGCGGTGAATCAGATATGGGGAATCAGAGGCGGGGAAACTGAGGCGGGGATTCAGACGCGGAGAATCAGAGGTGGTTAATCACAGATGGGGAATCAGAGGCAGGGAATCAGAAGCAGGGAATCAGACGCGCGGAATCAGAGGTGGGGAATCATAACTGGGGAATCAGAGGCGGGGAATCAGAGTTGGGGAAACTGAGGCGGGGAATCAGATATGGGGAATCAGAGGTGGGGAATCAGAGGCGGTGAATCAGTGATGGGGAATCAGAGGCCGGGAATTAGAGTCAGGGAATCAGACGCGGGTAATCAGAGGTGGGGAATCAGAGCTGGGGAATCAGAGGCAGGGAATCAGAGTCGGGGAATCAGAGGCGGGGAATCAGAGATGGGGAATCATAGGCGAGGAATCAGAGGCCGGGAATCAGAGGCCGGGAATCAGTAGTGGGGAATCAGAGGCCGGGAATTAGCGGTGGTGAATCAGAGATGGGGAATCAGAGGCGGGGATTCAGAGGCGGGGAATCAGACGCGGGGAATCAGAGGCGGGGAATCACAGCTGGGGAATCAGAGGCGGGGAATCAGAGTCGGGGAATCAGAGGCGGGGAATCAGAGATGGGGAATCAGAGGCGGGGAATCAGAGGCCGGGAATCAGAGGCCGGGAATCAGTAGTGGGGAATCAGAGGCGGGAATCAGAATTGGGGAATCAGACATGGGGAATGAGAGAAGGGGAATCAGAGGCAGTGAATCAGAGATGGTGAATCAGAGGCGGGGAATCACAGGCAGGGAATCAGACGCAGGGAATCAGTGGTGGTGAATCAGAGATGGGGAATCAGAGGCGGGGAATCAGAGGCAAGGAATCAGACACGGGGAATCAGAGGCGGGGAATCAGAGCTGGGGAATCAGAGGCGGGGAATCAGAGTTGGGAAATCAGAGGTGGGGAATCAGATATGGGGAAACAGAGGCGGGGAATCAGAAGTGGGGAAACAGAGGCAGGGAATCAGATATTGGGAATCAGAGGTGGGGAATCAGAGGCAGGGAATCAGATGTTGGGAATCAGAGCTGTGGAATCAGATATGGGAAATCAGAGATGGGGAATCAGAGGCAGGGAATCAGAGGCGGGGAATCAGAGGTGGGGAATCTGAGTCCGGGAATCAGAGATGGGGAATCAGAGGCGGGGAATCAGATATGGGGAATCAGAGGTGGGGAATCAGAGGCGGGGAAACAGAGATGGCTTATCAGATATGGGGAATCAGAGGTGGGGAATCAGAGGCGGTGAATCAGAGATGTGGAATCAGAGGCGGGGAATCAGAGGCAGGGAATCAGACACGGGGAATCAGAGGCGGGGAATCAGAGTTGGGGAATCAGAGGTGGGTAATCAGATATGGGGAAACAGAGGCGGGGAATCAGAGGTGGGGAATCAGAGGCAGAGAATCAGATGTGGGGAATCAGAGCTGGGGAATCAGAGGCGGGGAATCTGAGTTTGGGAATCAGAGGCGGAGAATAAGATATGGGGAATCAGAGGCGGCGAATCAGATATGGGCAATCAGAGGAGGGGAATCAGAGGTTGGGCATCAGAGGCGGGAATCAGAATTGGGGAATCAGACATGGGGAATCAGAGAAGGGGAATCAACGGCAGTGAATCAGAGATGGTGAATCAGAGGCGGGGAATCACAGGCAGGGAATCAGACGCAGGGAATCAGTGGTGGTGAATCCAAGATGGGGAATCAGAGGCGGGGAATCAGAGGCAGGGAATTAGACACGGGGAATCAGAGGTGGGGAATCAGAGCTGAGGAATCAGAGGCGGGGAATCAGAGTTGGGGAATCAGAGGCAGGGAATCAGATATGGGGCATCAGAGGCAGGGAATCAGATAGGGTAATCAGAGGCGGGGAATTAGTGGCAGGGAATCAGAGGCGGGGAATCAGAGGCGGGATATCAGAGGCAGGGAATCAGATGTGGGGAATCAGACATGGGGAATCAGAGGCAGGGAATCAGAGGCGGGGAATCAGAAGCGGGAATCAAAGGCCGGGAATGAGAGGCCGGGAATCAGAGGTGGGGATTCAGAGTCCGGGAATCAGAGATGGGGAATCAGAGGCTGGGAATCAGATATGGGGAATCAGAGGCTGGGAATCAGAGGCGGGGAAACAGAGGTGGCTAATCAGATATGGGGAATCAGAGGTGGGGAATCAGAGGCAGTGAATCAGAGATGGGAAATCAGAGGCGGGGAATCAGAGGCAGGGCATCAGACACGTTGAATCAGAGGCGGGGAATCAGAGGTGGGGAATCAGAGGCGGGGAATCAGAGGCCGGGAATCAGAGGCCGGGAATCAGTAGTGGGGAATCAGAGGCGGGAATCAGAATTGGGGAATCAGACATGGGGAATCAGAGAAGGGCAATCAGAGGCAGTGAATCAGAGATGTTGAATCAGAGGCGGGGAATCACAGGCAGGGAATCAGACGCAGGGAATCAGTGGTGGTGAATCAGAGATGGGGAATCAGAGGCGGGGAATCAGAGGCAAGGAATCAGACACGGGGAATCAGAGGCGGGGAATCAGAGCTGGGGAATCAGAGGCGGGGAATCAGAGTTGGGGAATCAGAGGTGGGGAATCAGATATGGGGAAACAGAGGCGGGGAATCAGAAGTGGGGAAACAGAGGCAGGGAATCAGATATTGGGAATCTGAGGTTGGGAATCAGAGGCAGGGAATCAGATGTCGGGAATCAGAGCTGGGGGATCAGAGTTGGGGAATCAGAGGTGGGGAATCAGAGATGAGGAATCAGAGGCAGGGAATCAGAGGCGGGGAATCAGAGGTGGGGAATCTGAGTCCGGGAATCAGAGATGGGGAATCAGAGGCAGGGAATCAGATATGGGTAATCAGAGGTGGGGAATCAGAGGCGGGGAAACAGAGATGGCTTATCAGATATGGGGAATCAGAGGTGGGGAATCAGAGGCGGTGAATCAGAGATGTGGAATCAGAGGCGGGGAATCAGAGGCAGGGAATCAGACACGGGGAATCAGAGGCGGGGAATCAGAGGTGGGGAATCAGAGGCAGAGAATCAGATGTGGGGAATCAGAGCTAGGGAATCAGAGGCGGGGAATCTGAGTTTGGGAATCAGAGGCGGAGAATAAGATATGGGGAATCAGAGGCGGGGAATCAGATATGGGCAATCAGAGGAGGGGAATCAGAGGTTGGGCATCAGAGGCGGGAATCAGAATTTGGGAATCAGACATGGGGAATCAGAGAAGGGGAATCAGAGGCAGTGAATCAGAGATGGTGAATCAGAGGCGGGGAATCACAGGCAGGGAATCAGACGAAGGGAATCAGTGGTGGTGAATCCAAGATGGGGAATCAGAGGCGGGGAATCAGAGGCAGGGAATTAGACACGGGGAATCAGAGGTGGGGAATCAGAGCTGAGGAATCAGAGGCGGGGAATCAGAGTTGGGGAATCAGAGGCAGGGAATCAGATATGGGGCATCAGAGGCAGGGAATCAGATAGGGGAATCAGAGGCGGGGAATTAGTGGCAGGGAATCAGAGGCGGGGAATCAGAGGCGGGATATCAGAGGCAGGGAATCAGATGTGGGGAATCAGACATGGGGAATCAGAGGCAGGGAATCAGAGGCGGGGAATCAGAAGCGGGAATCAAAGGCCGGGAATGAGAGGCCGGGAATCAGAGGTGGGGATTCAGAGTCCGGGAATCAGAGATGGGGAATCAGAGGCTGGGAATCAGATATGGGGAATCAGAGGCTGGGAATCAGAGGCGGGGAAACAGAGGTGACTAATCAGATATGGGGAATCAGAGGTGGGGAATCAGAGGCAGTGAATCAGAGATGAGAAATCAGAGTTGGGGAATCAGAGGTGGGGAATCAGATATGGGGAAACAGAGGCGGGGAATCAGAGGCGGGGAAACAGAGGCGGGGAATCAGATATTGGGAATCAGAGGTGGGGAATCAGAGGCAGGGTATCAGAATTTGGGAATCAGAGATGTGGAATCAGAGGTGGGGAATCAGAGGCGGGGAATCAGAATTTGGGAATCAGAGATGGGGAATCAGAGATGGGGAATCAGAGGCGCGGAATCAGACGTGGAGAATCAGAGGTGGTTAATCACAGATGGGGAATCAGAGGCAGGGAATCAGAAGCAGGGAATCAGATGCGGGGAATCAGAGGCGGGGAATCAGAGCTGAGGAATCAGAGGCGGGGAATCAGAGTTGGGGAATCAGAGGCGGGTTATCAGATATGGAGAATCAGAGGCGGGGAATCAGAGGCGGGGAAAGAGAGGAGGGGTATCAGATATGGGGAACCAGAGGTGGGGAAACGGAGGGCGGGAATCAGAGATGGGGAATCATAGGCAGGGAATCAGATATGGGGAATCAGAGGCGGGGAATCAGAGGCAGGGAATCTGATGTGGGGAATCAGAGATGGGGAATCAGAGGCAGGGAATCAGAGGCGGGGAATCAGAAGCGGGGAATCATATTCCGGGAATCAGAGGCTGGGAATCAGAGGTGGGGAATCTGAGTCCGGGAATCAGAGATGGGGAATCAGAGGCGGGGAATCAGATATGGGGAATCAGAGGCGGGGAATCAGAGGCGGGGTAACAGAGATGGCTTATCAGATATGGGGAATGTGAGGTGGTGAATCAGAGGCGGTGAATCAGAGATGGGGAATCAGAGGCGGGGAATCAGAGGCAGGGAATCAGACACGGGGAATCAGAGGCGGGGAATCAAAGCTGGGGATTCAGAGGCGGGGAATCAGAGTTGGGGAGTCAGAGGCAGGGAATCAGATGTGGGGAATCAGAGATGGGGAATCAGAGGCAGGGAATCAGAGGCGGGGAATCAGAAGCGGGGAATCATATTCCGGGAATCAGATGCTGGGAATCAGAGGTGGGGAATCTGAGTCCGGGAATCAGAGATGGGGAATCAGAGGCGGGGAATCAGATATGGGGAATCAGAAGCGGGGAATCAGAGGCAGGGAATCAGACACGGGGAATCAGAGGCGGGGAATCAAAGCTGGGGATTCAGAGGCGGGAAATCAGAGTTGGGGAATCAGAGGTGGGGAATCACATATGGGGAAACAGAGGCGGGGAATCAGAGGTGGGGATTCAGAGGCGGGAAATCAGAGTTGGGGAATCAGAGGTGGGGAATCAGATATGGGGAAACAGAGGCGGGGAATCAGAGGTGGGGAAACAGAGGCAGGGAATCAGATATTGGGAATCAGAGGTGGGGAATCAGAGGCAGGGAATCAGATGTGGGGAATCAGAGCTGGGGAATCAGAGGCGGGGAATCTGAGTTTGGGAATCAGAGTCGGGGAATAGGATATGGGGAATCAGAGGCGGGGAATCAGATATGGGGAATCAGAGGAGGGGAATCAGAGGTGGGGCATCAGAGGCGGGAATCAGAATTGGGGAATCAGACATGGGGAATCAGAGAAGGGGAATCAGAGGCAGTGAATCAGAGATGGTGAATCAGAGGCGGGGAATCACAGGCAGGGAATCAGACGCTGGGAATCAGTGGTGGTGAATCCAAGATGGGGAATCAGAGGCGGGGAATCAGAGGCAGGGAATTAGACACGGGGAATCAGAGGTGGGGAATCAGAGCTGAGGAATCAGAGGCGGGGAATCAGAGTTGGGGAATCAGAGGCAGGGAATCAGATATGGGACATCAGAGGCAAGGAATCAGATATGGGGAATCAGAGGCGGGGAATTAGTGGCATGGAATCAGAGGCAGGGAATCAGAGGCGGGGTATCAGAGGCAGGGAATCAGATGTGGGGAATCAGACATGGGGAATCAGAGGCAGGGAATCAGAGGCGGGGAATTACAAGCGGGGAATCATAGGCCGGGAATCAGAGGCCGGGAATCAGATATGGGGAATCAGCGGCGGGGAAACTGAGGCGGGGAATCAGACGCGGAGGTGGTTAATCACAGATGGGGAATCAGAGGCAGGGAATCAGAAGCAGGGAATCAGACGCGGGGAATCAGAGGTGGGGAATCATAACTGGGGAATCAGAGGCGGGGAATCAGAGTTGGGGAATCAGAGGTGGGGTATCAGATATGGGGAATCAGAGGCGGGGAATCAGAGGCGGGGAAACTGAGGCGGTGAATCAGATATGGGGAATCAGAGGTGGGGAATCAGAGGCGGTGAATCAGAGATGGGGAATCAGAGGCCGGGAATTAGAGTCAGGGAATCAGACGCGGGTAATCAGAGGTGGGGAATCAGAGCTGGGGAATCAGAGGCGGGGAATTAGAGTCAGGGAATCAGACGCGGGTAATCAGAGGCCGGGAATCAGTTGTGGGGAATCAGAGGCCGGGAATTAGCGGTGGTGAATCAGAGATGGGGAATCAGAGGCGGGGATTCAGAGGCGGGGAATCAGACGCGGGGAATCAGAGGCGGGGAATCAGAGCTGGGGAATCAGAGGCGGGGAATCTGAGTTTGGGAATCAGAGGCGGGGAATAAGATATGGGGAATCAGAAGTGGGGAATCAGATATGGGGAATCAGAGGAGGGGAATCAGAGGTGGGGCATCAGAGGCGGGAATCAGAATTGGGGAATCAGACATGGGGAATCAGAGAAGGGGAATCAGAGGCAGTGAATCAGAGATGGTGAATCAGAGGCGGGGAATCACAGGCAGGAAATCAGACGCAGGGAATCAGTGGTGGTGAATCAGAGATGGGGAATCAGAGGCGGGGAATCAGAGGCAAGGAATCAGACACGGGGAATCAGAGGCGGGGAATCAGAGCTGGGGAATCAGAGGCGGGGAATCAGAGTTGGGGAATCAGAGGTGGGGAATCAGATATGGGGAAACAGAGGCGGGGAATCAGAAGTGGGGAAACAGAGGCAGGGAATCAGATATTGGGAATCAGAGGTGGGGAATCAGAGGCAGGGAATCAGATGTTGGGAATCAGAGCTGGGGAATCAGATATGGGGAATCAGAGGTGGGGAATCTGAGTCCGGGAATCAGAGATGGGGAATCAGAGGCAGGGAATCAGATATGGGGAATCAGAGGTGGGGAATCAGAGGCGGGGAAACAGAGATGGCTTATCAGATATGGGGAATCAGAGGTGGGGAATCAGAGGCGGTGAATCAGAGATGTGGAATCAGAGGCGGGGAATCAGAGGCAGGGAATCAGACACGGGGAATCAGAGGCGGGGAATCAGAGCTGTTGAATCAGAGGCGGGGAATCAGAGTTGGGGAATCAGAGGTGCGTAATCAGATATGTGGAAACAGAGGCGGGGAATCAGAGGTGGGGAATCAGAGGCAGAGAATCAGATGTGGGGAATCAGAGGCGGGGAATCTGAGTTTGGGGATCAGAGGCGGAGAATAAGATATGGGGAATCAGAGGCGGGGAATCAGATATGGGCAATCAGAGGAGGGGAATCAGAGGTTGGGCATCAGAGGCGGGAATCAGAATTGGGGAATCAGACATGGGGAATCAGAGAAGGGGAATCAGAGGCAGTGAATCAGAGATGGTGAATCAGAGGCGGGGAATCACAGGCAGGGAATCATACGCAGGGAATCAGTGGTGGTGAATACAAGATGGGGAATCAGAGGCGGGGAATCAGAGGCAGGGAATTAGACACGGGGAATCAGAGGTGGGGAATCAGAGCTGAGGAATCAGAGGCGGGGAATCAGAGTTGGGGAATCAGAGGCTGGGAATCAGATATGGGGCATCAGAGGCAGTGAATCAGATAGGGGAATCAGAGGCGGGGAATTAGTGGCAGGGAATCAGATGTGGGGAATCAGACATGGGGAATCAGAGGCAGGGAATCAGAGGCGGGGAATCAGAAGCGGGAATCAAAGGCCGGGAATGAGAGTCCGGGAATCAGAGGTGGGGAATAAGAGGCTGGGAATCAGATATGGGGAATCAGAGGCTGGGAATCAGAGGCGGGGAAACAGAGGTGGCTAATCAGATATGGGGAATCAGAGGTGGGGAATCAGAGGCAGTGAATCAGAGATGGGAAATCAGAGGCGGGGAATCAGAGTTGGGGAATCAGAGGTGGGGAATCAGATATGGGGAAACAGAGGCGGGGAATCAGAGGCGGGGAAACAGAGGCGGGGAATCAGATATTGGGAATCAGAGGTGGGGAATCAGAGGTGGGGAATCAGAGGCAGGGAATCAGAATTTGGGAATCAGAGATGGGGAATCAGAACTGGGGAATCAGAGGCGGGGAATCAGAATTTGGGAATCAGAGATGGGGAATCAGAGATGGGGAATCAGAGGCGCGGAATCAGACGTGGAGAATCAGAGGTGGTTAATCACAGATGGGGAATCAGAGGCAGGGAATCAGAAGCAGGGAATCAGACGCGGGGAATCAGAGGCGGGGAATCAGAGCTGAGGAATCAGAGGCGGGGAATCAGATTTGGGGAATCAGAGGCAGGGAATCAGATATGGGGAATCAGAGGCGGGGAATCAGAAGCAGGGAATCAGATGTGGGGAATCAGAGATGGGGAATCAGAGGCAGGGAATCAGAGGCGGGGAATCAGAAGCGGGGAATCATATTCCGGGAATCAGAGGCTGGGAATCAGAGGTGGGGAATCTGAGTCCGGGAATCAGAGATGGGGAATCAGAGGCGGGGAATCAGATATGGGGAATCAGAGGCGGGGTAACAGAGATGGCTTATCAGATATGGGGAATCTGAGGTGGTGAATCAGAGGCGGTGAATCAGATATGGGGAATCAGAGGCGGGGAAACTGAGGCGGGGAATCAGACGCGGAGAATCAGAGGTGGTTAATCACAGATGGGGAATCATAGGCAGGGAATCAGAAGCAGGGAATCAGACGCGCGGAATCAGAGGTGGGGAATCATAACTGGGGAATCAGAGGCGGGGAATCAGAGTTGGGGAATCAGAGGCAGGGTATCAGATATGGGGAATCAGAGGCGGGGAATCAGAGGCGGGGAAACTGAGGCGGGGAATCAGATATGGGGAATCAGAGGTGGGGAATCAGAGGCGGTGAATCAGAGATGGGGAATCGGAGGCCGGGAATTAGAGTCAGTGAATCAGATGCGGGTAATCAGAGGTGGGGAATCAGAGCTGGGGAATCAGAGGCGGGGAATCAGAGTCGGGGAATCAGAGGCGGGGAATCAGAGATGGGGAATCAGAGGCGGGGAATCAGAGGCCGGGAATCAGAGGCCGGGAATCATTTGTGGGGAATCAGAGGCCGGGAATTAGCGGTGGTGAATCAGAGATGTGGAATCAGAGGCGGGGATTCAGAGGCGGGGAATCAGACGCGGGGAATCAGAGGCGGGGAATCAGAGCTGGGGAATCAGAGGCGGGGAATGTGAGTTTGGGAATCAGAGGCGGGGAATAAGATATGGGGAATCAGATATGGGGAATCAGAGGTGGGGCATCAGAGGCGGGAATCAGAATTGGGGAATCAGACATGGGGAATCAGAGAAGAGGAATCAGAGGCAGTGAATCAGAGATGGTGAATCAGAGGCGGGGAATCACAGGCAGGGAATCAGACGCAGGGAATCAGTGGTGGTGAATCAGAGATGGGGAATCAGAGGCGGGGAATCAGAGGCAAGGAATCAGACACGGGGAATCAGAGGCGGGGAATCAGAGCTGGGGAATCAGAGGCGGGGCATCAGAGTTGGGGAATCAGAGGTGGGGAATCAGATATGGGGAAACAGAGGCGGGGAATCAGAAGTGGGGAAACAGAGGCAGGGAATCAGATATTGGGAATCAGAGGTGGGGAATCAGAGGCAGGGAATCAGATGTTTGGAATCAGAGCTGGGGAATCAGATATGGGGAATCAGAGATGGGGAATCAGAGGCAGGGAATCAGAGGCGGGGAATCAGAGGTGGGGAATCTGAGTCCGGGAACCAGAGATGGGGAATCAGAGGTGGGGAATCAGATACGGGGAATCAGAGGTGGGGAATCAGAGGCGGGGAAACAGAGATGGCTTATCAGATATGGGGAATCAGAGGTGGGGAATCAGAGGCGGTGAATCAGAGATGTGGAATCAGAGGCGGGGAATCGGAGTTGGGGAATCAGAGGTGGGGAATCAGAGCTGGGGAATCAGAGGCGGGGAATCGGAGTTGGGGAATCAGAGGTGGGTAATCAGATATGGGGAAACAGAGGCGGGGAATCAGAGGTGGGGAATCAGAGGCAGAGAATCAGATGTGGGGAATCAGAGCTGGGGAATCAGAGGCGGGGAATCTGAGTTTGGGAATCAGAGGCGGAGAATAAGATATGGGGAATCAGAGGCGGGCAATCAGATATGGGCAATCAGAGGAGGGGAATCAGAGGTTGGGCATCAGAGGCGGGAATCAGAATTGGGGAATCAGACATGGGGAATCAGAGAAGGGGAATCAGAGGCAGTGAATCAGAGATGGTGAATCAGAGGCGGGGAATCACAGGCAGGGAATCAGACGCAGGGAATCAGTGGTGGTGAATCCAAGATGGGGAATCAGAGGCGGGGAATCAGAGGCAGGGAATTAGACACGGGGAATCAGAGGTGGGAATCAGAGCTGAGGAAGCAGAGGCGGGGAATCAGAGTTGGGGAATCAGAGGTGGGGAATCTGATATGGGGAAACAGAGGCGGGGAATCAGAGGTGGGGAAACAGAGGCAGGGAATCAGATATTGGGAATCAGAGGTGGGGAATCAGAGGCAGGGAATCAGATGTGGGGAATCAGAGCTGGGGAATCAGAGGCGGGGAATCTGAGTTTGGGAATCAGAGTCGGGGAATAAGATATGGGGAATCAGAGGCGTGGAATCAGATATGGGCAATCAGAGGAGGGGAATCAGAGGTGGGGTATCAGAGGCGGGAATCAGAATTGGGGAATCAGACATGGGGAATCAGAGAAGGGGAATCAGAGGCAGTGAATCAGAGATGGTGAATCAGAGGCGGGGAATCACAGGCAGGGAATCAGACGCAGGGAATCAGTGGTGGTGAATCCAAGATGGGGAATCAGAGGCGGGGAATCAGAGGCAGGGAATTAGACACGGGGAATCAGAGTTGGGGAATCAGAGGTGGGGAATCAGATATGGGGAATCAGAGTTGGGGAATCAGAGGCTGGGAATCAGATATGGGGCATCAGAGGCAGGGAATCAGATAGGGGAATCAGAGGCGGGGAATTAGTGGCAGGGAATCAGAGGCGGGGAATCAGAGGCGGGATATCAGAGGCAGGGAATCAGATGTGGGGAATCAGACATGGGGAATCAGAGGAAGGGAATCAGAGGCGGGGATTCTGAAGCGGGAATCAAAGGCCGGGAATGAGAGGCCGGGAATCAGAGGTGGGGATTCAGAGTCCGGGAATCAGAGATGGGGAATCAGAGGCTGGGAATCAGATATGGGGAATCAGAGGCTGGGAATCAGAGGCGGGGAAACAGAGGTGGCTAATCAGATATGGGGAATCAGAGGTGGGGAATCAGAGGCAGTGAATCAGAGATGAGAAATCAGAGGCGGGGAATCAGAGGCAGGGCATCAGAAACGTGGAATCAGAGTCGGGGAATCAGAGCTGGGGAATCAGAGGCGGGGAATCAGAGTTGGGGAATCAGAGGTGGGGAATCAGATATGGGGAAACAGAGGCGGGGAATCAGAGGCGGGGAAACAGAGGCGGGGAATCAGATATTGGGAATCAGAGGTGGGGAATCAGAGGCAGGGAATCAGAATTTGGGAATCAGAGATGGGGAATCAGAGCTGGGGAATCTGAGGCGGGGAATCAGAATTTGGGAGTCAGAGATGGGGAATCAGAGATGGGGAATCAGAGGCGCGGAATCAGACGTGGAGAATCAGAGGTGGTTAATCACAGATTGGGAATCAGAGGCAGGGAATCAGAAGCAGGGAATCAGACGCGGGGAATCAGAGGCGGGGAATCAGAGCTGAGGAATCAGAGGCGGGGAATCAGAGTTGGGGAATCAGAGTCGGGGTATCAGATATGGAGAATCAGAGGCGGGGAATCAGAGGCGGGGAAAGAGAGGAGGGGTATCAGATATGGGGAACCAGAGGTGGGGAATCGGAGGGCGGGAATCAGAGATGGGGAATCAGAGGCAGGGAATCAGATATGGGGAATCAGAGGCGGGGAATCAGAGGCAGGCAGTCGGATGTGGGGAATCAGAGATGGGGAATCAGAGGCAGGGAATCAGAGGCGGGGAATCAGAAGTGGGGAATCATATTCCGGGAATCAGATGCTGGGAATCAGAGGTGGGGAATCTGAGTCCGGGAATCAGAGATGGGGAATCAGAGGCGGGGAATCAGATATGGGGAATCAGAAGCGGGGAATCAGAGGCGGGGTAACAGAGAGGCTTATCAGATATGGGGAATCTGAGGTGGTGAATCAGAGGCGGTGAATCAGAGATGGGGAATCAGAGGCGGGGAATCAGAGGCAGGGAATCAGACATGGGGAATCAGAGGCGGGGAATCAAAGCTGGGGATTCAGAGGCGGGGAATCAGAGTTGGGGAATCAGAGGTGGGGAATCAGATATGGGGAAACAGAGGCGTGGAATCAGAGGTGGGGAAACAGAGGCAGGGAATCAGATATTGGGAATCAGAGGTGGGGAATCAGAGGCAGGGAATCAGATGTGGGGAATCAGAGCTGGGGAATCAGAGGCGGGGAATCTGAGTTTGGGAATCAGAGTCGGGGAATAAGATAGGGGGAATCAGAGGCGGGGAATCAGATATGGGGAATCAGAGGAGGGGAATCAGAGGTGGGGCATCAGAGGTGGGAATCAGAATTGGGGAATCAGACATGGGGAATCAGAGAAGGGGAATCAGAGGCAGTGAATCAGAGATGGTGAATCAGAGGCCGGGAATCACAGGCAGGGAATCAGACGCAGGGAATCAGTGGTGGTGAATCCAAGATGGGGAATCAGAGGCGGGGAATCAGAGGCAGGGAATTAGACACGGGGAATCAGAGGTGGGGAATCAGAGCTGAGGAATCAGAGGCGGGGAATCAGAGTTGGGGAATCAGAGGCAGGGAATCAGATATGGGGCATCAGAGGCAGGGAATCAGATATGGGGAATCAGAGGCGGGGAATTAGTGGCATGGAATCAGAGGCAGGAAATCAGAGGCGGGGTATCAGAGGCAGGGAATCAGATGTGGGGAATCAGACATGGGGAATCAGAGGCAGGGAATCAGAGGCGGGGAATTACAAGCGGGGAATCATAGGCCGGGAATCAGAGGCCGGGAATCAGATATGGGGAATCAGCGGCGGGGAAACTGAGGCGGGGAATCAGACGCGGAGGTGGTTAATCACAGATGGGGAATCAGAGGCAGGGAATCAGAAGCAGGGAATCAGACGCGGGGAATCAGAGGTGGGGAATCATAACTGGGGAATCAGAGGCGGGGAATCAGAGTTGGGGAATCAGAGGTGGGGTATCAGATATGGGGAATCAGAGGCGGGGAATCAGAGGCAGGGAAACTGAGGCGTGGTATCAGATATGGGGAATCAGAGGTGGGGAATCAGAGGCGGTGAATCAGAGATGGGGAATCAGAGGCCGGGAATTAGAGTCAGGGAATCAGACGCGGGTAATCAGAGGTGGGGAATCAGAGCTGGGGAATCAGAGGCGGGTAATCAGAGTCGGGGAATCAGAGGCGGGGAATCAGAGATGGGGAATCAGAGGCGGGGAATCAGAGGCCGGGAATCAGAGGCCGGGAATCAGTTGTGGGGAATCAAAGGCCGGGAATTAGAGGTGGTGAATCAGAGATGGGGAATCAGAGGCTGGGATTCAGAGGCGGGGAATCAGACGCGGGGAATCAGAGGCGGGGAATCAGAGCTGGGGAATCAGAGGCGGGGAATCTGAGTTTGGGAATCAGAGGCGGGGAATAAGATATGGGGAATCAGAGGCGGGGAATCAGATATGGGGAATCAGAGGAGGTGAATCAGAGGTGGGGCATCAGAGGCGGGAATCAGAATTGGGGAATCAGACATGGGGAATCAGAGAAGGGGAATCAGAGGCAGTGAATCAGAGATGGTGAATCAGAGGCGGGGAATCACAGGCAGGAAATCAGACGCAGGGAATCAGTGGTGGTGAATCAGAGATGGGGAATCAGAGGCGGGGAATCAGAGGCAAGGAATCAGACACGGGGAATCAGAGGCGGGGAATCAGAGCTGGGGAATCAGAGGCGGGGAATCAGAGTTGGGAAATCAGAGGTGGGGAATCAGATATGGGGAAACAGAGGCGGGGAATCAGAAGTGGGGAAACAGAGGCAGGGAATCAGATATTGGGAATCAGAGGTGGGGAATCAGAGGCAGGAAATCAGATGTTGGGAATCAGAGCTGGGGAATCAGATATGGGGAATCAGAGATGGGGAATCAGAGGCAGGGAATCAGAGGCGGGGAATCAGAGGTGGGGAATCTGAGTCCGGGAATCAGAGATGGGGAATCAGAGGCGGGGAATCAGATATGGGGAATCAGAGGTGGGGAATCAGAGGCGGGGAAACAGAGATGGCTTATCAGATATGGGGAATCAGAGGTGGGGAATCAGAGGCGGTGAATCAGAGATGTGGAATCAGAGGCGGTGAATCAGAGATGGGGAATCAGAGGTGGGTAATCAGATATGGGGAAACAGAGGCGGGGAATCAGAGGTGGGGAATCAGAGGCAGAGAATCAGATGTGGGGAATCGGAGGCGGGGAATCTGAGTTTGGGGATCAGAGGCGGAGAATAAGATATGGGGAATCAGAGGCGGGGAATCAGATATGGGCAATCAGAGGAGGGGAATCAGAGGTTGGGCATCAGAGGCGGGAATCAGAATTGGGGAATCAGACATGGGGAATCAGAGAAGGGGAATCAAAGGCAGTGAATCAAAGATGGAGAATCAGAGGCGGGGAATCACAGGCAGGGAATCAGACGCAGGGAATCAGTGGTGGTGAATCCAAGATGGGGAATCAGAGGCGGGGAATCAGAGGCAGGGAATTAGACACGGGGAATCAGAGGTGGGGAATCAGAGCTGAGGAATCAGAGGCGGGGAATCAGAGTTGGGGAATCAGAGGCAGGGAATCAGATATCGGGCATCAGAGGCAGGGAATCAGATATGGGGAATCAGAGGCGGGGAATTAGTGGCATGGAATCAGAGGCAGGAAATCAGAGGCGGGGTATCAGAGGCAGGGAATCAGATGTGGGGAATCAGACATGGGGAATCAGAGGCAGGGAATCAGAGGCGGGGAATTACAAGCGGGGAATCATAGGCCGGGAATCAGAGGCCGGGAATCAGATATGGGGAATCAGCGGCGGGGAAACTGAGGCGGGGAATCAGACGCGGAGGTGGTTAATCACAGATGGGGAATCAGAGGCAGGGAATCAGAAGCAGGGAATCAGACGCGGGGAATCAGAGGTGGGGAATCATAACTGGGGAATCAGAGGCGGGGAATCAGAGTTGGGGAATCAGAGGTGGGGTATCAGATATGGGGAATCAGAGGCGGGGAATCAGAGGCGGGGAAACTGAGGCGGGGAATCAGATATGGGGAATCAGAGGTGGGGAATCAGAGGCGGTGAATCAGAGATGGGGAATCAGAGGCCGGGAATTAGAGTCAGGGAATCAGACGCGGGTAATCAGAGGTGGGGAATCAGAGCTGGGGAATCAGAGGCGGGGAATCAGAGTCGGGGAATCAGAGGCGGGGAATCAGAGATGGGGAATCAGAGGCTGGGAATCAGAGGCCGGGAATCAGAGGCCGGGAATCAGTTGTGGGGAATCAAAGGCCGGGAATTAGAGGTGGTGAATCAGAGATGGGGAATCAGAGGCTGGGATTCAGAGGCGGGGAATCAGACGCGGGGAATCAGAGGCGGGGAATCAGAGCTGGGGAATCAGAGGCGGGGAATCTGAGTTTGGGAATCAGAGGCGGGGAATAAGATATGGGGAATCAGAGGCGGGGAATCAGATATGGGGAATCAGAGGAGGGGAATCAGAGGTGGGGCATCAGAGGCGGGAATCAGAATTGGGGAATCAGACATGGGGAATCAGAGAAGGGGAATCAGAGGCAGTGAATCAGAGATGGTGAATCATAGGCGGGGAATCACAGGCAGGAAATCAGACGCAGGGAATCAGTGGTGGTGAATCAGAGATGGGGAATCAGAGGCGGGGAATCAGAGGCAAGGAATCAGACACGGGGAATCAGAGGCGGGGAATCAGAGCTGGGGAATCAGAGGCGGGGAATCAGAGTTGGGGATTCAGAGGTGGGGAATCAGATATGGGGAAACAGAGGCGGGGAATCAGAAGTGGGGAAACAGAGGCAAGGAATCAGATATTGGGAGTCAGAGGTGGGGAATCAGAGGCAGGAAATCAGATGTTGGGAATCAGAGCTGGGGAATCAGATATGGGGAATCAGAGATGGGGAATCAGAGGCAGGGAATCAGAGGCGGGGAATCAGAGGTGGGGAATCTGAGTCCGGGAATCAGAGATGGGGAATCAGAGGCGGGGAATCAGATATGGGGAATCAGAGGTGGGGAATCAGAGGCGGGGAAACAGAGATGGCTTATCAGATATGGGGAATCAGAGGTGGGGAATCAGAGGCGGTGAATCAGAGATGTGGAATCAGAGGCGGGGAATCAGAGGCAGGGAATCAGACACGGGGAATCAGAGGCGGGGAATCAGAGCTGGGGAATCAGAGGCGGGGAATCAGAGTTGGGGAATCAGAGGTGGGTAATCAGATATGGGGAAACAGAGGCGGGGAATCAGAGGTGGGGAATCAGAGGCAGAGAATCAGATGTGGGGAATCAGAGGCGGGGAATCTGAGTTTGGGGATCAGAGGCGGAGAATAAGATATGGGGAATCAGAGGCGGGGAATCAGATATGGGCAATCAGAGGAGGGGAATCAGAGGTTGGGCATCAGAGGCGGGAATCAGAATTGGGGAATCAGACATGGGGAATCAGAGAAGGGGAATCAGAGGCAGTGAATCAAAGATGGTGAATCAGAGGCGGGGAATCACAGGCAGGGAATCAGACGCAGGGAATCAGTGGTGGTGAATACAAGATGGGGAATCAGAGGCGGGGAATCAGAGGCAGGGAATTAGACACGGGGAATCAGAGGTGGCGAATCAGAGCTGAGGAATCAGAGGTGGGGAATCAGAGTTGGGGAATCAGAGGCTGGGAATCAGATATGGGGCATCAGAGGCAGGGAATCAGATAGGGGAATCAGAGGCGGGGAATTAGTGGCAGGGAATCAGAGGCAGGGAATCAGAGGCGGGATATCAGAGGCAGGGAATCAGATGTGGGGAATCAGACATGGGGAATCAGAGGCAGGGAATCAGAGGCGGGGAATCAGAAGCGGGAATCAAAGGCCGGGAATGAGAGTCCGGGAATCAGAGGTGGGGAATCAGAGGATGGGAATCAGATATGGGGAATCAGAGGCTGGGAATCAGAGGCGGGGAAACAGAGGTGTCTAATCAGATATGGGGAATCAGAGGTGGGGAATCAGAGGCAGTGAATCAGAGATGGGAAATCAGAGGCGGGGAATCAGAGGCAGGGCATCAGACACGTGGAATCAGAGGCGGGGTATCAGAGCTGGGGAATCAGAGGCGGGGAATCAGAGTTGGGGAATCAGAGGTGGGGAATCAGATATGGGGAAACAGAGGCGGGGAATCAGAGGCGGGGAAACAGAGGCGGGGAATCAGATATTGGGAATCAGAGGTGGGGAATCAGAGGCAGTGAATCAGAGATGGGAAATCAGAGGCGGGGAATCAGAGTTGGGGAATCAGAGGTGGGGAATCAGATATGGGGAAACAGAGGCGGGGAATCAGAGGCGGGGAAACAGAGGCGGGGAATCAGATATTGGGAATCAGAGGTGGGGAATCAGAGGTGGGGAATCAGAGGCAGGGAATCAGAATTTGGGAATCAGAGATGGGGAATCAGAACTGGGGAATCAGAGGCTGGGAATCAGAATTTGGGAATCAGAGATGGGGAATCAGAGATGGGGAATCAGAGGCGCGGAATCAGACGTGGAGAATCAGAGGTGGTTAATCACAGATGGGGAATCAGAGGCAGGGAATCAGAAGCAGGGAATCAGACGCGGGGAATCAGAGGCGGGGAATCAGAGCTGAGGAATCAGAGGCGGGGAATCAGATTTGGGGAATCAGAGGCAGGGAATCAGATATGGGGAATCAGAGGCGGGGAATCAGAAGCAGGGAATCAGATGTGGGGAATCAGAGATGGGGAATCAGAGGCAGGGAATCAGAGGCGGGGAATCAGAAGCGGGGAATCATATTCCGGGAATCAGAGGCTGGGAATCAGAGGTGGGGAATCTGAGTCCGGGAATCAGAGATGGGGAATCAGAGGCGGGGAATCAGATATGGGGAATCAGAGGCGGGGTAACAGAGATGGCTTATCAGATATGGGGAATCTGAGGTGGTGAATCAGAGGCGGTGAATCAGATATGGGGAATCAGAGGCGGGGAAACTGAGGCGGGGAATCAGACGCGGAGAATCAGAGGTGGTTAATCACAGATGGGGAATCATAGGCAGGGAATCAGAAGCAGGGAATCAGACGCGTGGAATCAGAGGTGGGGAATCATAACTGGGGAATCAGAGGCGGGGAATCAGAGTTGGGGAATCAGAGGCAGGGTATCAGATATGGGGAATCAGAGGCGGGGAATCAGAGGCGGGGAAACTGAGGCGGGGAATCAGATATGGGGAATCAGAGGTGGGGAATCAAAGGCGGTGAATCAGAGATGGGGAATCGGAGGCCGGGAATTAGAGTCAGTGAATCAGATGCGGGTAATCAGAGGTGGGGAATCAGAGCTGGGGAATCAGAGGCGGGGAATCAGAGTCGGGGAATCAGAGGCGGGGAATCAGAGATGGGGAATCAGAGGCGGGGAATCAGAGGCCGGGAATCAGAGGCCGGGAATCATTTGTGGGGAATCAGAGGCCGGGAATTAGCGGTGGTGAATCAGAGATGTGGAATCAGAGGCGGGGATTCAGAGGCGGGGAATCAGACGCGGGGAATCAGAGGCGGGGAATCAGAGCTGGGGAATCAGAGGCGGGGAATGTGAGTTTGGGAATCAGAGGCGGGGAATAAGATATGGGGAATCAGATATGGGGAATCAGAGGTGGGGCATCAGAGGCGGGAATCAGAATTGGGGAATCAGACATGGGGAATCAGAGAAGAGGAATCAGAGGCAGTGAATCAGAGATGGTGAATCAGAGGCGGGGAATCACAGGCAGGGAATCAGACGCAGGGAATCAGTGGTGGTGAATCAGAGATGGGGAATCAGAGGCGGGGAATCAGAGGCAAGGAATCAGACACGGGGAATCAGAGGCGGGGAATCAGAGCTGGGGAATCAGAGGCGGGGCATCAGAGTTGGGGAATCAGAGGTGGGGAATCAGATATGGGGAAACAGAGGCGGGGAATCAGAAGTGGGGAAACAGAGGCAGGGAATCAGATATTGGGAATCAGAGGTGGGGAATCAGAGGCAGGGAATCAGATGTTGGGAATCAGAGCTGGGGAATCAGATATGGGGAATCAGAGATGGGGAATCAGAGGCAGGGAATCAGAGGCGGGGAATCAGAGGTGGGGAATCTGAGTCCGGGAACCAGAGATGGGGAATCAGAGGTGGGGAATCAGATACGGGGAATCAGAGGTGGGGAATCAGAGGCGGGGAAACAGAGATGGCTTATCAGATATGGGGAATCAGAGGTGGGGAATCAGAGGCGGTGAATCAGAGATGTGGAATCAGAGGCGGGGAATCGGAGTTGGGGAATCAGAGGTGGGGAATCAGAGCTGGGGAATCAGAGGCGGGGAATCGGAGTTGGGGAATCAGAGGTGGGTAATCAGATATGGGGAAACAGAGGCGGGGAATCAGAGGTGGGGAATCAGAGGCAGAGAATCAGATGTGGGGAATCAGAGCTGGGGAATCAGAGGCGGGGAATCTGAGTTTGGGAATCAGAGGCGGAGAATAAGATATGGGGAATCAGAGGCGGGCAATCAGATATGGGCAATCAGAGGAGGGGTATCAGAGGTTGGGCATCAGAGGCGGGAATCAGAATTGGGGAATCAGACATGGGGAATCAGAGAAGGGGAATCAGAGGCAGTGAATCAGAGATGGTGAATCAGAGGCGGGGAATCACAGGCAGGGAATCAGACGCAGGGAATCAGTGGTGGTGAATCCAAGATGGGGAATCAGAGGCGGGGAATCAGAGGCAGGGAATTAGACACGGGGAATCAGAGGTGGGAATCAGAGCTGAGGAAGCAGAGGCGGGGAATCAGAGTTGGGGAATCAGAGGTGGGGAATCAGATATGGGGAAACAGAGGCGGGGAATCAGAGGTGGGGAAACAGAGGCAGGGAATCAGATATTGGGAATCAGAGGTGGGGAATCAGAGGCAGGGAATCAGATGTGGGGAATCAGAGCTGGGGAATCAGAGGCGGGGAATCTGAGTTTGGGAATCAGAGTCGGGGAATAAGATATGGGGAATCAGAGGCGTGGAATCAGATATGGGCAATCAGAGGAGGGGAATCAGAGGTGGGGTATCAGAGGCGGGAATCAGAATTGGGGAATCAGACATGGGGAATCAGAGAAGGGGAATCAGAGGCAGTGAATCAGAGATGGTGAATCAGAGGCGGGGAATCACAGGCAGGGAATCAGACGCAGGGAATCAGTGGTGGTGAATCCAAGATGGGGAATCAGAGGCGGGGAATCAGAGGCAGGGAATTAGACACGGGGAATCAGAGTTGGGGAATCAGAGGTGGGGAATCAGATATGGGGAATCAGAGTTGGGGAATCAGAGGCTGAGAATCAGATATGGGGCATCAGAGGCAGGGAATCAGATAGGGGAATCAGAGGCGGGGAATTAGTGGCAGGGAATCAGAGGCGGGGAATCAGAGGCGGGATATCAGAGGCAGGGAATCAGATGTGGGGAATCAGACATGGGGAATCAGAGGAAGGGAATCAGAGGCGGGGATTCAGAAGCGGGAATCAAAGGCCGGGAATGAGAGGCCGGGAATCAGAGGTGGGGATTCAGAGTCCGGGAATGAGAGATGGGGTATCAGAGGCTGGGAATCAGATATGGGGAATCAGAGGCTGGGAATCAGAGGCGGGGAAACAGAGGTGGCTAATCAGATATGGGGAATCAGAGGTGGGGAATCAGAGGCAGTGAATCAGAGATGGGAAATCAGAGGCGGGGAATCAGAGGCAGGGCATCAGAAACGTGGAATCAGAATCGGGGAATCAGAGCTGGGGAATCGGAGGCGGGGAATCAGAGTTGGGGAATCAGAGGTGGGGAATCAGATATGGGGAAACAGAGGCGGGGAATCGGAGGCGGGGAAACAGAGGCGGGGAATCAGATATTGGGAATCAGAGGTGGGGAATCAGAGGCAGGGAATCAGAATTTGGGAATCAGAGATGGGGAATCAGAGCTGGGGAATCTGAGGCGGGGAATCAGAATTTGGGAATCAGAGATGGGGAATCAGAGATGGGGAATCAGAGGCGCGGAATCAGACGTGGAGAATCAGAGGTGGTTAATCACAGATTGGGAATCAGAGGCAGGGAATCAGAAGCAGGGAATCAGACGCGGGGAATCAGAGGCGGGGAATCAGAGCTGAGGAATCAGAGGCGGGGAATCAGAGTTGGGGAATCAGAGTCGGGGTATCAGATATGGAGAATCAGAGGCGGGGAATCAGAGGCGGAGAAAGAGAGGAGGGGTATCAGATATGGGGAACCAGAGGTGGGGAATCGGAGGGCGGGAATCAGAGATGGGGAATCAGAGGCAGGGAATCAGATATGGGGAATCAGAGGCGGGGAATCAGAGGCAGGGAGTCGGATGTGGGGAATCAGAGATGGGGAATCAGAGGCAGGGAATCAGAGGCGGGGAATCAGAAGCGGGGAATCATATTCCGGGAATCAGATGCTGGGAATCAGAGGTGGGGAATCTGAGTCCGGGAATCAGAGATGGGGAATCAGAGGCGGGGAATCAGATATGGGGAATCAGAAGCGGGGAATCAGAGGCGGGGTAACAGAGAGGCTTATCAGATATGGGGAATCTGAGGTGGTGAATCAGAGGCGGTGAATCAGAGATGGGGAATCAGAGGCGGGGAATCAGAGGCAGGGAATCAGACACGGGGAATCAGAGGCGGGGAATCAAAGCTGGGGATTCAGAGGCGGGGAATCAGAGTTGGGGAATCAGAGGTGGGGAATCAGATATGGGGAAACAGAGGCGTGGAATCAGAGGTGGGGAAACAGAGGCAGGGAATCAGATATTGGGAATCAGAGGTGGGGAATCAGAGGCAGGGAATCAGATGTGGGGAATCAGAGCTGGGGAATCAGAGGCGGGGAATCTGAGTTTGGGAATCAGAGTCGGGGAATAAGATATGGGGAATCAGAGGCGGGGAATCAGATATGGGGAATCAGAGGAGGGGAATCAGAGGTGGGGCATCAGAGGTGGGAATCAGAATTGGGGAATCAGACATGGGGAATCAGAGAAGGGGAATCAGAGGCAGTGAATCAGAGATGGTGAATCAGAGGCCGGGAATCACAGGCAGGGAATCAGACGCAGGGAATCAGTGGTGGTGAATCCAAGATGGGGAATCAGAGGCGGGGAATCAGAGGCAGGGAATTAGACACGGGGAATCAGAGGTGGGGAATCAGAGCTGAGGAATCAGAGGCGGGGAATCAGAGTTGGGGAATCAGAGGCAGGGAATCAGATATGGGGCATCAGAGGCAGGGAATCAGATATGGGGAATCAGAGGCGGGGAATTAGTGGCATGGAATCAGAGGCAGGAAATCAGAGGCGGGGTATCAGAGGCAGGGAATCAGATGTGGGGAATCAGACATGGGGAATCAGAGGCAGGGAATCAGAGGCGGGGAATTACAAGCGGGGAATCATAGGCCGGGAATCAGAGGCCGGGAATCAGATATGGGGAATCAGCGGCGGGGAAACTGAGGCGGGGAATCAGACGCGGAGGTGGTTAATCACAGATGGGGAATCAGAGGCAGGGAATCAGAAGCAGGGAATCAGACGCGGGGAATCAGAGGTGGGGAATCATAACTGGGGAATCAGAGGCGGGGAATCAGAGTTGGGGAATCAGAGGTGGGGTATCAGATATGGGGAATCAGAGGCGGGGAATCAGAGGCAGGGAAACTGAGGCGTGGAATCAGATATGGGGAATCAGAGGTGGGGAATCAGAGGCGGTGAATCAGAGATGGGGAATCAGAGGCCGGGAATTAGAGTCAGGGAATCAGATGCGGGTAATCAGAGGTGGGGAATCAGAGCTGGGGAATCAGAGGCGGGTAATCAGAGTCGGGGAATCAGAGGCGGGGAATCAGAGATGGGGAATCAGAGGCGGGGAATCAGAGGCCGGGAATCAGAGGCCGGGAATCAGTTGTGGGGAATCAAAGGCCGGGAATTAGAGGTGGTGAATCAGAGATGGGGAATCAGAGGCTGGGATTCAGAGGCGGGGAATCAGACGCGGGGAATCAGAGGCGGGGAATCAGAGCTGGGGAATCAGAGGCGGGGAATCTGAGTTTGGGAATCAGAGGCGGGGAATAAGATATGGGGAATCAGAGGCGGGGAATCAGATATGGGGAATCAGAGGAGGTGAATCAGAGGTGGGGCATCAGAGGCGGGAATCAGAATTGGGGAATCAGACATGGGGAATCAGAGAAGGGGAATCAGAGGCAGTGAATCAGAGATGGTGAATCAGAGGCGGGGAATCACAGGCAGGAAATCAGACGCAGGGAATCAGTGGTGGTGAATCAGAGATGGGGAATCAGAGGCGGGGAATCAGAGGCAAGGAATCAGACACGGGGAATCAGAGGCGGGGAATCAGAGCTGGGGAATCAGAGGCGGGGAATCAGAGTTGGGAAATCAGAGGTGGGGAATCAGATATGGGGAAACAGAGGCGGGGAATCAGAAGTGGGGAAACAGAGGCAGGGAATCAGATATTGGGAATCAGAGGTGGGGAATCAGAGGCAGGAAATCAGATGTTGGGAATCAGAGCTGGGGAATCAGATATGGGGAATCAGAGATGGGGAATCAGAGGCAGGGAATCAGAGGCGGGGAATCAGAGGTGGGGAATCTGAGTCCGGGAATCAGAGATGGGGAATCAGAGGCGGGGAATCAGATATGGGGAATCAGAGGTGGGGAATCAGAGGCGGGGAAACAGAGATGGCTTATCAGATATGGGGAATCAGAGGTGGGGAATCAGAGGCGGTGAATCAGAGATGTGGAATCAGAGGCGGTGAATCAGAGATGGGGAATCAGAGGTGGGTAATCAGATATGGGGAAACAGAGGCGGGGAATCAGAGGTGGGGAATCAGAGGCAGAGAATCAGATGTGGGGAATCAGAGGCGGGGAATCTGAGTTTGGGGATCAGAGGCGGAGAATAAGATATGGGGAATCAGAGGCGGGGAATCAGATATGGGCAATCAGAGGAGGGGAATCAGAGGTTGGGCATCAGAGGCGGGAATCAGAATTGGGGAATCAGACATGGGGAATCAGAGAAGGGGAATCAAAGGCAGTGAATCAAAGATGGTGAATCAGAGGCGGGGAATCACAGGCAGGGAATCAGACGCTGGGAATCAGTGGTGGTGAATCCAAGATGGGGAATCAGAGGCGGGGAATCAGAGGCAGGGAATTAGACACGGGGAATCAGAGGTGGGGAATCAGAGCTGAGGAATCAGAGGCGGGGAATCAGAGTTGGGGAATCAGAGGCAGGGAATCAGATATCGGGCATCAGAGGCAGGGAATCAGATATGGGGAATCAGAGGCGGGGAATTAGTGGCATGGAATCAGAGGCAGGAAATCAGAGGCGGGGTATCAGAGGCAGCGAATCAGATGTGGGGAATCAGACATGGGGAATCAGAGGCAGGGAATCAGAGGCGGGGAATTACAAGCGGGGAATCATAGGCCGGGAATCAGAGGCCGGGAATCAGATATGGGGAATCAGCGGCGGGGAAACTGAGGCGGGGAATCAGACGCGGAGGTGGTTAATCACAGATGGGGAATCAGAGGCAGGGAATCAGAAGCAGGGAATCAGACGCGGGGAATCAGAGGTGGGGAATCATAACTGGGGAATCAGAGGCGGGGAATCAGAGTTGGGGAATCAGAGGTGGGGTATCAGATATGGGGAATCAGAGGCGGGGAATCAGAGGCGGGGAAACTGAGACGGGGAATCAGATATGGGGAATCAGAGGTGGGGAATCAGAGGCGGTGAATCAGAGATGGGGAATCAGAGGCCGGGAATTAGAGTCAGGGAATCAGACGCGGGTAATCAGAGGTGGGGAATCAGAGCTGGGGAATCAGAGGCGGGGAATCAGAGTCGGGGAATCAGAGGCGGGGAATCAGAGATGGGGAATCAGAGGCGGGGAATCAGAGGCCGGGAATCAGAGGCCGGGAATCAGTTGTGGGGAATCAAAGGCCGGGAATTAGAGGTGGTGAATCAGAGATGGGGAATCAGAGGCTGGGATTCAGAGGCGGGGAATCAGACGCGGGGAATCAGAGGCGGGGAATCAGAGCTGGGGAATCAGAGGCGGGGAATCTGAGTTTGGGAATCAGAGGCGGGGAATAAGATATGGGGAATCAGAGGCGGGGAATCAGATATGGGGAATCAGAGGAGGGGAATCAGAGGTGGGGCATCAGAGGCGGGAATCAGAATTGGGGAATCAGACATGGGGAATCAGAGAAGGGGAATCAGAGGCAGTGAATCAGAGATGGTGAATCAGAGGCGGGGAATCACAGGCAGGAAATCAGACGCAGGGAATCAGTGGTGGTGAATCAGAGGTGGGGAATCAGATATGGGGAATCAGAGTTGGGGAATCAGAGGCTGGGAATCAGATATGGGGCATCAGAGGCAGGGAATCAGATAGGGGAATCAGAGGCGGGGAATTAGTGGCAGGGAATCAGAGGCGGGGAATCAGAGGCGGGATATCAGAGGCAGGGAATCAGATGTGGGGAATCATACATGGGGAATCAGAGGAAGGGAATCAGAGGCGGGGATTCAGAAGCGGGAATCAAAGGCCGGGAATGAGAGGCCGGGAATCAGAGGTGGGGATTCAGAGTCCGGGAATCAGAGATGGGGAATCAGAGGCTGGGAATCAGATATGGGGAATCAGAGGCTGGGAATCAGAGGCGGGGAAACAGAGGTGGCTAATCAGATATGGGGAATCAGAGGTGGGGAATCAGAGGCAGTGAATCAGAGATGGGAAATCAGAGGCGGGGAATCAGAGGCAGGGCATCAGAAACGTGGAATCAGAGTCGGGGAATCAGAGCTGGGGAATCAGAGGCGGGGAATCAGAGTTGGGGAATCAGAGGTGGGGAATCAGATATGGGGAAACAGAGGCGGGGAATCAGAGGCGGGGAAACAGAGGCGGGGAATCAGATATTGGGAATCAGAGGTGGGGAATCAGAGGCAGGGAATCAGAATTTGGGAATCAGAGATGGGGAATCAGAGCTGGGGAATCTGAGGCGGGGAATCAGAATTTGGGAATCAGAGATGGGGAATCAGAGATGGGGAATCAGAGGCGCGGAATCAGACGTGGAGAATCAGAGGTGGTTAATCACAGATTGGGAATCAGAGGCAGGGAATCAGAAGCAGGGAATCAGACGCGGGGAATCAGAGGCGGGGAATCAGAGCTGAGGAATCAGAGGCGGGGAATCAGAGTTGGGGAATCAGAGTCGGGGTATCAGATATGGAGAATCAGAGGCGGGGAATCAGAGGCGGGGAAAGAGAGGAGGGGTATCAGATATGGGGAACCAGAGGTGGGGAATCGGAGGGCGGGAATCAGAGATGGGGAATCAGAGGCAGGGAATCAGATATGGGGAATCAGAGGCGGGGAATCAGAGGCAGGCAGTCGGATGTGGGGAATCAGAGATGGGGAATCAGAGGCAGGGAATCAGAGGCGGGGAATCAGAAGTGGGGAATCATATTCCGGGAATCAGATGCTGGGAATCAGAGGTGGGGATTCTGAGTCCGGGAATCAGAGATGGGGAATCAGAGGCGGGGAATCAGATATGGGGAATCAGAAGCGGGGAATCAGAGGCGGGGTAACAGAGAGGCTTATCAGATATGGGGAATCTGAGGTGGTGAATCAGAGGCGGTGAATCAGAGATGGGGAATCAGAGGCGGGGAATCAGAGGCAGGGAATCAGACACGGGGAATCAGAGGCGGGGAATCAAAGCTGGGGATTCAGAGGCGGGGAATCAGAGTTGGGGAATCAGAGGTGGGGAATCAGATATGGGGAAACAGAGGCGTGGAATCAGAGGTGGGGAAACAGAGGCAGGGAATCAGATATTGGGAATCAGAGGTGGGGAATCAGAGGCAGGGAATCAGATGTGGGGAATCAGAGCTGGGGAATCAGAGGCGGGGAATCTGAGTTTGGGAATCAGAGTCGGGGAATAAGATATGGGGAATCAGAGGCGGGGAATCAGATATGGGGAATCAGAGGAGGGGAATCAGAGGTGGGGCATCAGAGGTGGGAATCAGAATTGGGGAATCAGACATGGGGAATCAGAGAAGGGGAATCAGAGGCAGTGAATCAGAGATGGGAAATCAGAGGCCGGGAATCAGAGTTGGGGAATCAGAGGTGGGGAATCAGATATGGGGAAACAGAGGCGGGGAATCAGAGGCGGGGAAACAGAGGCGGGGAATCAGATATTGGGAATCAGAGGTGGGGAATCAGAGGTGGGGAATCAGAGGCAGGGAATCAGAATTTGGGAATCAGAGATGGGGAATCAGAACTGGGGAATCAGAGGCGGGGAATCAGAATTTGGGAATCAGAGATGGGGAATCAGAGATGGGGAATCAGAGGCGCGGAATCAGACGTGGAGAATCAGAGGTGGTTAATCACAGATGGGGAATCAGAGGCAGGGAATCAGAAGCAGGGAATCAGACGCGGGGAATCAGAGGCGGGGAATCAGAGCTGAGGAATCAGAGGCGGGGAATCAGATTTGGGGAATCAGAGGCAGGGAATCAGATATGGGGAATCAGAGGCGGGGAATCAGAAGCAGGGAATCAGATGTGGGGAATCAGAGATGGGGAATCAGAGGCAGGGAATCAGAGGCGGGGAATCAGAAGCGGGGAATCATATTCCGGGAATCAGAGGCTGGGAATCAGAGGTGGGGAATCTGAGTCCGGGAATCAGAGATGGGGAATCAGAGGCGGGGAATCAGATATGGGGAATCAGAGGCGGGGTAACAGAGATGGCTTATCAGATATGGGGAATCTGAGGTGGTGAATCAGAGGCGGTGAATCAGATATGGGGAATCAGAGGCGGGGAAACTGAGGCGGGGAATCAGACGCGGAGAATCAGAGGTGGTTAATCACAGATGGGGAATCATAGGCAGGGAATCAGAAGCAGGGAATCAGACGCGCGGAATCAGAGGTGGGGAATCATAACTGGGGAATCAGAGGCGGGGAATCAGAGTTGGGGAATCAGAGGCAGGGTATCAGATATGGGGAATCAGAGGCGGGGAATCAGAGGCGGGGAAACTGAGGCGGGGAATCAGATATGGGGAATCAGAGGTGGGGAATCAGAGGCGGTGAATCAGAGATGGGGAATCGGAGGCCGGGAATTAGAGTCAGTGAATCAGATGCGGGTAATCAGAGGTGGGGAATCAGAGCTGGGGAATCAGAGGCGGGGAATCAGAGTCGGGGAATCAGAGGTGGGGAATCAGAGATGGGGAATCAGAGGCGGGGAATCAGAGGCCGGGAATCAGAGGCCGGGAATCATTTGTGGGGAATCAGAGGCCGGGAATTAGCGGTGGTGAATCAGAGATGTGGAATCAGAGGCGGGGATTCAGAGGCGGGGAATCAGACGCGGGGAATCAGAGGCGGGGAATCAGAGCTGGGGAATCAGAGGCGGGGAATGTGAGTTTGGGAATCAGAGGCGGGGAATAAGATATGGGGAATCAGATATGGGGAATCAGAGGTGGGGCATCAGAGGCTGGAATCAGAATTGGGGAATCAGACATGGGGAATCAGAGAAGAGGAATCAGAGGCAGTGAATCAGAGATGGTGAATCAGAGGCGGGGAATCACAGGCAGGGAATCAGACGCAGGGAATCAGTGGTGGTGAATCAGAGATGGGGAATCAGAGGCGGGGAATCAGAGGCAAGGAATCAGACACGGGGAATCAGAGGCGGGGAATCAGAGCTGGGGAATCAGAGGCGGGGCATCAGAGTTGGGGAATCAGAGGTGGGGAATCAGATATGGGGAAACAGAGGCGGGGAATCAGAAGTGGGGAAACAGAGGCAGGGAATCAGATATTGGGAATCAGAGGTGGGGAATCAGAGGCAGGGAATCAGATGTTGGGAATCAGAGCTGGGGAATCAGATATGGGGAATCAGAGATGGGGAATCAGAGGCAGGGAATCAGAGGCGGGGAATCAGAGGTGGGGAATCTGAGTCCGGGAACCAGAGATGGGGAATCAGAGGTGGGGAATCAGATACGGGGAATCAGAGGTGGGGAATCAGAGGCGGGGAAACAGAGATGGCTTATCAGATATGGGGAATCAGAGGTGGGGAATCAGAGGCGGTGAATCAGAGATGTGGAATCAGAGGCGGGGAATCGGAGTTGGGGAATCAGAGGTGGGGAATCAGAGCTGGGGAATCAGAGGCGGGAAATCGGAGTTGGGGAATCAGAGGTGGGTAATCAGATATGGGGAAACAGAGGAGGGGAATCAGAGGTGGGGAATCAGAGGCAGAGAATCAGATGTGGGGAATCAGAGCTGGGGAATCAGAGGCGGGGAATCTGAGTTTGGGAATCAGAGGCGGAGAATAAGATATGGGGAATCAGAGGCGGGCAATCAGATATGGGCAATCAGAGGAGGGGAATCAGAGGTTGGGCATCAGAGGCGGGAATAAGAATTGGGGAATCAGACATGGGGAATCAGAGAAGGGGAATCAGAGGCAGTAAATCAGAGATGGTGAATCAGAGGCGGGGAATCACAGGCAGGGAATCAGACGCAGGGAATCAGTGGTGGTGAATCCAAGATGGGGAATCAGAGGCGGGGAATCAGAGGCAGGGAATTAGACACGGGGAATCAGAGGTGGGAATCAGAGCTGAGGAAGCAGAGGCGGGGAATCAGAGTTGGGGAATCAGAGGTGGGGAATCAGATATGGGGAAACAGAGGCGGGGAATCAGAGGTGGGGAAACAGAGGCAGGGAATCAGATATTGGGAATCAGAGGTGGGGAATCAGAGGCAGGGAATCAGATGTGGGGAATCAGAGCTGGGGAATCAGAGGCGGGGAATCTGAGTTTTGGAATCAGAGTCGGGGAATAAGATATGGGGAATCAGAGGCGTGGAATCAGATATGGGCAATCAGAGGAGGGGAATCAGAGGTGGGGTATCAGAGGCGGGAATCAGAATTGGGGAATCAGACATGGGGAATCAGAGAAGGGGAATCAGAGGCAGTGAATCAGAGATGGTGAATCAGAGGCGGGGAATCACAGGCAGGGAATCAGACGCAGGGAATCAGTGGTGGTGAATCCAAGATGGGGAATCAGAGGCGGGGAATCAGAGGCAGGGAATTAGACACGGGGAATCAGAGTTGGGGAATCAGAGGTGGGGAATCAGATATGGGGAATCAGAGTTGGGGAATCAGAGGCTGGGAATCAGATATGGGGCATCAGAGGCAGGGAATCAGATAGGGGAATCAGAGGCGGGGAATTAGTGGCAGGGAATCAGAGGCGGGGAATCAGAGGCGGGATATCAGAGGCAGGGAATCAGATGTGGGGAATCAGACATGGGGAATCAGAGGAAGGGAATCAGAGGCGGGGATTCAGAAGCGGGAATCAAAGGCCGGGAATGAGAGGCCGGGAATCAGAGGTGGGGATTCAGAGTCCGGGAATGAGAGATGGGGAATCAGAGGCTGGGAATCAGATATGGGGAATCAGAGGCTGGGAATCAGAAGGCGGGGAAACAGAGGTGGCTAATCAGATATGGGGAATCAGAGGTGGGGAATCAGAGGCAGTGAATCAGAGATGGGAAATCAGAGGCGGGGAATCAGAGGCAGGGCATCAGAAACGTGGAATCAGAGTCGGGGAATCAGAGCTGGGGAATCAGAGGCGGGGAATCAGAGTTGGGGAATCAGAGGTGGGGAATCAGATATGGGGAAACAGAGGCGGGGAATCAGAGGCGGGGAAACAGAGGCGGGGAATCAGATATTGGGAATCAGAGGTGGGGAATCAGAGGCAGGGAATCAGAATTTGGGAATCAGAGATGGGGAATCAGAGCTGGGGAATCTGAGGTGGGGAATCAGAATTTGGGAATCAGAGATGGGGAATCAGAGATGGGGAATCAGAGGCGCGGAATCAGACGTGGAGAATCAGAGGTGGTTAATCACAGATTGGGAATCAGAGGCAGGGAATCAGAAGCAGGGAATCAGACGCGGGGAATCAGAGGCGGGGAATCAGAGCTGAGGAATCAGAGGCGGGGAATCAGAGTTGGGGAATCAGAGTCGGGGTATCAGATATGGAGAATCAGAGGCGGGGAATCAGAGGCGGAGAAAGAGAGGAGGGGTATCAGATATGGGGAACCAGAGGTGGGGAATCGGAGGGCGGGAATCAGAGATGGGGAATCAGAGGCAGGGAATCAGATATGGGGAGTCAGAGGCGGGGAATCAGAGGCAGGGAGTCGGATGTGGGGAATCAGAGATGGGGAATCAGAGGCAGGGAATCAGAGGCGGGGAATCAGAAGCGGGGAATCATATTCCGGGAATCAGATGCTGGGAATCAGAGGTGGGGAATCTGAGTCCGGGAATCAGAGATGGGGAATCAGAGGCGGGGAATCAGATATGGGGAATCAGAAGCGGGGAATCAGAGGCGGGGTAACAGAGAGGCTTTTCAGATATGGGGAATCTGAGGTGGTGAATCAGAGGCGGTGAATCAGAGATGGGGAATCAGAGGCGGGGAATCAGAGGCAGGGAATCAGACACGGGGAATCAGAGGCGGGGAATCAAAGCTGGGGATTCAGAGGCGGGGAATCAGAGTTGGGGAATCAGAGGTGGGGAATCAGATATGGGGAAACAGAGGCGTGGAATCAGAGGTGGGGAAACAGAGGCAGGGAATCAGATATTGGGAATCAGAGGTGGGGAATCAGAGGCAGGGAATCAGATGTGGGGAATCAGAGCTGGGGAATCAGAGGCGGGGAATCTGAGTTTGGGAATCAGAGTCGGGGAATAAGATATGGGGAATCAGAGGCGGGGAATCAGATATGGGGAATCAGAGGAGGGGAATCAGAGGTGGGGCATCAGAGGTGGGAATCAGAATTGGGGAATCAGACATGGGGAATCAGAGAAGGGGAATCAGAGGCAGTGAATCAGAGATGGTGAATCAGAGGCCGGGAATCACAGGCAGGGAATCAGACGCAGGGAATCAGTGGTGGTGAATCCAAGATGGGGAATCAGAGGCGGGGAATCAGAGGCAGCGAATTAGACACGGGGAATCAGAGGTGGGGAATCAGAGCTGAGGAATCAGAGGCGGGGAATCAGAGTTGGGGAATCAGAGGCAGGGAATCAGATATGGGGCATCAGAGGCAGGGAATCAGATATGGGGAATCAGAGGCGGGGAATTAGTGGCATGGAATCAGAGGCAGGAAATCAGAGGCGGGGTATCAGAGGCAGGGAATCAGATGTGGGGAATCAGACATGGGGAATCAGAGGCAGGGAATCAGAGGCGGGGAATTACAAGCGGGGAATCATAGGCCGGGAATCAGAGGCCGGGAATCAGATATGGGGAATCAGCGGCGGGGAAACTGAGGCGGGGAATCAGACGCGGAGGTGGTTAATCACAGATGGGGAATCAGAGGCAGGGAATCAGAAGCAGGGAATCAGACGCGGGGAATCAGAGGTGGGGAATCATAACTGGGGAATCAGAGGCGGGGAATCAGAGTTGGGGAATCAGAGGTGGGGTATCAGATATGGGGAATCAGAGGCGGGGAATCAGAGGCAGGGAAACTGAGGCGTGGAATCAGATATGGGGAATCAGAGGTGGGGAATCAGAGGCGGTGAATCAGAGATGGGGAATCAGAGGCCGGGAATTAGAGTCAGGGAATCAGACGCGGGTAATCAGAGGTGGGGAATCAGAGCTGGGGAATCAGAGGCGGGTAATCAGAGTCGGGGAATCAGAGGCGGGGAATCAGAGATGGGGAATCAGAGGCGGGGAATCAGAGGCCGGGAATCAGAGGCCGGGAATCAGTTGTGGGGAATCAAAGGCCGGGAATTAGAGGTGGTGAATCAGAGATGGGGAATCAGAGGCTGGGATTCAGAGGCGGGGAATCAGACGCGGGGAATCAGAGGCGGGGAATCAGAGCTGGGGAATCAGAGGCGGGGAATCTGAGTTTGGGAATCAGAGGCGGGGAATAAGATATGGGGAATCAGAGGCGGGGAATCAGATATGGGGAATCAGAGGAGGTGAATCAGAGGTGGGGCATCAGAGGCGGGAATCAGAATTGGGGAATCAGACATGGGGAATCAGAGAAGGGGAATCAGAGGCAGTGAATCAGAGATGGTGAATCAGAGGCGGGGAATCACAGGCAGGAAATCAGACGCAGGGAATCAGTGGTGGTGAATCAGAGATGGGGAATCAGAGGCGGGGAATCAGAGGCAAGGAATCAGACACGGGGAATCAGAGGCGGGGAATCAGAGCTGGGGAATCAGAGGCGGGGAATCAGAGTTGGGAAATCAGAGGTGGGGAATCAGATATGGGGAAACAGAGGCGGGGAATCAGAAGTGGGGAAACAGAGGCAGGGAATCAGATATTGGGAATCAGAGGTGGGGAATCAGAGGCAGGAAATCAGATGTTGGGAATCAGAGCTGGGGAATCAGATATGGGGAATCAGAGATGGGGAATCAGAGGCAGGGAATCAGAGGCGGGGAATCAGAGGTGGGGAATCTGAGTCCGGGAATCAGAGATGGGGAATCAGAGGCGGGGAATCAGATATGGGGAATCAGAGGTGGGGAATCAGAGGCGGGGAAACAGAGATGGCTTATCAGATATGGGGAATCAGAGGTGGGGAATCAGAGGCGGTGAATCAGAGATGTGGAATCAGAGGCGGTGAATCAGAGATGGGGAATCAGAGGTGGGTAATCAGATATGGGGAAACAGAGGCGGGGAATCAGAGGTGGGGAATCAGAGGCAGAGAATCAGATGTGGGGAATCAGAGGCGGGGAATCTGAGTTTGGGGATCAGAGGCGGAGAATAAGATATGGGGAATCAGAGGCGGGGAATCAGATATGGGCAATCAGAGGAGGGGAATCAGAGGTTGGGCATCAGAGGCGGGAATCAGAATTGGGGAATCAGACATGGGGAATCAGAGAAGGGGAATCAAAGGCAGTGAATCAAAGATGGTGAATCAGAGGCGGGGAATCACAGGCAGGGAATCAGACGCTGGGAATCAGTGGTGGTGAATCCAAGATGGGGAATCAGAGGCGGGGAATCAGAGGCAGGGAATTAGACACGGGGAATCAGAGGTGGGGAATCAGAGCTGAGGAATCAGAGGCGGGGAATCAGAGTTGGGGAATCAGAGGCAGGGAATCAGATATCGGGCATCAGAGGCAGGGAATCAGATATGGGGAATCAGAGGCGGGGAATTAGTGGCATGGAATCAGAGGCAGGAAATCAGAGGCGGGGTATCAGAGGCAGGGAATCAGATGTGGGGAATCAGACATGGGGAATCAGAGGCAGGGAATCAGAGGCGGGGAATTACAAGCGGGGAATCATAGGCCGGGAATCAGAGGCCGGGAATCAGATATGGGGAATCAGCGGCGGGGAAACTGAGGCGGGGAATCAGACGCGGAGGTGGTTAATCACAGATGGGGAATCAGAGGCAGGGAATCAGAAGCAGGGAATCAGACGCGGGGAATCAGAGGTGGGGAATCATAACTGGGGAATCAGAGGCGGGGAATCAGAGTTGGGGAATCAGAGGTGGGGTATCAGATATGGGGAATCAGAGGCGGGGAATCAGAGGCGGGGAAACTGAGGCGGGGAATCAGATATGGGGAATCAGAGGTGGGGAATCAGAGGCGGTGAATCAGAGATGGGGAATCAGAGGCCGGGAATTAGAGTCAGGGAATCAGACGCGGGTAATCAGAGGTGGGGAATCAGAGCTGGGGAATCAGAGGCGGGGAATCAGAGTCGGGGAATCAGAGGCGGGGAATCAGAGATGGGGAATCAGAGGCGGGGAATCAGAGGCCGGGAATCAGAGGCCGGGAATCAGTTGTGGGGAATCAAAGGCCGGGAATTAGAGGTGGTGAATCAGAGATGGGGAATCAGAGGCTGGGATTCAGAGGCGGGGAATCAGACGCGGGGAATCAGAGGCGGGGAATCAGAGCTGGGGAATCAGAGGCGGGGAATCTGAGTTTGGGAATCAGAGGCGGGGAATAAGATATGGGGAATCAGAGGCGGGGAATCAGATATGGGGAATCAGAGGAGGGGAATCAGAGGTGGGGCATCAGAGGCGGGAATCAGAATTGGGGAATCAGACATGGGGAATCAGAGAAGGGGAATCAGAGGCAGTGAATCAGAGATGGTGAATCAGAGGCGGGGAATCACAGGCAGGAAATCAGACGCAGGGAATCAGTGGTGGTGAATCAGAGGTGGGGAATCAGATATGGGGAATCAGAGTTGGGGAATCAGAGGCTGGGAATCAGATATGGGGCATCAGAGGCAGGGAATCAGATAGGGGAATCAGAGGCGGGGAATTAGTGGCAGGGAATCAGAGGCGGGGAATCAGAGGCGGGATATCAGAGGCAGGGAATCAGATGTGGGGAATCAGACATGGGGAATCAGAGGAAGGGAATCAGAGGCGGGGATTCAGAAGCGGGAATCAAAGGCCGGGAATGAGAGGCCGGGAATCAGAGGTGGGGATTCAGAGTCCGGGAATCAGAGATGGGGAATCAGAGGCTGGGAATCAGATATGGGGAATCAGAGGCTGGGAATCAGAGGCGGGGAAACAGAGGTGGCTAATCAGATATGGGGAATCAGAGGTGGGGAATCAGAGGCAGTGAATCAGAGATGGGAAATCAGAGGCGGGGAATCAGAGGCAGGGCATCAGAAACGTGGAATCAGAGTCGGGGAATCAGAGCTGGGGAATCAGAGGCGGGGAATCAGAGTTGGGGAATGAGAGGTGGGGAATCAGATATGGGGAAACAGAGGCGGGGAATCAGAGGCGGGGAAACAGAGGCGGGGAATCAGATATTGGGAATCAGAGGTGGGGAATCAGAGGCAGGGAATCAGAATTTGGGAATCAGAGATGGGGAATCAGAGCTGGGGAATCTGAAGCGGGGAATCAGAATTTGGGAATCAGAGATGGGGAATCAGAGATGGGGAATCAGAGGCGCGGAATCAGACGTGGAGAATCAGAGGTGGTTAATCACAGATTGGGAATCAGAGGCAGGGAATCAGAAGCAGGGAATCAGACGCGGGGAATCAGAGGCGGGGAATCAGAGCTGAGGAATCAGAGGCGGGGAATCAGAGTTGGGGAATCAGAGTCGGGGTATCAGATATGGAGAATCAGAGGCGGGGAATCAGAGGCGGGGAAAGAGAGGAGGGGTATCAGATATGGGGAACCAGAGGTGGGGAATCGGAGGGCGGGAATCAGAGATGGGGAATCAGAGGCAGGGAATCAGATATGGGGAATCAGAGGCGGGGAATCAGAGGCAGGCAGTCGGATGTGGGGAATCAGAGATGGGGAATCAGAGGCAGGGAATCAGAGGCGGGGAATCAGAAGTGGGGAATCATATTCCGGGAATCAGATGCTGGGAATCAGAGGTGGGGAATCTGAGTCCGGGAATCAGAGATGGGGAATCAGAGGCGGGGAATCAGATATGGGGAATCAGAAGCGGGGAATCAGAGGCGGGGTAACAGAGAGGCTTATCAGATATGGGGAATCTGAGGTGGTGAATCAGAGGCGGTGAATCAGAGATGGGGAATCAGAGGCGGGGAATCAGAGGCAGGGAATAAGACACGGGGAATCAGAGGCGGGGAATCAAAGCTGGGGATTCAGAGGCGGGGAATCAGAGTTGGGGAATCAGAGGTGGGGAATCAGATATGGGGAAACAGAGGCGTGGAATCAGAGGTGGGGAAACAGAGGCAGGGAATCAGATATTGGGAATCAGAGGTGGGGAATCAGAGGCAGGGAATCAGATGTGGGGAATCAGAGCTGGGGAATCAGAGGCGGGGAATCTGAGTTTGGGAATCAGAGTCGGGGAATAAGATATGGGGAATCAGAGGCGGGGAATCAGATATGGGGAATCAGAGGAGGGGAATCAGAGGTGGGGCATCAGAGGTGGGAATCAGAATTGGGGAATCAGACATGGGGAATCAGAGAAGGGGAATCAGAGGCAGTGAATCAGAGATGGTGAATCAGAGGCCGGGAATCACAGGCAGGGAATCAGACGCAGGGAATCAGTGGTGGTGAATCCAAGATGGGGAATCAGAGGCGGGGAATCAGTGGCAGGGAATTAGACACGGGGAATCAGAGGTGGGGAATCAGAGCTGAGGAATCAGAGGCGGGGAATCAGAGTTGGGGAATCAGAGGCAGGGAATCAGATATGGGGCATCAGAGGCAGGGAATCAGATATGCGGAATCAGAGGCGGGGAATTAGTGGCATGGAATCAGAGGCAGGAAATCAGAGGCGGGGTATCAGAGGCAGGGAATCAGATGTGGGGAATCAGACATGGGGAATCAGAGGCAGGGAATCAGAGGCGGGGAATTACAAGCGGGGAATCATAGGCCGGGAATCAGAGGCCGGGAATCAGATATGGGGAATCAGCGGCGGGGAAACTGAGGCGGGGAATCAGACGCGGAGGTGGTTAATCACAGATGGGGAATCAGAGGCAGGGAATCAGAAGCAGGGAATCAGACGCGGGGAATCAGAGGTGGGGAATCATAACTGGGGAATCAGAGGCGGGGAATCAGAGTTGGGGAATCAGAGGTGGGGTATCAGATATGGGGAATCAGAGGCGGGGAATCAGAGGCAGGGAAACTGAGGCGTGGTATCAGATATGGGGAATCAGAGGTGGGGAATCAGAGGCGGTGAATCAGAGATGGGGAATCAGAGGCCGGGAATTAGAGTCAGGGAATCAGACGCGGGTAATCAGAGGTGGGGAATCAGAGCTGGGGAATCAGAGGCGGGTAATCAGAGTCGGGGAATCAGAGGCGGGGAATCAGAGATGGGGAATCAGAGGCGGGGAATCAGAGGCCGGGAATCAGAGGCCGGGAATCAGTTGTGGGGAATCAAAGGCCGGGAATTAGAGGTGGTGAATCAGAGATGGGGAATCAGAGGCTGGGATTCAGAGGCGGGGATCAGACGCGGGGAATCAGAGGCGGGAAATCAGAGCTGGGGAATCAGAGGCGGGGAATCTGAGTTTGGGAATCAGAGGCGGGGAATAAGATATGGGGAATCAGAGGCGGGGAATCAGATATGGGGAATCAGAGGAGGTGAATCAGAGGTGGGGCATCAGAGGCGGGAATCAGAATTGGGGAATCAGACATGGGGAATCAGAGAAGGGGAATCAGAGGCAGTGAATCAGAGATGGTGAATCAGAGGCGGGGAATCACAGGCAGGAAATCAGACGCAGGGAATCAGTGGTGGTGAATCAGAGATGGGGAATCAGAGGCGGGGAATCAGAGGCAAGGAATCAGACACGGGGAATCAGAGGCGGGGAATCAGAGCTGGGGAATCAGAGGCGGGGAATCAGAGTTGGGAAATCAGAGGTGGGGAATCAGATATGGGGAAACAGAGGCGGGGAATCAGAAGTGGGGAAACAGAGGCAGGGAATCAGATATTGGGAATCAGAGGTGGGGAATCAGAGGCAGGAAATCAGATGTTGGGAATCAGAGCTGGGGAATCAGATATGGGGAATCAGAGATGGGGAATCAGAGGCAGGGAATCAGAGGCGGGGAATCAGAGGTGGGGAATCTGAGTCCGGGAATCAGAGATGGGGAATCAGAGGCGGGGAATCAGATATGGGGAATCAGAGGTGGGGAATCAGAGGCGGGGAAACAGAGATGGCTTATCAGATATGGGGAATCAGAGGTGGGGAATCAGAGGCGGTGAATCAGAGA
This sequence comes from Narcine bancroftii, assembly GCF_036971445.1. Classification (NCBI taxonomy): domain Eukaryota; kingdom Metazoa; phylum Chordata; class Chondrichthyes; order Torpediniformes; family Narcinidae; genus Narcine; species Narcine bancroftii. The sequence continues at coordinate 2,442,445 of NW_027211797.1, forward strand.
TGTGGAATCAGAGGCGGTGAATCAGAGATGGGGAATCAGAGGTGGGTAATCATATATGGGGAAACAGAGGCGGGGAATCAGAGGTGGGGAATCAGAGGCAGAGAATCAGATGTGGGGAATCAGAGGCGGGGAATCTGAGTTTGGGGATCAGAGGCGGAGAATAAGATATGGGGAATCAGAGGCGGGGAATCAGATATGGGCAATCAGAGGAGGGGAATCAGAGGTTGGGCATCAGAGGCGGGAATCAGAATTGGGGAATCAGACATGGGGAATCAGAGAAGGGGAATCAAAGGCAGTGAATCAAAGATGGTGAATCAGAGGCGGGGAATCACAGGCAGGGAATCAGACGCAGGGAATCAGTGGTGGTGAATCCAAGATGGGGAATCAGAGGCGGGGAATCAGAGGCAGGGAATTAGACACGGGGAATCAGAGGTGGGGAATCAGAGCTGAGGAATCAGAGGCGGGGAATCAGAGTTGGGGAATCAGAGGCAGGGAATCAGATATCGGGCATCAGAGGCATGGAATCAGATATGGGGAATCAGAGGCGGGGAATTACTGGCATGGAATCAGAGGCAGGAAATCAGAGGCGGGGTATCAGAGGCAGGGAATCAGATGTGGGGAATCAGACATGGGGAATCAGAGGCAGGGAATCAGAGGCGGGGAATTACAAGCGGGGAATCATAGGCCGGGAATCAGAGGCCGGGAATCAGATATGGGGAATCAGCGGCGGGGAAACTGAGGCGGGGAATCAGACGCGGAGGTGGTTAATCACAGATGGGGAATCAGAGGCAGGGAATCAGAAGCAGGGAATCAGACGCGGGGAATCAGAGGTGGAGAATCATAACTGGGGAATCAGAGGCGGGGAATCAGAGTTGGGGAATCAGAGGTGGGGTATCAGATATGGGGAATCAGAGGCGGGGAATCAGAGGCGGGGAAACTGAGGCGGGGAATCAGATATGGGGAATCAGAGGTGGGGAATCAGAGGCGGTGAATCAGAGATGGGGAATCAGAGGCCGGGAATTAGAGTCAGGGAATCAGACGCGGGTAATCAGAGGTGGGGAATCAGAGCTGGGGAATCAGAGGCGGGGAATCAGAGTCGGGGAATCAGAGGCGGGGAATCAGAGATGGGGAATCAGAGGCTGGGAATCAGAGGCCGGGAATCAGAGGCCGGGAATCAGTTGTGGGGAATCAAAGGCCGGGAATTAGAGGTGGTGAATCAGAGATGGGGAATCAGAGGCTGGGATTCAGAGGCGGGGAATCAGACGCGGGGAATCAGAGGCGGGGAATCAGAGCTGGGGAATCAGAGGTGGGGAATCTGAGTTTGGGAATCAGAGGCGGGGAATAAGATATGGGGAATCAGAGGCGGGGAATCAGATATGGGGAATCAGAGGAGGGGAATCAGAGGTGGGGCATCAGAGGCGGGAATCAGAATTGGGGAATCAGACATGGGGAATCAGAGAAGGGGAATCAGAGGCAGTGAATCAGAGATGGTGAATCAGAGGCGGGGAATCACAGGCAGGAAATCAGACGCAGGGAATCAGTGGTGGTGAATCAGAGATGGGGAATCAGAGGCGGGGAATCAGAGGCAAGGAATCAGACACGGGGAATCAGAGGCGGGGAATCAGAGCTGGGGAATCAGAGGCGGTGAATCAGAGTTGGGGATTCAGAGGTGGGGAATCAGATATGGGGAAACAGAGGCGGGGAATCAGAAGTGGGGAAACAGAGGCAAGGAATCAGATATTGGGAGTCAGAGGTGGGGAATCAGAGGCAGGAAATCAGATGTTGGGAATCAGAGCTGGGGAATCAGATATGGGGAATCAGAGATGGGGAATCAGAGGCAGGGAATCAGAGGCGGGGAATCAGAGGTGGGGAATCTGAGTCCGGGAATCAGAGATGGGGAATCAGAGGCGGGGAATCAGATATGGGGAATCAGAGGTGGGGAATCAGAGGCGGGGAAACAGAGATGGCTTATCAGATATGGGGAATCAGAGGTGGGGAATCAGAGGCGGTGAATCAGAGATGTGGAATCAGAGGCGGGGTATCAGAGGCAGGGAATCAGACACGGGGAATCAGAGGCGGGGAATCAGAGCTGGGGAATCAGAGGCGGGGAATCAGAGTTGGGGAATCAGAGGTGGGTAATCAGATATGGGCAATCAGAGGAGGGGAATCAGAGGTTGGGCATCAGAGGCGGGAATAAGAATTGGGGAATCAGACATGGGGAATCAGAGAAGGGGAATCAGAGGCAGTAAATCAGAGATGGTGAATCAGAGGCGGGGAATCACAGGCAGGGAATCAGACGCAGGGAATCAGTGGTGGTGAATCCAAGATGGGGAATCAGAGGCGGGGAATCAGAGGCAGGGAATTAGACACGGGGAATCAGAGGTGGGAATCAGAGCTGAGGAAGCAGAGGCGGGGAATCAGAGTTGGGGAATCAGAGGTGGGGAATCAGATATGGGGAAACAGAGGCGGGGAATCAGAGGTGGGGAAACAGAGGCAGGGAATCAGATATTGGGAATCAGAGGTGGGGAATCAGAGGCAGGGAATCAGATGTGGGGAATCAGAGCTGGGGAATCAGAGGCGGGGAATCTGAGTTTTGGAATCAGAGTCGGGGAATAAGATATGGGGAATCAGAGGCGTGGAATCAGATATGGGCAATCAGAGGAGGGGAATCAGAGGTGGGGTATCAGAGGCGGGAATCAGAATTGGGGAATCAGACATGGGGAATCAGAGAAGGGGAATCAGAGGCAGTGAATCAGAGATGGTGAATCAGAGGCGGGGAATCACAGGCAGGGAATCAGACGCAGGGAATCAGTGGTGGTGAATCCAAGATGGGGAATCAGAGGCGGGGAATCAGAGGCAGGGAATTAGACACGGGGAATCAGAGTTGGGGAATCAGAGGTGGGGAATCAGATATGGGGAATCAGAGTTGGGGAATCAGAGGCTGGGAATCAGATATGGGGCATCAGAGGCAGGGAATCAGATAGGGGAATCAGAGGCGGGGAATTAGTGGCAGGGAGTCAGAGGCGGGGAATCAGAGGCGGGATATCAGAGGCAGGGAATCAGATGTGGGGAATCAGACATGGGGAATCAGAGGAAGGGAATCAGAGGCGGGGATTCAGAAGCGGGAATCAAAGGCCGGGAATGAGAGGCCGGGAATCAGAGGTGGGGATTCAGAGTCCGGGAATGAGAGATGGGGAATCAGAGGCTGGGAATCAGATATGGGGAATCAGAGGCTGGGAATCAGAAGGCGGGGAAACAGAGGTGGCTAATCAGATATGGGGAATCAGAGGTGGGGAATCAGAGGCAGTGAATCAGAGATGGGAAATCAGAGGCGGGGAATCAGAGGCAGGGCATCAGAAACGTGGAATCAGAGTCGGGGAATCAGAGCTGGGGAATCAGAGGCGGGGAATCAGAGTTGGGGAATCAGAGGTGGGGAATCAGATATGGGGAAACAGAGGCGGGGAATCAGAGGCGGGGAAACAGAGGCGGGGAATCAGATATTGGGAATCAGAGGTGGGGAATCAGAGGCAGGGAATCAGAATTTGGGAATCAGAGATGGGGAATCAGAGCTGGGGAATCTGAGGTGGGGAATCAGAATTTGGGAATCAGAGATGGGGAATCAGAGATGGGGAATCAGAGGCGCGGAATCAGACGTGGAGAATCAGAGGTGGTTAATCACAGATTGGGAATCAGAGGCAGGGAATCAGAAGCAGGGAATCAGACGCGGGGAATCAGAGGCGGGGAATCAGAGCTGAGGAATCAGAGGCGGGGAATCAGAGTTGGGGAATCAGAGTCGGGGTATCAGATATGGAGAATCAGAGGCGGGGAATCAGAGGCGGAGAAAGAGAGGAGGGGTATCAGATATGGGGAACCAGAGGTGGGGAATCGGAGGGCGGGAATCAGAGATGGGGAATCAGAGGCAGGGAATCAGATATGGGGAGTCAGAGGCGGGGAATCAGAGGCAGGGAGTCGGATGTGGGGAATCAGAGATGGGGAATCAGAGGCAGGGAATCAGAGGCGGGGAATCAGAAGCGGGGAATCATATTCCGGGAATCAGATGCTGGGAATCAGAGGTGGGGAATCTGAGTCCGGGAATCAGAGATGGGGAATCAGAGGCGGGGAATCAGATATGGGGAATCAGAAGCGGGGAATCAGAGGCGGGGTAACAGAGAGGCTTTTCAGATATGGGGAATCTGAGGTGGTGAATCAGAGGCGGTGAATCAGAGATGGGGAATCAGAGGCGGGGAATCAGAGGCAGGGAATCAGACACGGGGAATCAGAGGCGGGGAAACAAAGCTGGGGATTCAGAGGCGGGGAATCAGAGTTGGGGAATCAGAGGTGGGGAATCAGATATGGGGAAACAGAGGCGTGGAATCAGAGGTGGGGAAACAGAGGCAGGGAATCAGATATTGGGAATCAGAGGTGGGGAATCAGAGGCAGGGAATCAGATGTGGGGAATCAGAGCTGGGGAATCAGAGGCGGGGAATCTGAGTTTGGGAATCAGAGTCGGGGAATAAGATATGGGGAATCAGAGGCGGGGAATCAGATATGGGGAATCAGAGGAGGGGAATCAGAGGTGGGGCATCAGAGGTGGGAATCAGAATTGGGGAATCAGACATGGGGAATCAGAGAAGGGGAATCAGAGGCAGTGAATCAGAGATGGTGAATCAGAGGCCGGGAATCACAGGCAGGGAATCAGACGCAGGGAATCAGTGGTGGTGAATCCAAGATGGGGAATCAGAGGCGGGGAATCAGAGGCAGCGAATTAGACACGGGGAATCAGAGGTGGGGAATCAGAGCTGAGGAATCAGAGGCGGGGAATCAGAGTTGGGGAATCAGAGGCAGGGAATCAGATATGGGGCATCAGAGGCAGGGAATCAGATATGGGGAATCAGAGGCGGGGAATTAGTGGCATGGAATCAGAGGCAGGAAATCAGAGGCGGGGTATCAGAGGCAGGGAATCAGATGTGGGGAATCAGACATGGGGAATCAGAGGCAGGGAATCAGAGGCGGGGAATTACAAGCGGGGAATCATAGGCCGGGAATCAGAGGCCGGGAATCAGATATGGGGAATCAGCGGCGGGGAAACTGAGGCGGGGAATCAGACGCGGAGGTGGTTAATCACAGATGGGGAATCAGAGGCAGGGAATCAGAAGCAGGGAATCAGACGCGGGGAATCAGAGGTGGGGAATCATAACTGGGGAATCAGAGGCGGGGAATCAGAGTTGGGGAATCAGAGGTGGGGTATCAGATATGGGGAATCAGAGGCGGGGAATCAGAGGCAGGGAAACTGAGGCGTGGAATCAGATATGGGGAATCAGATATGGGGAATCAGCGGCGGGGAAACTGAGGCGGGGAATCAGACGCGGAGGTGGTTAATCACAGATGGGGAATCAGAGGCAGGGAATCAGAAGCAGGGAATCAGACGCGGGGAATCAGAGGTGGAGAATCATAACTGGGGAATCAGAGGCGGGGAATCAGAGTTGGGGAATCAGAGGTGGGGTATCAGATATGGGGAATCAGAGGCGGGGAATCAGAGGCGGGGAAACTGAGGCGGGGAATCAGATATGGGGAATCAGAGGTGGGGAATCAGAGGCGGTGAATCAGAGATGGGGAATCAGAGGCCGGGAATTAGAGTCAGGGAATCAGACGCGGGTAATCAGAGGTGGGGAATCAGAGCTGGGGAATCAGAGGCGGGGAATCAGAGTCGGGGAATCAGAGGCGGGGAATCAGAGATGGGGAATCAGAGGCTGGGAATCAGAGGCCGGGAATCAGAGGCCGGGAATCAGTTGTGGGGAATCAAAGGCCGGGAATTAGAGGTGGTGAATCAGAGATGGGGAATCAGAGGCTGGGATTCAGAGGCGGGGAATCAGACGCGGGGAATCAGAGGCGGGGAATCAGAGCTGGGGAATCAGAGGCGGGGAATCTGAGTTTGGGAATCAGAGGCGGGGAATAAGATATGGGGAATCAGAGGCGGGGAATCAGATATGGGGAATCAGAGGAGGGGAATCAGAGGTGGGGCATCAGAGGCGGGAATCAGAATTGGGGAATCAGACATGGGGAATCAGAGAAGGGGAATCAGAGGCAGTGAATCAGAGATGGTGAATCAGAGGCGGGGAATCACAGGCAGGAAATCAGACGCAGGGAATCAGTGGTGGTGAATCAGAGATGGGGAATCAGAGGCGGGGAATCAGAGGCAAGGAATCAGACACGGGGAATCAGAGGCGGGGAATCAGAGCTGGGGAATCAGAGGCGGGGAATCAGAGTTGGGGATTCAGAGGTGGGGAATCAGATATGGGGAAACAGAGGCGGGGAATCAGAAGTGGGGAAACAGAGGCAAGGAATCAGATATTGGGAGTCAGAGGTGGGGAATCAGAGGCAGGAAATCAGATGTTGGGAATCAGAGCTGGGGAATCAGATATGGGGAATCAGAGATGGGGAATCAGAGGCAGGGAATCAGAGGCGGGGAATCAGAGGTGGGGAATCTGAGTCCGGGAATCAGAGATGGGGAATCAGAGGCGGGGAATCAGATATGGGGAATCAGAGGTGGGGAATCAGAGGCGGGGAAACAGAGATGGCTTATCAGATATGGGGAATCAGAGGTGGGGAATCAGAGGCGGTGAATCAGAGATGTGGAATCAGAGGCGGGGTATCAGAGGCAGGGAATCAGACACGGGGAATCAGAGGCGGGGAATCAGAGCTGGGGAATCAGAGGCGGGGAATCAGAGTTGGGGAATCAGAGGTGGGTAATCAGATATGGGGAAACAGAGGCGGGGAATCAGAGGTGGGGAATCAGAGGCAGAGAATCAGATGTGGGGAATCAGAGGCGGGGAATCTGAGTTTGGGGATCAGAGGCGGAGAATAAGATATGGGGAATCAGAGGCGGGGAATCAGATATGGGCAATCAGAGGAGGGGAATCAGAGGTTGGGCATCAGAGGCGGGAATCAGAATTGGGGAATCAGACATGGGGAATCAGAGAAGGGGAATCAGAGGCAGTGAATCAAAGATGGTGAATCAGAGGCGGGGAATCACAGGCAGGGAATCAGACGCAGGGAATCAGTGGTGGTGAATACAAGATGGGGAATCAGAGGCGGGGAATCAGAGGCAGGGAATTAGACACGGGGAATCAGAGGTGGGGAATCAGAGCTGAGGAATCAGAGGTGGGGAATCAGAGTTGGGGAATCAGAGGCTGGGAATCAGATATGGGGCATCAGAGGCAGGGAATCAGATAGGGGAATCAGAGGCGGGGAATTAGTGGCAGGGAATCAGAGGCAGGGAATCAGAGGCGGGATATCAGAGGCAGGGAATCAGATGTGGGGAATCAGACATGGGGAATCAGAGGCAGGGAATCAGAGGCGCGGAATCAGAAGCGGGAATCAAAGGCCGGGAATGAGAGTCCGGGAATCAGAGGTGGGGAATCAGAGGATGGGAATCAGATATGGGGAATCAGAGGCTGGGAATCAGAGGCGGGGAAACAGAGGTGGCTAATCAGATATGGGGAATCAGAGGTGGGGAATCAGAGGCAGTGAATCAGAGATGGGAAATCAGAGGCGGGGAATCAGAGGCAGGGCATCAGACACGTGGAATCAGAGGCGGGGTATCAGAGCTGGGGAATCAGAGGCGGGGAATCAGAGTTGGGGAATCAGAGGTGGGGAATCAGATATGGGGAAACAGAGGCGGGGAATCAGAGGCGGGGAAACAGAGGCGGGGAATCAGATATTGGGAATCAGAGGTGGGGAATCAGAGGTGGGGAATCAGAGGCAGGGAATCAGAATTTGGGAATCAGAGATGGGGAATCAGAACTGGGGAATCAGAGGCGGGGAATCAGAATTTGGGAATCAGAGATGGGGAATCAGAGATGGGGAATCAGAGGCGCGGAATCAGACGTGGAGAATCAGAGGTGGTTAATCACAGATGGGGAATCAGAGGCAGGGAATCAGAAGCAGGGAATCAGACGCGGGGAATCAGAGGCGGGGAATCAGAGCTGAGGAATCAGAGGCGGGGAATCAGATTTGGGGAATCAGAGGCAGGGAATCAGATATGGGGAATCAGAGGCGGGGAATCAGAAGCAGGGAATCAGATGTGGGGAATCAGAGATGGGGAATCAGAGGCAGGGAATCAGAGGCGGGGAATCAGAAGCGGGGAATCATATTCCGGGAATCAGAGGCTGGGAATCAGAGGTGGGGAATCTGAGTCCGGGAATCAGAGATGGGGAATCAGAGGCGGGGAATCAGATATGGGGAATCAGAGGCGGGGTAACAGAGATGGCTTATCAGATATGGGGAATCTGAGGTGGTGAATCAGAGGCGGTGAATCAGATATGGGGAATCAGAGGCGGGGAAACTGAGGCGGGGAATCAGACGCGGAGAATCAGAGGTGGTTAATCACAGATGGGGAATCAGAGGCAGGGAATCAGAAGCAGGGAATCAGACGCGCGGAATCAGAGGTGGGGAATCATAACTGGGGAATCAGAGGCGGGGAATAAGAGTTGGGGAATCAGAGGCAGGGTATCAGATATGGGGAATCAGAGGCGGGGAATCAGAGGCGGGGAAACTGAGGCGGGGAATCAGATATGGGGAATCAGAGGTGGGGAATCAGAGGCGGTGAATCAGAGATGGGGAATCGGAGGCCGGGAATTAGAGTCAGGGAATCAGATGCGGGTAATCAGAGGTGGGGAATCAGAGCTGGGGTATCAGAGGCGGGGAATCAGAGTCGGGGAATCAGAGGCGGGGAATCAGAGATGGGGAATCAGAGGCGGGGAATCAGAGGCCGGGAATCAGAGGCCGGGAATCATTTGTGGGGAATCAGAGGCCGGGAATTAGCGGTGGTGAATCAGAGATGGGGAATCAGAGGCGGGGATTCAGAGGGGGGGAATCAGACGCGGGGAATCAGAGGCGGGGAATCAGAGCTGGGGAATCAGAGGCGGGGAATGTGAGTTTGGGAATCAGAGGCGGGGAATAAGATATGGGGAATCAGAGGCGGGGAATCAGATATGGGGAATCAGAGGTGGGGCATCAGAGGCGGGAATCAGAATTGGGGAATCAGACATGGGGAATCAGAGAAGGGGAATCAGAGGCAGTGAATCAGAGATGGTGAATCAGAGGCGGGGAATCACAGGCAGGGAATCAGACGCAGGGAATCAGTGGTGGTGAATCAGAGATGGGGAATCAGAGGCGGGGAATCAGAGGCAAGGAATCAGACACGGGGAATCAGAGGCGGGGAATCAGAGCTGGGGAATAAGAGGCGGGGTATCAGAGTTGGGGAATCAGAGGTGGGGAATCAGATATGGGGAAGCAGAGGCGGGGAATCAGAAGTGGGGAAACAGAGGCAGGGAATCAGATATTGGGAATCAGAGGTGGGGAATCAGAGGCAGGGAATCAGATGGGAATCAGAGCTGGGGAATCAGATATGGGGAATCAGAGATGGGGAATCAGAGGCAGGGAATCAGAGGCGGGGAATCAGAGGTGGGGAATCTGAGTCCGGGAACCAGAGATGGGGAATCAGAGGTGGGGAATCAGATATGGGGAATCAGAGGTGGGGAATCAGAGGCGGGGAAACAGAGATGGCTTATCAGATATGGGGAATCAGAGGTGGGGAATCAGAGGCGGTGAATCAGAGATGTGGAATCAGAGGCGGGGAATCGGAGGCAGGGAATCAGACACGGGGAATCAGAGGCGGGGAATCAGAGCTGGGGAATCAGAGGCGGGGAATCGGAGTTGGGGAATCAGAGGTGGGTAATCAGATATGGGGAAACAGAGGCGGGGAATCAGAGGTGGGGAATCAGAGGCAGAGAATCAGATGTGGGGAATCAGAGCTGGGGAATCAGAGGCGGGGAATCTGAGTTTGGGAATCAGAGGCGGAGAATAAGATATGGGGAATCAGAGGCGGGGAATCAGATATGGGCAATCAGAGGAGGGGAATCAGAAGTTGGGCATCAGAGGCGGGAATCAGAATTTGGGAATCAGACATGGGGAATCAGAGAAGGGGAATCAGAGGCAGTGAATCAGAGATGGTGAATCAGAGGCGGGGAATCACAGGCAGGGAATCAGACGCAGGGAATCAGTGGTGGTGAATCCAAGATGGGGAATCAGAGGCGGGGAATCAGAGGCAGGGAATTAGACACGGGGAATCAGAGGTGGGAATCAGAGCTGAGGAAGCAGAGGCGGGGAATCAGAGTTGGGGAATCAGAGGCTGGGAATCAGATAGGGGAATCAGAGGCGGGGAATTAGTGGCAGGGAATCAGAGGCGGGGAATCAGAGGCGGGATATCAGAGGCAGGGAATCAGATGTGGGGAATCAGACATGGGGAATCAGAGGCAGTGAATCAGAGGCGGGGAATAAGAAGCGGGAATCAAAGGCCGGGAATGAGAGGCCGGGAATCAGAGGTGGGGATTCAGAGTCCGGGAATCAGAGATGGGGAATCAGAGGCTGGGAATCAGATATGGGGAATCAGAGGCTGGGAATCAGAGGCGGGGAAACAGATGTGGCTAATCAGATATGGGGAATCAGAGGTGGGGAATCAGAGGCAGTGAATCAGAGATGGGAAATCAGAGGCGGGGAATCAGAGGCAGGGCATCAGACATGTGGAATCAGATGCGTGGAATCAGAGCTGGGGAATCAGAGGCGGGGAATCAGAGTTGGGGAATCAGAGGTGGGGAATCAGATATGGGGAAACAGAGGCGGGGAAACAGAGATGGCTTATCAGATATGGGGAATCAGAGGTGGGGAATCAGAGGACGTGAATCAGAGATGTGGAATCAGAGGCGGGGAATCGGAGGCAGGGAATCAGACACGGGGAATCAGAGGCGGGGAATCAGAGCTGGGGAATCAGAGGCGGGGAATCGGAGTTGGGGAATCAGAGGTGGGTAATCAGATATGGGGAAACAGAGGCGGGGAATCAGAGGTGGGGAATCAGAGGCAGAGAATCAGATGTGGGGAATCAGAGCTGGGGAATCAGAGGCGGGGAATCTGAGTTTGGGAATCAGAGGCGGAGAATAAGATATGGGGAATCAGAGGCGGGGAATCAGATATGGGCAATCAGAGTAGGGGAATCAGAAGTTGGGCATCAGAGGCGGGAATCAGAATTTGGGAATCAGACATGGGGAATCAGAGAAGGGGAATCAGAGGCAGTGAATCAGAGATGGTGAATCAGAGGCGGGGAATCACAGGCAGGGAATCAGACGCAGGGAATCAGTGGTGGTGAATCCAAGATGGGGAATCAGAGGCGGGGAATCAGAGGCAGGGAATTAGACACGGGGAATCAGAGGTGGGAATCAGAGCTGAGGAAGCAGAGGCGGGGAATCAGAGTTGGGGAATCAGAGGCTGGGAATCAGATAGGGGAATCAGAGGCGGGGAATTAGTGGCAGGGAATCAGAGGCGGGGAATCAGAGGCGGGATATCAGAGGCAGGGAATCAGATGTGGGGAATCAGACATGGGGAATCAGAGGCAGTGAATCAGAGGCGGGGAATAAGAAGCGGGAATCAAAGGCCGGGAATGAGAGGCCGGGAATCAGAGGTGGGGATTCAGAGTCCGGGAATCAGAGATGGGGAATCAGAGGCTGGGAATCAGATATGGGGAATCAGAGGCTGGGAATCAGAGGCGGGGAAACAGATGTGGCTAATCAGATATGGGGAATCAGAGGTGGGGAATCAGAGGCAGTGAATCAGAGATGGGAAATCAGAGGCGGGGAATCAGAGGCAGGGCATCAGACATGTGGAATCAGATGCGTGGAATCAGAGCTGGGGAATCAGAGGCGGGGAATCAGAGTTGGGGAATCAGAGGTGGGGAATCAGATATGGGGAAACAGAGGCGGGGAATCAGGGGTGGGGAAACAGAGGCGGGGAATCAGATATTGGGAATCATAGGTGGGGAATCAGAGGCAGGGAATCAGAATTTGGGAATCAGAGATGGGGAATCAGAGCTGGGGAATCAGAGGCGGGGAATCAGAATTTGGGAATCAGAGATGGGGAATCAGAGATGGGGAATCAGAGGCGCGGAATCAGACGTGGAGAATCAGATATGGGGAAACAGAGGCGGGGAATCAGAGGTGGAGAAACAGAGGCAGGGAATCAGATATTGGGAATCAGAGGTGGGGAATCAGAGGCAGGGAATCAGATGTGGAGAATCAGAGCTGGGGAATCAGAGGCGGGGAATCTGAGTTTGGGAATCAGAGTCGGGGAATAAGATATGGGGAATCAGAGGCGGGGAATCAGATATGGGCAATCAGAGGAGGGGAATCAGAGGTGGGGCATCAGAGGCGGGAATAAGAATTGGGGAATCAGACATGGGGAATCAGAGAAGGGGAATCAGAGGCAGTGAATCAGAGATGGTGAATCAGAGGCGGGGAATCACAGGCAGGGAATCAGACGCAGGGAATCAGTGGTGGTGAATCCAAGATGGGGAATCAGAGGCGGGGAATCAGAGGCAGGGAATTAGACACGGGGAATCAGAGATGGGGAATCAGAGCTGAGGAATCAGAGGCGGGGAATCAGAGTTGGGGAATCAGAGGCAGGGAATCAGATATGGGGCATCAGAGGCAGGGAATTAGATATGGGGAATCAGAGGTGGGGAATTAGTGGCATGGAATCAGAGGCGGGGAATCAGAGGCGGGGTATCAGAGGCAGGGAATCAGATGTGGGGAATCAGACATGGGGAATCAGAGGCAGGGAATCAGAGGCGGGGAATTACAAGCGGGGAATCATAGGCCGGGAATCAGAGGCCGGGAATCAGATATGGGGAATCAGCGGCGGGGAAACTGAGGCGGGGAATCAGACGCGGAGAATCAGAGGTGGTTAATCACAGATGGGGAATCAGAGGCAGGGAATCAGAAGCAGGGAATCAGACGCGGGGAATCAGAGGTGGGGAATCATAACTGGGGAATCAGAGGCGGGGAATCAGAATTGGGGAATCAGAGGCGGGGAATCTGAGTTTGGGAATCAGAGTCGGGGAATAAGATATGGGGAATCAGAGGCGGGGAATCAGATATGGGCAATCAGAGGAGGGGAATCAGAGGTGGGGCATCAGAGGCGGGAATCAGAATTGGGGAATCAGACATGGGGAATCAGAGAAGGTGGAATCAGAGGCAGTGAATCAGAGATGGTGAATCAGAGGCGGGGAATCACAGGCAGGGAATCAGACGCAGGGAATCAGTGGTGGTGAATCCAAGATGGGGAATCAGAGGCGGGGAATCAGAGGCAGGGAATTAGACACGGGGAATCAGAGGTGGGGAATCAGAGCTGAGGAATCAAGGCGGGGAATCAGAGTTGGGGAATCAGAGGCAGGGAATCAGATATGGAGAATCAGAGGCGGGGAATCAGAGGCGGGGAAAGAGAGGAGGGGTATCAGATATGGGGAACCAGAGGTGGGGAATCGGAGGGCGGGAATCAGAGATGGGGAATCAGAGGCAGGGAATCAGATATGGGGAATCAGAGGCGGGGAATCAGAGGCAGGGAGTCGGATGTGGGGAATCAGAGATGGGGAATCAGAGGCACGGAATCAGAGGCGGGGAATCAGAAGCGGGGAATCATATTCCGGGAATCAGATGCTGGGAATCAGAGGTGGGGAATCTGAGTCCGGGAATCAGAGATGGGGAATCAGAGGCGGGGAATCAGATATGGGGAATCAGAAGCGGGGAATCAGAGGCGGGGTAACAGAGAGTCTTATCAGATATGGGGAATCTGAGGTGGTGAATCAGAGGCGGTGAATCAGAGATGGGGAATCAGAGGCGGGGAATCAGAGGCAGGGAATCAGACACGGGGAATCAGAGGCGGGGAATCAAAGCTGGGGATTCAGAGGCGGGGAATCAGAGTTGGGGAATCAGAGGTGGGGAATCAGATATGGGGAAACAGAGGCGGGGAATCAGAGGTGGGGAAACAGAGGCAGGGAATCAGATATTGGGAATCAGAGGTGGGGTATCAGAGGCAGGGAATCAGATGTGGGGAATCAGAGCTGGGGAATCAGAGGCGGGGAATCTGAGTTTGGGAATCAGAGTCGGGGAATAAGATATGGGGAATCAGAGGCGGGGAATCAGATATGGGGAATCAGAGGAGGGGAATCAGAGGTGGGGCATCAGAGGCGGGAATCAGAATTGGGGAATCAGACATGGGGAATCAGAGAAGGGGAATCAGAGGCAGTGAATCAGAGATGGTGAATCAGAGGCCGGGAATCACAGGCAGGGAATCAGACGCAGGGAATCAGTGGTGGTGAATCCAAGATGGGGAATCAGAGGCGGGGAATCAGAGGCAGGGAATTAGACACGGGGAATCAGAGGTGGGGAATCAGAGCTGAGGAATCAGAGGCGGGGAATCAGAGTTGGGGAATCAGAGGCAGGGAATCAGATATGGGGCATCAGAGGCAGGGAATCAGATATGGGGAATCAGAGGCGGGGAATTAGTGGCATGGAATCAGAGGCAGGGAATCAGAGGCGGGGTATCAGAGGCAGGGAATCAGATGTGGGGAATCAGACATGGGGAATCAGAGGCAGGGAATCAGAGGCGGGGAATTACAAGCGGGGAATCATAGGCCGGGAATCAGAGGCCGGGAATCAGATATGGGGAATCAGCGGCGGGGAAACTGAGGCGGGGAATCAGACGCGGAGGTGGTTAATCACAGATGGGGAATCAGAGGCAGGGAATCAGAAGCAGGGAATCAGACGCGGGGAATCAGAGGTGGGGAATCATAACTGGGGAATCAGAGGCGGGGAATCAGAGTTGGGGAATCAGAGGTGGGGTATCAGATATGGGGAAACTGAGGCGGGGAATCAGATATGGGGAATCAGAGGTGGGGAATCAGAGGCGGTGAATCAGAGATGGGGAATCAGAGGCCGGGAATTAGAGTCAGGGAATCAGACGCGGGTAATCAGAGGTGGGGAATCAGAGCTGGGGAATCAGAGGCGGGGAATCAGAGTCGGGGAATAAGAGGCGGGGAATCAGAGATGGGGAATCAGAGGCGGGGAATCAGAGGCCGGGAATCAGAGGCCGGGAATCAGTTGTGGGGAATCAGAGGCCGGGAATTAGAGGTGGTGAATCAGAGATGGGGAATCAGAGGCTGGGATTCAGAGGCGGGGAATCAGACGCGGGGAATCAGAGGCGGGGAATCAGAGCTGGGGAATCAGAGGCGGGGAATCTGAGTTTGGGAATCAGAGGCGGGGAATAAGATATGGGGAATCAGAGGCGGGGAATCAGATATGGGGAATCAGAGGAGGGGAATCAGAGGTGGGGCATCAGTGGCGGGAATCAGAATTGGGGAATCAGACATGGGGAATCAGAGAAGGGGAATCAGAGGCAGTGAATCAGAGATGGTGAATCAGAGGCGGGGAATCACAGGCAGTAAATCAGACGCAGGGAATCAGTGGTGGTGAATCAGAGATGGGGAATCAGATACGGGGAATCAGAGGCAAGGAATCAGACACGGGGAATCAGAGGCGGGGAATCAGAGCTGGGGAATCAGAGGCGGGGAATCAGAGTTGGGGAATCAGAGGTGGGGAATCAGAGATGGGGAATCAGAGGCGCGGAATCAGACGTGGAGAATCAAAGGTGGTTAATCACAGATTGGGAATCAGAGGCAGGGAATCAGAAGCAGGGAATCAGACGCGGGGAATCAGAGGCGGGGAATCAGAGCTGAGGAATCAGAGGCGGGGAATCAGAGTTGGGGAATCAGAGTCGGGGTATAAGATATGGAGAATCAGAGGCGGGGAATCAGAGGCGGGGAAAGAGAGGAGGGGTATCAGATATGGGGAACCAGAGGTGGGGAATCGGAGGGCGGGAATCAGAGATGGGGAATCAGAGGCAGGGAATCAGATATGGGGAATCAGAGGCGGGGAATCAGAGGCAGGCAGTCGGATGTGGGGAATCAGAGATGGGGAATCAGAGGCAGGGAATCAGAGGCGGGGAATCAGAAGTGGGGAATCATATTCCGGGAATCAGATGCTGGGAATCAGAGGTTGGGAATCTGAGTCCGGGAATCAGAGATGGGGAATCAGAGGCGGGGAATCAGATATGGGGAATCAGAAGCGGGGAATCAGAGGCGGGGTAACAGAGAGGCTTATCAGATATGGGGAATCTGAGGTGGTGAATCAGAGGCGGTGAATCAGAGATGGGGAATCAGAGGCGGGGAATCAGAGGCAGGGAATAAGACACGGGGAATCAGAGGCGGGGAATCAAAGCTGGGGATTCAGAGGCGGGGAATCAGAGTTGGGGAATCAGAGGTGGGGAATCAGATATGGGGAAACAGAGGCGTGGAATCAGAGGTGGGGAAACAGAGGCAGGGAATCAGATATTGGGAATCAGAGGTGGGGAATCAGAGGCAGGGAATCAGATGTGGGGAATCAGAGCTGGGGAATCAGAGGCGGGGAATCTGAGTTTGGGAATCAGAGTCGGGGAATAAGATATGGGGAATCAGAGGCGGGGAATCAGATATGGGGAATCAGAGGAGGGGAATCAGAGGTGGGGCATCAGAGGTGGGAATCAGAATTGGGGAATCAGACATGGGGAATCAGAGAAGGGGAATCAGAGGCAGTGAATCAGAGATGGTGAATCAGAGGCCGGGAATCACAGGCAGGGAATCAGACGCAGGGAATCAGTGGTGGTGAATCCAAGATGGGGAATCAGAGGCGGGGAATCAGTGGCAGGGAATTAGACACGGGGAATCAGAGGTGGGGAATCAGAGCTGAGGAATCAGAGGCGGGGAATCAGAGTTGGGGAATCAGAGGCAGGGAATCAGATATGGGGCATCAGAGGCAGGGAATCAGATATGGGGAATCAGAGGCGGGGAATTAGTGGCATGGAATCAGAGGCAGGAAATCAGAGGCGGGGTATCAGAGGCAGGGAATCAGATGTGGGGAATCAGACATGGGGAATCAGAGGCAGGGAATCAGAGGCGGGGAATTACAAGCGGGGAATCATAGGCCGGGAATCAGAGGCCGGGAATCAGATATGGGGAATCAGCGGCGGGGAAACTGAGGCGGGGAATCAGACGCGGAGGTGGTTAATCACAGATGGGGAATCAGAGGCAGGGAATCAGAAGCAGGGAATCAGACACGGGGAATCAGAGGTGGGGAATCATAACTGGGGAATCAGAGGCGGGGAATCAGAGTTGGGGAATCAGAGGTGGGGTATCAGATATGGGGAATCAGAGGCGGGGAATCAGAGGCAGGGAAACTGAGGCGTGGTATCAGATATGGGGAATCAGAGGTGGGGAATCAGAGGCGGTGAATCAGAGATGGGGAATCAGAGGCCGGGAATTAGAGTCAGGGAATCAGACGCGGGTAATCAGAGGTGGGGAATCAGAGCTGGGGAATCAGAGGCGGGTAATCAGAGTCGGGGAATCAGAGGCGGGGAATCAGAGATGGGGAATCAGAGGCGGGGAATCAGAGGCCGGGAATCAGAGGCCGGGAATCAGTTGTGGGGAATCAAAGGCCGGGAATTAGAGGTGGTGAATCAGAGATGGGGAATCAGAGGCTGGGATTCAGAGGCGGGGAATCAGACGCGGGGAATCAGAGGCGGGGAATCAGAGCTGGGGAATCAGAGGCGGGGAATCTGAGTTTGGGAATCAGAGGTGGGGAATAAGATATGGGGAATCAGAGGCGGGGCATCAGATATGGGTAATCAGAGGAGGTGAATCAGAGGTGGGGCATCAGAGGCGGGAATCAGAATTGGGGAATCAGACATGGGGAATCAGAGAAGGGGAATCAGAGGCAGTGAATCAGAGATGGTGAATCAGAGGCGGGGAATCACAGGCAGGAAATCAGACGCAGGGAATCAGTGGTGGTGAATCAGAGATGGGGAATCAGAGGCGGGGAATCAGAGGCAAGGAATCAGACACGGGGAATCAGAGGCGGGGAATCAGAGCTGGGGAATCAGAGGCGGGGAATCAGAGTTGGGAAATCAGAGGTGGGGAATCAGATATGGGGAAACAGAGGCGGGGAATCAGAAGTGGGGAAACAGAGGCAGGGAATCAGATATTGGGAATCAGAGGTGGGGAATCAGAGGCAGGAAATCAGATGTTGGGAATCAGAGCTGGGGAATCAGATATGGGGAATCAGAGATGGGGAATCAGAGGCAGGGAATCAGAGGCGGGGAATCAGAGGTGGGGAATCTGAGTCCGGGAATCAGAGATGGGGAATCAGAGGCGGGGAATCAGATATGGGGAATCAGAGGTGGGGAATCAGAGGCGGGGAAACAGAGATGGCTTATCAGATATGGGGAATCAGAGGTGGGGAATCAGAGGCGGTGAATCAGAGATGTGGAATCAGAGGCGGTGAATCAGAGATGGGGAATCAGAGGTGGGTAATCATATATGGGGAAACAGAGGCGGGGAATCAGAGGTGGGGAATCAGAGGCAGAGAATCAGATGTGGGGAATCAGAGGCGGGGAATCTGAGTTTGGGGATCAGAGGCGGAGAATAAGATATGGGGAATCAGAGGCGGGGAATCAGATATGGGCAATCAGAGGAGGGGAATCAGAGGTTGGGCATCAGAGGCGGGAATCAGAATTGGGGAATCAGACATGGGGAATCAGAGAAGGGCAATCAAAGGCAGTGAATCAAAGATGGTGAATCAGAGGCGGGGAATCACAGGCAGGGAATTAGACACGGGGAATCAGAGGTGGGGAATCAGAGCTGAGGAATCAGAGGCGGGGAATCAGAGTTGGGGAATCAGAGGCAGGGAATCAGATATCGGGCATCAGAGGCAGGGAATCAGATATGGGGAATCAGAGGCGGGGAATTAGTGGCATGGAATCAGAGGCAGGAAATCAGAGGCGGGGTATCAGAGGCAGGGAATCAGATGTGGGGAATCAGACATGGGGAATCAGAGGCAGGGAATCAGAGGCGGGGAATTACAAGCGGGGAATCATAGGCCGGGAATCAGAGGCCGGGAATCAGATATGGGGAATCAGCGGCGGGGAAACTGAGGCGGGGAATCAGACGCGGAGGTGGTTAATCACAGATGGGGAATCAGAGGCAGGGAATCAGAAGCAGGGAATCAGACGCGGGGAATCAGAGGTGGAGAATCATAACTGGGGAATCAGAGGCGGGGAATCAGAGTTGGGGAATCAGAGGTGGGGTATCAGATATGGGGAATCAGAGGCGGGGAATCAGAGGCGGGGAAACTGAGGCGGGGAATCAGATATGGGGAATCAGAGGTGGGGAATCAGAGGCGGTGAATCAGAGATGGGGAATCAGAGGCCGGGAATTAGAGTCAGGGAATCAGACGCGGGTAATCAGAGGTGGGGAATCAGAGCTGGGGAATCAGAGGCGGGGAATCAGAGTCGGGGAATCAGAGGCGGGGAATCAGAGATGGGGAATCAGAGGCTGGGAATCAGAGGCCGGGAATCAGAGGCCGGGAATCAGTTGTGGGGAATCAAAGGCCGGGAATTAGAGGTGGTGAATCAGAGATGGGGAATCAGAGGCTGGGATTCAGAGGCGGGGAATCAGACGCGGGGAATCAGAGGCGGGGAATCAGAGCTGGGGAATCAGAGGCGGGGAATCTGAGTTTGGGAATCAGAGGCGGGGAATAAGATATGGGGAATCAGAGGCGGGGAATCAGATATGGGGAATCAGAGGAGGGGAATCAGAGGTGGGGCATCAGAGGCGGGAATCAGAATTGGGGAATCAGACATGGGGAATCAGAGAAGGGGAATCAGAGGCAGTGAATCAGAGATGGTGAATCAGAGGCGGGGAATCACAGGCAGGAAATCAGACGCAGGGAATCAGTGGTGGTGAATCAGAGATGGGGAATCAGAGGCGGGGAATCAGAGGCAAGGAATCAGACACGGGGAATCAGAGGCGGGGAATCAGAGCTGGGGAATCAGAAGCGGGGAATCAGAGTTGGGGATTCAGAGGTGGGGAATCAGATATGGGGAAACAGAGGCGGGGAATCAGAAGTGGGGAAACAGAGGCAAGGAATCAGATATTGGGAGTCAGAGGTGGGGAATCAGAGGCAGGAAATCAGATGTTGGGAATCAGAGCTGGGGAATCAGATATGGGGAATCAGAGATGGGGAATCAGAGGCAGGGAATCAGAGGCGGGGAATCAGAGGTGGGGAATCTGAGTCCGGGAATCAGAGATGGGGAATCAGAGGCGGGGAATCAGATATGGGGAATCAGAGGTGGGGAATCAGAGGCGGGGAAACAGAGATGGCTTATCAGATATGGGGAATCAGAGGTGGGGAATCAGAGGCGGTGTATCAGAGATGTGGAATCAGAGGCGGGGAATCAGAGGCAGGGAATCAGACACGGGGAATCAGAGGCGGGGAATCAGAGCTGGGGAATCAGAGGCGGGGAATCAGAGTTGGGGAATCAGAGGTGGGTAATCAGATATGGGGAAACAGAGGCGGGGAATCAGAGGTGGGGAATCAGAGGCAGAGAATCAGATGTGGGGAATCAGAGGCGGGGAATCTGAGTTTGGGGATCAGAGGCGGAGAATAAGATATGGGGAATCAGAGGCGGGGAATCAGATATGGGCAATCAGAGGAGGGGAATCAGAGGTTGGGCATCAGAGGCGGGAATCAGAATTGGGGAATCAGACATGGGGAATCAGAGAAGGGGAATCAGAGGCAGTGAATCAAAGATGGTGAATCAGAGGCGGGGAATCACAGGCAGGGAATCAGACGCAGGGAATCAGTGGTGGTGAATACAAGATGGGGAATCAGAGGCGGGGAATCAGAGGCAGGGAATTAGACACGGGGAATCAGAGGTGGGGAATCAGAGCTGAGGAATCAGAGGTGGGGAATCAGAGTTGGGGAATCAGAGGCTGGGAATCAGATATGGGGCATCAGAGGCAGGGAATCAGATAGGGGAATCAGAGGCGGGGAATTAGTGGCAGGGAATCAGAGGCAGGGAATCAGAGGCGGGATATCAGAGGCAGGGAATCAGATGTGGGGAATCAGACATGGGGAATCAGAGGCAGGGAATCAGAGGCGGGGAATCAGAAGCGGGAATCAAAGGCCGGGAATGAGAGTCCGGGAATCAGAGGTGGGGAATCAGAGGATGGGAATCAGATATGGGGAATCAGAGGCTGGGAATCAGAGGCGGGGAAACAGAGGTGGCTAATCAGATATGGGGAATCAGAGGTGGGGAATCAGAGGCAGTGAATCAGAGATGGGAAATCAGAGGCGGGGAATCAGAGGCAGGGCATCAGACACGTGGAATCAGAGGCGGGGTATCAGAGCTGGGGAATCAGAGGCGGGGAATCAGAGTTGGGGAATCAGAGGTGGGGAATCAGATATGGGGAAACAGAGGCGGGGAATCAGAGGCGGGGAAACAGAGGCGGGGAATCAGATATTGGGAATCAGAGGTGGGGAATCAGAGGTGGGGAATCAGAGGCAGGGAATCAGAATTTGGGAATCAGAGATGGGGAATCAGAACTGGGGAATCAGAGGCGGGGAATCAGAATTTGGGAATCAGAGATGGGGAATCAGAGATGGGGAATCAGAGGCGCGGAATCAGACGTGGAGAATCAGAGGTGGTTAATCACAGATGGGGAATCAGAGGCAGGGAATCAGAAGCAGGGAATCAGACGCGGGGAATCAGAGGCGGGGAATCAGAGCTGAGGAATCAGAGGCGGGGAATCAGATTTGGGGAATCAGAGGCAGGGAATCAGATATGGGGAATCAGAGGCGGGGAATCAGAAGCAGGGAATCAGATGTGGGGAATCAGAGATGGGGAATCAGAGGCAGGGAATCAGAGGCGGGGAATCAGAAGCGGGGAATCATATTCCGGGAATCAGAGGCTGGGAATCAGAGGTGGGGAATCTGAGTCCGGGAATCAGAGATGGGGAATCAGAGGCGGGGAATCAGATATGGGGAATCAGAGGCGGGGTAACAGAGATGGCTTATCAGATATGGGGAATCTGAGGTGGTGAATCAGAGGCGGTGAATCAGATATGGGGAATCAGAGGCGGGGAAACTGAGGCGGGGAATCAGACGCGGAGAATCAGAGGTGGTTAATCACAGATGGGGAATCAGAGGCAGTGAATCAGAAGCAGGGAATCAGACGCGCGGAATCAGAGGTGGGGAATCATAACTGGGGAATCAGAGGCGGGGAATAAGAGTTGGGGAATCAGAGGCAGGGTATCAGATATGGGGAATCAGAGGCGGGGAATCAGAGGCGGGGAAACTGAGGCGGGGAATCAGATATGGGGAATCAGAGGTGGGGAATCAGAGGCGGTGAATCAGAGATGGGGAATCGGAGGCCGGGAATTAGAGTCAGGGAATCAGATGCGGGTAATCAGAGGTGGGGAATCAGAGCTGGGGTATCAGAGGCGGGGAATCAGAGTCGGGGAATCAGAGGCGGGGAATCAGAGATGGGGAATCAGAGGCGGGGAATCAGAGGCCGGGAATCAGAGGCCGGGAATCATTTGTGGGGAATCAGAGGCCGGGAATTAGCGGTGGTGAATCAGAGATGGGGAATCAGAGGCGGGGATTCAGAGGGGGGGAATCAGACGCGGGGAATCAGAGGCGGGGAATCAGAGCTGGGGAATCAGAGGCGGGGAATGTGAGTTTGGGAATCAGAGGCGGGGAATAAGATATGGGGAATCAGAGGCGGGGAATCAGATATGGGGAATCAGAGGTGGGGCATCAGAGGCGGGAATCAGAATTGGGGAATCAGACATGGGGAATCAGAGAAGGGGAATCAGAGGCAGTGAATCAGAGATGGTGAATCAGAGGCGGGGAATCACAGGCAGGGAATCAGACGCAGGGAATCAGTGGTGGTGAATCAGAGATGGGGAATCAGAGGCGGGGAATCAGAGGCAAGGAATCAGACACGGGGAATCAGAGGCGGGGAATCAGAGCTGGGGAATAAGAGGCGGGGTATCAGAGTTGGGGAATCAGAGGCAGGGAATCAGATATGGGGCATCAGAGGCAGGGAATCAGATATGGGGAATCAGAGGCGGGGAATTAGTGGCATGGAATCAGAGGCAGGGAATCAGAGGCGGGGTATCAGAGGCAGGGAATCAGATGTGGGGAATCAGACATGGGGAATCAGAGGCAGGGAATCAGAGGCGGGGAATTACAAGCGGGGAATCATAGGCCGGGAATCAGAGGCCGGGAATCAGATATGGGGAATCAGCGGCGGGGAAACTGAGGCGGGGAATCAGACGCGGAGGTGGTTAATCACAGATGGGGAATCAGAGGCAGGGAATCAGAAGCAGGGAATCAGACGCGGGGAATCAGAGGTGGGGAATCATAACTGGGGAATCAGAGGCGGGGAATCAGAGTTGGGGAATCAGAGGTGGGGTATCAGATATGGGGAAACTGAGGCGAGGAATCAGATATGGGGAATCAGAGGTGGGGAATCAGAGGCGGTGAATCAGAGATGGGGAATCAGAGGCCGGGAATTAGAGTCAGGGAATCAGACGCGGGTAATCAGAGGTGGGGAATCAGAGCTGGGGAATCAGAGGCGGGGAATCAGAGTCGGGGAATAAGAGGCGGGGAATCAGAGATGGGGAATCAGAGGCGGGGAATCAGAGGCCGGGAATCAGAGGCCGGGAATCAGTTGTGGGGAATCAGAGGCCGGGAATTAGAGGTGGTGAATCAGAGATGGGGAATCAGAGGCTGGGATTCAGAGGCGGGGAATCAGACGCGGGGAATCAGAGGCGGGGAATCAGAGCTGGGGAATCAGAGGCGGGGAATCTGAGTTTGGGAATCAGAGGCGGGGAATAAGATATGGGGAATCAGAGGCGGGGAATCAGATATGGGGAATCAGAGGAGGGGAATCAGAGGTGGGGCATCAGAGGCGGGAATCAGAATTGGGGAATCAGACATGGGGAATCAGAGAAGGGGAATCAGAGGCAGTGAATCAGAGATGGTGAATCAGAGGCGGGGAATCACAGGCAGGAAATCAGACGCAGGGAATCAGTGGTGGTGAATCAGAGATGGGGAATCAGATACGGGGAATCAGAGGCAAGGAATCAGACACGGGGAATCAGAGGCGGGGAATCAGAGCTGGGGAATCAGAGGCGGGGAATCAGAGTTGGGGAATCAGAGGTGGGGAATCAGAGATGGGGAATCAGAGGCGCGGAATCAGACGTGGAGAATCAAAGGTGGTTAATCACAGATTGGGAATCAGAGGCAGGGAATCAGAAGCAGGGAATCAGACGCGGGGAATCAGAGGCGGGGAATCAGAGCTGAGGAATCAGAGGCGGGGAATCAGAGTTGGGGAATCAGAGTCGGTGTATCAGATATGGAGAATCAGAGGCGGGGAATCAGAGGCGGGGAAAGAGAGGAGGGGTATCAGATATGGGGAACCAGAGGTGGGGAATCGGAGGGCGGGAATCAGAGATGGGGAATCAGAGGCAGGGAATCAGATATGGGGAATCAGAGGCGGGGAATCAGAGGCAGGCAGTCGGATGTGGGGAATCAGAGATGGGGAATCAGAGGCAGGGAATCAGAGGCGGGGAATCAGAAGTGGGGAATCATATTCCGGGAATCAGATGCTGGGAATCAGAGGTGGGGAATCTGAGTCCGGGAATCAGAGATGGGGAATCAGAGGCGGGGAATCAGATATGGGGAATCAGAAGCGGGGAATCAGAGGCGGGGTAACAGAGAGGCTTATCAGATATGGGGAATCTGAGGTGGTGAATCAGAGGCGGTGAATCAGAGATGGGGAATCAGAGGCGGGGAATCAGAGGCAGGGAATAAGACACGGGGAATCAGAGGCGGGGAATCAAAGCTGGGGATTCAGAGGCGGGGAATCAGAGTTGGGGAATCAGAGGTGGGGAATCAGATATGGGGAAACAGAGGCGTGGAATCAGAGGTGGGGAAACAGAGGCAGGGAATCAGATATTGGGAATCAGAGGTGGGGAATCAGAGGCAGGGAATCAGATGTGGGGAATCAGAGCTGGGGAATCAGAGGCGGGGAATCTGAGTTTGGGAATCAGAGTCGGGGAATAAGATATGGGGAATCAGAGGCGGGGAATCAGATATGGGGAATCAGAGGAGGGGAATCAGAGGTGGGGCATCAGAGGTGGGAATCAGAATTGGGGAATCAGACATGGGGAATCAGAGAAGGGGAATCAGAGGCAGTGAATCAGAGATGGTGAATCAGAGGCCGGGAATCACAGGCAGGGAATCAGACGCAGGGAATCAGTGGTGGTGAATCCAAGATGGGGAATCAGAGGCGGGGAATCAGTGGCAGGGAATTAGACACGGGGAATCAGAGGTGGGGAATCAGAGCTGAGGAATCAGAGGCGGGGAATCAGAGTTGGGGAATCAGAGGCAGGGAATCAGATATGGGGCATCAGAGGCAGGGAATCAGATATGGGGAATCAGAGGCGGGGAATTAGTGGCATGGAATCAGAGGCAGGAAATCAGAGGCGGGGTATCAGAGGCAGGGAATCAGATGTGGGGAATCAGACATGGGGAATCAGAGGCAGGGAATCAGAGGCGGGGAATTACAAGCGGGGAATCATAGGCCGGGAATCAGAGGCCGGGAATCAGATATGGGGAATCAGCGGCGGGGAAACTGAGGCGGGGAATCAGACGCGGAGGTGGTTAATCACAGATGGGGAATCAGAGGCAGGGAATCAGAAGCAGGGAATCAGACGCGGGGAATCAGAGGTGGGGAATCATAACTGGGGAATCAGAGGCGGGGAATCAGAGTTGGGGAATCAGAGGTGGGGTATCAGATATGGGGAATCAGAGGCGGGGAATCAGAGGCAGGGAAACTGAGGCGTGGTATCAGATATGGGGAATCAGAGGTGGGGAATCAGAGGCGGTGAATCAGAGATGGGGAATCAGAGGCCGGGAATTAGAGTCAGGGAATCAGACGCGGGTAATCAGAGGTG
The DNA here is from genome assembly GCF_036971445.1 of Narcine bancroftii. NCBI lineage: Eukaryota > Metazoa > Chordata > Chondrichthyes > Torpediniformes > Narcinidae > Narcine > Narcine bancroftii. The sequence continues at coordinate 2,468,228 of NW_027211797.1, forward strand.
GGGAATCAGAGCTGGGGAATCAGAGGCGGGTAATCAGAGTCGGGGAATCAGAGGCGGGGAATCAGAGATGGGGAATCAGAGGCGGGGAATCAGAGGCCGGGAATCAGAGGCCGGGAATCAGTTGTGGGGAATCAAAGGCCGGGAATTAGAGGTGGTGAATCAGAGATGGGGAATCAGAGGCTGGGATTCAGAGGCGGGGAATCAGACGCGGGGAATCAGAGGCGGGGAATCAGAGCTGGGGAATCAGAGGCGGGGAATCTGAGTTTGGGAATCAGAGGCGGGGAATAAGATATGGGGAATCAGAGGCGGGGAATCAGATATGGGTAATCAGAGGAGGTGAATCAGAGGTGGGGCATCAGAGGCGGGAATCAGAATTGGGGAATCAGACATGGGGAATCAGAGAAGGGGAATCAGAGGCAGTGAATCAGAGATGGTGAATCAGAGGCGGGGAATCACAGGCAGGAAATCAGACGCAGGGAATCAGTGGTGGTGAATCAGAGATGGGGAATCAGAGGCGGGGAATCAGAGGCAAGGAATCAGACACGGGGAATCAGAGGCGGGGAATCAGAGCTGGGGAATCAGAGGCGGGGAATCAGAGTTGGGAAATCAGAGGTGGGGAATCAGATATGGGGAAACAGAGGCGGGGAATCAGAAGTGGGGAAACAGAGGCAGGGAATCAGATATTGGGAATCAGAGGTGGGGAATCAGAGGCAGGAAATCAGATGTTGGGAATCAGAGCTGGGGAATCAGATATGGGGAATCAGAGATGGGGAATCAGAGGCAGGGAATCAGAGGCGGGGAATCAGAGGTGGGGAATCTGAGTCCGGGAATCAGAGATGGGGAATCAGAGGCGGGGAATCAGATATGGGGAATCAGAGGTGGGGAATCAGAGGCGGGGAAACAGAGATGGCTTATCAGATATGGGGAATCAGAGGTGGGGAATCAGAGGCGGTGAATCAGAGATGTGGAATCAGAGGCGGTGAATCAGAGATGGGGAATCAGAGGTGGGTAATCATATATGGGGAAACAGAGGCGGGGAATCAGAGGTGGGGAATCAGAGGCAGAGAATCAGATGTGGGGAATCAGAGGCGGGGAATCTGAGTTTGGGGATCAGAGGCGGAGAATAAGATATGGGGAATCAGAGGCGGGGAATCAGATATGGGCAATCAGAGGAGGGGAATCAGAGGTTGGGCATCAGAGGCGGGAATCAGAATTGGGGAATCAGACATGGGGAATCAGAGAAGGGGAATCAAAGGCAGTGAATCAAAGATGGTGAATCAGAGGCGGGGAATCACAGGCAGGGAATCAGACGCAGGGAATCAGTGGTGGTGAATCCAAGATGGGGAATCAGAGGCGGGGAATCAGAGGCAGGGAATTAGACACGGGGAATCAGAGGTGGGGAATCAGAGCTGAGGAATCAGAGGCGGGGAATCAGAGTTGGGGAATCAGAGGCAGGGAATCAGATATCGGGCATCAGAGGCAGGGAATCAGATATGGGGAATCAGAAGCGGGGAATTAGTGGCATGGAATCAGAGGCAGGAAATCAGAGGCGGGGTATCAGAGGCAGGGAATCAGATGTGGGGAATCAGACATGGGGAATCAGAGGCAGGGAATCAGAGGCGGGGAATTACAAGCGGGGAATCATAGGCCGGGAATCAGAGGCCGGGAATCAGATATGGGGAATCAGCGGCGGGGAAACTGAGGCGGGGAATCAGACGCGGAGGTGGTTAATCACAGATGGGGAATCAGAGGCAGGGAATCAGAAGCAGGGAATCAGACGCGGGGAATCAGAGGTGGAGAATCATAACTGGGGAATCAGAGGCGGGGAATCAGAGTTGGGGAATCAGAGGTGGGGTATCAGATATGGGGAATCAGAGGCGGGGAATCAGAGGCGGGGAAACTGAGGCGGGGAATCAGATATGGGGAATCAGAGGTGGGGAATCAGAGGCGGTGAATCAGAGATGGGGAATCAGAGGCCGGGAATTAGAGTCAGGGAATCAGACGCGGGTAATCAGAGGTGGGGAATCAGAGCTGGGGAATCAGAGGCGGGGAATCAGAGTCGGGGAATCAGAGGCGGGGAATCAGAGATGGGGAATCAGAGGCTGGGAATCAGAGGCCGGGAATCAGAGGCCGGGAATCAGTTGTGGGGAATCAAAGGCCGGGAATTAGAGGTGGTGAATCTGAGATGGGGAATCAGAGGCTGGGATTCAGAGGCGGGGAATCAGACGCGGGGAATCAGAGGCGGGGAATCAGAGCTGGGGAATCAGAGGCGGGGAATCAGATATGGGGAATCAGAGGAGGGGAATCAGAGGTGGGGCATCAGAGGCGGGAATCAGAATTGGGGAATCAGACATGGGGAATCAGAGAAGGGGAATCAGAGGCAGTGAATCAGAGATGGTGAATCAGAGGCGGGGAATCACAGGCAGGAAATCAGACGCAGGGAATCAGTGGTGGTGAATCAGAGATGGGGAATCAGAGGCGGGGAATCAGAGGCAAGGAATCAGACACGGGGAATCAGAGGCGGGGAATCAGAGCTGGGGAATCAGAAGCGGGGAATCAGAGTTGGGGATTCAGAGGTGGGGAATCAGATATGGGGAAACAGAGGCGGGGAATCAGAAGTGGGGAAACAGAGGCAAGGAATCAGATATTGGGAGTCAGAGGTGGGGAATCAGAGGCAGGAAATCAGATGTTGGGAATCAGAGCTGGGGAATCAGATATGGGGAATCAGAGATGGGGAATCAGAGGCAGGGAATCAGAGGCGGGGAATCAGAGGTGGGGAATCTGAGTCCGGGAATCAGAGATGGGGAATCAGAGGCGGGGAATCAGATATGGGGAATCAGAGGTGGGGAATCAGAGGCGGGGAAACAGAGATGGCTTATCAGATATGGGGAATCAGAGGTGGGGAATCAGAGGCGGTGAATCAGAGATGTGGAATCAGAGGCGGGGAATCAGAGGCAGGGAATCAGACACGGGGAATCAGAGGCGGGGAATCAGAGCTGGGGAATCAGAGGCGGGGAATCAGAGTTGGGGAATCAGAGGTGGGTAATCAGATATGGGGAAACAGAGGCGGGGAATCAGAGGTGGGGAATCAGAGGCAGAGAATCAGATGTGGGGAATCAGAGGCGGGGAATCTGAGTTTGGGGATCAGAGGCGGAGAATAAGATATGGGGAATCAGAGGCGGGGAATCAGATATGGGCAATCAGAGGAGGGGAATCAGAGGTTGGGCATCAGAGGCGGGAATCAGAATTGGGGAATCAGACATGGGGAATCAGAGAAGGGGAATCAGAGGCAGTGAATCAAAGATGGTGAATCAGAGGCGGGGAATCACAGGCAGGGAATCAGACGCAGGGAATCAGTGGTGGTGAATACAAGATGGGGAATCAGAGGCGGGGAATCAGAGGCAGGGAATTAGACACGGGGAATCAGAGGTGGGGAATCAGAGCTGAGGAATCAGAGGTGGGGAATCAGAGTTGGGGAATCAGAGGCTGGGAATCAGATATGGGGCATCAGAGGCAGGGAATCAGATAGGGGAATCAGAGGCGGGGAATTAGTGGCAGGGAATCAGAGGCAGGGAATCAGAGGCGGGATATCAGAGGCAGGGAATCAGATGTGGGGAATCAGACATGGGGAATCAGAGGCAGGGAATCAGAGGCGGGGAATCAGAAGCGGGAATCAAAGGCCGGGAATGAGAGTCCGGGAATCAGAGGTGGGGAATCAGAGGATGGGAATCAGATATGGGGAATCAGAGGCTGGGAATCAGAGGCGGGGAAACAGAGGTGGCTAATCAGATATGGGGAATCAGAGGTGGGGAATCAGAGGCAGTGAATCAGAGATGGGAAATCAGAGGCGGGGAATCAGAGGCAGGGCATCAGACACGTGGAATCAGAGGCGGGGTATCAGAGCTGGGGAATCAGAGGCGGGGAATCAGAGTTGGGGAATCAGAGGTGGGGAATCAGATATGGGGAAACAGAGGCGGGGAATCAGAGGCGGGGAAACAGAGGCGGGGAATCAGATATTGGGAATCAGAGGTGGGGAATCAGAGGTGGGGAATCAGAGGCAGGGAATCAGAATTTGGGAATCAGAGATGGGGAATCAGAACTGGGGAATCAGAGGCGGGGAATCAGAATTTGGGAATCAGAGATGGGGAATCAGAGATGGGGAATCAGAGGCGCGGAATCAGACGTGGAGAATCAGAGGTGGTTAATCACAGATGGGGAATCAGAGGCAGGGAATCAGAAGCAGGGAATCAGACGCGGGGAATCAGAGGCGGGGAATCAGAGCTGAGGAATCAGAGGCGGGGAATCAGATTTGGGGAATCAGAGGCAGGGAATCAGATATGGGGAATCAGAGGCGGGGAATCAGAAGCAGGGAATCAGATGTGGGGAATCAGAGATGGGGAATCAGAGGCAGGGAATCAGAGGCGGGGAATCAGAAGCGGGGAATCATATTCCGGGAATCAGAGGCTGGGAATCAGAGGTGGGGAATCTGAGTCCGGGAATCAGAGATGGGGAATCAGAGGCGGGGAATCAGATATGGGGAATCAGAGGCGGGGTAACAGAGATGGCTTATCAGATATGGGGAATCTGAGGTGGTGAATCAGAGGCGGTGAATCAGATATGGGGAATCAGAGGCGGGGAAACTGAGGCGGGGAATCAGACGCGGAGAATCAGAGGTGGTTAATCACAGATGGGGAATCAGAGGCAGTGAATCAGAAGCAGGGAATCAGACGCGCGGAATCAGAGGTGGGGAATCATAACTGGGGAATCAGAGGCGGGGAATAAGAGTTGGGGAATCAGAGGCAGGGTATCAGATATGGGGAATCAGAGGCGGGGAATCAGAGGCGGGGAAACTGAGGCGGGGAATCAGATATGGGGAATCAGAGGTGGGGAATCAGAGGCGGTGAATCAGAGATGGGGAATCGGAGGCCGGGAATTAGAGTCAGGGAATCAGATGCGGGTAATCAGAGGTGGGGAATCAGAGCTGGGGTATCAGAGGCGGGGAATCAGAGTCGGGGAATCAGAGGCGGGGAATCAGAGATGGGGAATCAGAGGCGGGGAATCAGAGGCCGGGAATCAGAGGCCGGGAATCATTTGTGGGGAATCAGAGGCCGGGAATTAGCGGTGGTGAATCAGAGATGGGGAATCAGAGGCGGGGATTCAGAGGGGGGGAATCAGACGCGGGGAATCAGAGGCGGGGAATCAGAGCTGGGGAATCAGAGGCGGGGAATGTGAGTTTGGGAATCAGAGGCGGGGAATAAGATATGGGGAATCAGAGGCGGGGAATCAGATATGGGGAATCAGAGGTGGGGCATCAGAGGCGGGAATCAGAATTGGGGAATCAGACATGGGGAATCAGAGAAGGGGAATCAGAGGCAGTGAATCAGAGATGGTGAATCAGAGGCGGGGAATCACAGGCAGGGAATCAGACGCAGGGAATCAGTGGTGGTGAATCAGAGATGGGGAATCAGAGGCGGGGAATCAGAGGCAAGGAATCAGACACGGGGAATCAGAGGCGGGGAATCAGAGCTGGGGAATAAGAGGCGGGGTATCAGAGTTGGGGAATCAGAGGTGGGGAATCAGATATGGGGAAGCAGAGGCGGGGAATCAGAAGTGGGGAAACAGAGGCAGGGAATCAGATATTGGGAATCAGAGGTGGGGAATCAGAGGCAGGGAATCAGATGGGAATCAGAGCTGGGGAATCAGATATGGGGAATCAGAGATGGGGAATCAGAGGCAGGGAATCAGAGGCGGGGAATCAGAGGTGGGGAATCTGAGTCCGGGAACCAGAGATGGGGAATCAGAGGTGGGGAATCAGATATGGGGAATCAGAGGTGGGGAATCAGAGGCGGGGAAACAGAGATGGCTTATCAGATATGGGGAATCAGAGGTGGGGAATCAGAGGCGGTGAATCAGAGATGTGGAATCAGAGGCGGGGAATCGGAGGCAGGGAATCAGACACGGGGAATCAGAGGCGGGGAATCAGAGCTGGGGAATCAGAGGCGGGGAATCGGAGTTGGGGAATCAGAGGTGGGTAATCAGATATGGGGAAACAGAGGCGGGGAATCAGAGGTGGGGAATCAGAGGCAGAGAATCAGATGTGGGGAATCAGAGCTGGGGAATCAGAGGCGGGGAATCTGAGTTTGGGAATCAGAGGCGGAGAATAAGATATGGGGAATCAGAGGCGGGGAATCAGATATGGGCAATCAGAGGAGGGGAATCAGAAGTTGGGCATCAGAGGCGGGAATCAGAATTTGGGAATCAGACATGGGGAATCAGAGAAGGGGAATCAGAGGCAGTGAATCAGAGATGGTGAATCAGAGGCGGGGAATCACAGGCAGGGAATCAGACGCAGGGAATCAGTGGTGGTGAATCCAAGATGGGGAATCAGAGGCGGGGAATCAGAGGCAGGGAATTAGACACGGGGAATCAGAGGTGGGAATCAGAGCTGAGGAAGCAGAGGCGGGGAATCAGAGTTGGGGAATCAGAGGCTGGGAATCAGATAGGGGAATCAGAGGCGGGGAATTAGTGGCAGGGAATCAGAGGCGGGGAATCAGAGGCGGGATATCAGAGGCAGGGAATCAGATGTGGGGAATCAGACATGGGGAATCAGAGGCAGTGAATCAGAGGCGGGGAATAAGAAGCGGGAATCAAAGGCCGGGAATGAGAGGCCGGGAATCAGAGGTGGGGATTCAGAGTCCGGGAATCAGAGATGGGGAATCAGAGGCTGGGAATCAGATATGGGGAATCAGAGGCTGGGAATCAGAGGCGGGGAAACAGAGGTGGCTAATCAGATATGGGGAATCAGAGGTGGGGAATCAGAGGCAGTGAATCAGAGATGGGAAATCAGAGGCGGGGAATCAGAGGCAGGGCATCAGACATGTGGAATCAGATGCGTGGAATCAGAGCTGGGGAATCAGAGGCGGGGAATCAGAGTTGGGGAATCAGAGGTGGGGAATCAGATATGGGGAAACAGAGGCGGGGAATCAGGGGTGGGGAAACAGAGGCGGGGAATCAGATATTGGGAATCATAGGTGGGGAATCAGAGGCAGGGAATCAGAATTTGGGAATCAGAGATGGGGAATCAGAGCTGGGGAATCAGAGGCGGGGAATCAGAATTTGGGAATCAGAGATGGGGAATCAGAGATGGGGAATCAGAGGCGCGGAATCAGACGTGGAGAATCAGATATGGGGAAACAGAGGCGGGGAATCAGAGGTGGAGAAACAGAGGCAGGGAATCAGATATTGGGAATCAGAGGTGGGGAATCAGAGGCAGGGAATCAGATGTGGAGAATCAGAGCTGGGGAATCAGAGGCGGGGAATCTGAGTTTGGGAATCAGAGTCGGGGAATAAGATATGGGGAATCAGAGGCGGGGAATCAGATATGGGCAATCAGAGGAGGGGAATCAGAGGTGGGGCATCAGAGGCGGGAATAAGAATTGGGGAATCAGACATGGGGAATCAGAGAAGGGGAATCAGAGGCAGTGAATCAGAGATGGTGAATCAGAGGCGGGGAATCACAGGCAGGGAATCAGACGCAGGGAATCAGTGGTGGTGAATCCAAGATGGGGAATCAGAGGCGGGGAATCAGAGGCAGGGAATTAGACACGGGGAATCAGAGATGGGGAATCAGAGCTGAGGAATCAGAGGCGGGGAATCAGAGTTGGGGAATCAGAGGCAGGGAATCAGATATGGGGCATCAGAGGCAGGGAATTAGATATGGGGAATCAGAGGTGGGGAATTAGTGGCATGGAATCAGAGGCGGGGAATCAGAGGCGGGGTATCAGAGGCAGGGAATCAGATGTGGGGAATCAGACATGGGGAATCAGAGGCAGGGAATCAGAGGCGGGGAATTACAAGCGGGGAATCATAGGCCGGGAATCAGAGGCCGGGAATCAGATGTGGGGAATCAGCGGCGGGGAAACTGAGGCGGGGAATCAGACGCGGAGAATCAGAGGTGGTTAATCACAGATGGGGAATCAGAGGCAGGGAATCAGAAGCAGGGAATCAGACGCGGGGAATCAGAGGTGGGGAATCATAACTGGGGAATCAGAGGCGGGGAATCAGAATTGGGGAATCAGAGGCGGGGAATCTGAGTTTGGGAATCAGAGTCGGGGAATAAGATATGGGGAATCAGAGGCGGGGAATCAGATATGGGCAATCAGAGGAGGGGAATCAGAGGTGGGGCATCAGAGGCGGGAATCAGAATTGGGGAATCAGACATGGGGAATCAGAGAAGGGGAATCAGAGGCAGTGAATCAGAGATGGTGAATCAGAGGCGGGGAATCACAGGCAGGGAATCAGACACAGGGAATCAGTGGTGGTGAATCCAAGATGGGGAATCAGAGGCGGGGAATCAGAGGCAGGGAATTAGACACGGGGAATCAGAGGTGGGGAATCAGAGCTGAGGAATCAGAGGCGGGGAATCAGAGTTGGGGAATCAGAGGCAGGGAATCAGATATGGAGAATCAGAGGCGGGGAATCAGAGGCGGGGAAAGAGAGGAGGGGTATCAGATATGGGGAAACAGAGGCGGGGAATCAGAGGCGGGGAAACCGAGGCGGGGAATCAGATATTGGGAATCAGAGGTGGGGAATCAGAGGCAGGGAATCAGAATTTGGGAATCAGAGATGGGGAATCAGAACTGGGGAATCAGAGGCGGGGAATCAGAATTTGGGAATCAGAGATGGGGAATCAGAGATGGGGAATCAGAGGCGTGGAATCAGACGTGGAGAATCAGAGGTGGTTAATCACAGATGGGGAATCAGAGGCAGGGAATCAGAAGCAGGGAATCAGACGAGGGGAATCAGAGGCGGGGAATCAGAGCTGAGGAATCAGAGGCGGGGAATCAGAGTTGGGGAATCAGAGGCGGGGTATCAGATATGGAGAATCAGAGGCGGGGTATCAGAGGCGGGGTAAGAGAGGAGGGGTATCAGATATGGGGAACCAGAGGTGGGGAATCGGAGGGCGGGTATCAGAGATCGGGAATCAGAGGCAGGGAATCAGATATGGGGAATCAGAGGCGGGGAATCAGAGGCAGGGAATCAGATGTGGGGAATCAGAGATGGGGAATCAGAGGCAGGGAATCAGAGGCGGGGAATCAGAAGCGGGGAATCATATTCCGGGAATCAGAGGCTGGGAATCAGAGGTGGGGAATCTGAGTCCGGGAATCAGAGATGGGGAATCAGAGGCGGGGAATCAGATATGGGGAATCAGAGGCGGGGAATCAGAGGTGGGGTAACAGAGATGGCTTATCAGATATGGGGAATCTGAGGTGGTGAATCAGAGGCGGTGAATCAGAGATGGGGAATCAGAGGCGGGGAATCAGAGGCAGGGAATCAGACACGGGGAATCAGAGGCGGGGAATCAGAGCTGGGGAATCAGAGGCGGGGAATCAGAGTTGGGGAATCAGCTGTGGGGAATCAGATATGGGGAAACAGAGGCGGGGAATCAGAGGTGGGGAAACAGAGGCAGGGAATCAGATATGGGGAATCAGAGGCGGGGAATCAGAGGCAGGGAGTCGGATGTGGGGAATCAGAGATGGGGAATCAGAGGCAGGGAATCAGAGGCGGGGAATCAGAAGCGGGGAATCATATTCCGGGAATCAGATGCTGGGAATCAGAGGTGGGGAATCTGAGTCCGGGAATCAGAGATGGGGAATCAGAGGCGGGGAATCAGATATGGGGAATCAGAAGCGGGGAATCAGAGGCGGGGTAACAGAGAGGCTTATCAGATATGGGGAATCTGAGGTGGTGAATCAGAGGCGGTGAATCAGAGATGGGGAATCAGAGGCGGGGAATCAGAGGCAGGGAATCAGACACGGGGAATCAGAGGCGGAGAATCAAAGCTGGGGATTCAGAGGCGGGGAATCAGAGTTGGGGAATCAGAGGTGGGGAATCAGATATGGGGAAACAGAGGCGGGGAATCAGAGGTGGGGAAACAGAGGCAGGGAATCAGATATTGGGAATCAGAGGTGGGGAATCAGAGGCAGGGAATCAGATGTGGGGAATCAGAGCTGGGGAATCAGAGACGGGGAATCTGAGTTTGGGAATCAGAGTCGGGGAATAAGATATGGGGAATCAGAGGCGGGGAATCGGATATGGGCAATCAGAGGAGGGGAATCAGAGGTGGGGAATCAGAGGCAGGGAATCAGATGTTGGGAATCAGAGCTGGGGAATCAGATATGGGGAATCAGAGATGGGGAATCAGAGGCAGGGAATCAGAGGCGGGGAATCAGAGGTGGGGAATCTGAGTCCGGGAACCAGAGATGGGGAATCAGAGGTGGGGAATCAGATATGGGGAATCAGAGGTGGGGAATCAGAGGCGGGGAAACAGAGATGGCTTATCAGATATGGGGAATCAGAGGTGGGGAATCAGAGGCGGTGAATCAGAGATGTGGAATCAGAGGCGGGGAATCGGAGGCAGGGAATCAGACACGGGGAATCAGAGGCGGGGAATCAGAGCTGGGGAATCAGAGGCGGGGAATCGGAGTTGGGGAATCAGAGGTGGGTAATCAGATATGGGGAAACAGAGGCGGGGAATCAGAGGTGGGGAATCAGAGGCAGAGAATCAGATGTGGGGAATCAGAGCTGGGGAATCAGAGGCGGGGAATCTGAGTTTGGGAATCAGAGGCGGAGAATAAGATATGGGGAATCAGAGGCGGGGAATCAGATATGGGCAATCAGAGGAGGGGAATCACAGGCAGGGAATCAGACGCAGGGAATCAGTGGTGGTGAATCCAAGATGGGGAATCAGAGGCGGGGAATCAGAGGCAGGGAATTAGACACGGGGAATCAGAGGTGGGGAATCAGAGCTGAGGAATCAGAGGCGGGGAATCAGAGTTGGGGAATCAGAGGCAGGGAATCAGATATGGAGAATCAGAGGCGGGGAATCAGAGGCGGGGAAAGAGAGGAGGGGTATCAGATATGGGGAACCAGAGGTGGGGAATCGGAGGGCGGGAATCAGAGATGGGGAATCAGAGGCAGGGAATCAGATATGGGGAATCAGAGGCGGGGAATCAGAGGCAGGGAGTCGGATGTGGGGAATCAGAGATGGGGAATCAGAGGCAGGGAATCAGAGGCGGGGAATCAGAAGCGGGGAATCATATTCCGGGAATCAGATGCTGGGAATCAGAGGTGGGGAATCTGAGTCCGGGAATCAGAGATGGGGAATCAGAGGCGGGGAATCAGATATGGGGAATAAGAAGCGGGGAATCAGAGGCGGGGTAACAGAGAGGCTTATCAGATATGGGGAATCTGAGGTGGTGAATCAGAGGCGGTGAATCAGAGATGGGGAATCAGAGGCGGGGAATCAGAGGCAGGGAATCAGACACGGGGAATCAGAGGCGGGGAATCAAAGCTGGGGATTCAGAGGCGGGGAATCAGGGTTGGGGAATCAGAGGTGGGGAATCAGATATGGGGAAACAGAGGCGGGGAATCAGAGGTGGGGAAACAGAGGCAGGGAATCAGATATTGGGAATCAGAGGTGGGGAATCAGAGGCAGGGAATCAGATGTGGGGAATCAGAGCTGGGGAATCAGAGGCGGGGAATCTGAGTTTGGGAATCAGAGTCGGGGAATAAGATATGGGGAATCAGAGGCGGGGAATCGGATATGGGCAATCAGAGGAGGGGAATCAGAGGTGGGGCATCAGAGGCGGGAATAAGAATTGGGGAATCAGACATGGGGAATCAGAGAAGGGGAATCAGAGGCAGTGAATCAGAGATGGTGAATCAGAGGCGGGGAATCACAGGCAGGGAATCAGACGCAGGGAATCAGTGGTGGTGAATCCAAGATGGGGAATCAGAGGCGGGGAATCAGAGGCAGGGAATTAGACACGGGGAATCAGAGGTGGGGAATCAGAGCTGAGGAATCAGAGGCGGGGAATCAGAGTTGGGGAATCAGAGGCAGGGAATCAGATATGGGGCATCAGAGGCAGGGAATTAGATATGGGGAATCAGAGGCGGGGAATTAGTGGCATGGAATCAGAGGCGGGGAATCAGAGGCGGGGTATCAGAGGCAGGGAATCAGATGTGGGGAATCAGACATGGGGAATCAGAGGCAGGGAATCAGAGGCGGGGAATTACAAGCGGGGAATCATAGGCCGGGAATCAGAGGCCGGGAATCAGATATGGGGAATCAGCGGCGGGGAAACTGAGGCGGGGAATCAGACGCGGAGAATCAGAGGTGGTTAATCACAGATGGGGAATCAGAGGCAGGGAATCAGAAGCAGGGAATCAGACGCGGGGAATCAGAGGTGGGGAATCATAACTGGGGAATCAGAGGCGGGGAATCAGAATTGGGGAATCAGAGGCGGGGAATCTGAGTTTGGGAATCAGAGTCGGGGAATAAGATATGGGGAATCAGAGGCGGGGAATCAGATATGGGCAATCAGAGGAGGGGAATCAGAGGTGGGGCATCAGAGGCGGGAATCAGAATTGGGGAATCAGACATGGGGAATCAGAGAAGGGGAATCAGAGGCAGTGAATCAGAGATGGTGAATCAGAGGCGGGGAATCACAGGCAGGGAATCAGACGCAGGGAATCAGTGGTGGTGAATCCAAGATGGGGAATCAGAGGCGGGGAATCAGAGGCAGGGAATTAGACACGGGGAATCAGAGGTGGGGAATCAGAGCTGAGGAATCAGAGTCGGGGAATCAGAGTTGGGGAATCAGAGGCAGGGAATCAGATATGGGGCATCAGAGGCAGGGAATCAGATATGGGGAATCAGAGGCGGGGAATCATAACTGGGGAATCAGAGGCGGGGAATCAGAGTTGGGGAATCAGAGGCGGGGTATCAGATATGGGGAATCAGAGGCGGGGAATCAGAGGCGGGGAAACTGAGGCGGGGAATCAGATATGGGGAATCAGAGGTGGGGAATCAGAGGCGGTGAATCAGAGATGGGGAATCAGAGGCCGGGAATTAGAGTCAGGGAATCAGACGCGGGTAATCAGAGGTGGGGAATCAGAGCTGGGGAATCAGAGGCGGGGAATCAGTGGTGGTGAATCAGAGATGGGGAATCAGAGGTGGGGCATCAGAGGCGGGAATCAGAATTGGGGAATCAGACATGGGGAATCATGAAGGGGAATCAGAGGCAGTGAATCAGAGATGGTGAATCAGAGGCGGGGAATCACAGGCAGGGAATCAGACGCAGGGAATCAGTGGTGGTGAATCAGAGATGGGGAATCAGAGTTGGGGAATCAGAGGTGGGGAATCAGATATGGGGAAACAGAGATGGGGAATCAGAGATGGGGAATCAGAGGCGTGGAATCAGACGTGGAGAATCAGAGGTGGTTAATCACAGATGGGGAATCAGAGGCAGGGAATCAGAAGCAGGGAATCAGACGAGGGGAATCAGAGGCGGGGAATCAGAGCTGAGGAATCAGAGGCGGGGAATCAGAGTTGGGGAATCAGAGGCGGGGTATCAGATATGGAGAATCAGAGTCGGGGTATCAGAGGCGGGGTAAGAGAGGAGGGGTATCAGATATGGGGAACCAGAGGTGGGGAATCGGAGGGCGGGTATCAGAGATCGGGAATCAGAGGCAGGGAATCAGATATGGGGAATCAGAGGCGGGGAATAAGAGGCGGGGAATCAGAGTTGGGGAATCAGAGGTGGGGAATCAGATATGGGGAAACAGAGGCGGGGAATCAGAAGTGGGGAAACAGAGGCAGGGAATCAGATATTGGGAATCAGAGGTGGGGAATCAGAGGCAGGGAATCAGATGTTGGGAATCAGAGGTGGGGAATCTGAGTCCGAGAATCAGAGATGGGGAATCAGAGGCGGGGAATCAGATATGGGGAATCAGAGGTGGGGAATCAGAGGCGGGGAAACTGAGGCGGGGAATCAGATGCGGAGAATCAGAGGTGGTTAATCACAGATGGGGAATCAGAGGCAGCGAATCAGAAGCAGGGAATCAGACGCGGGGAATCAGAAGTGGGGAATCATAACTGGGGAATCAGAGGCGGGGAATCAGAGTTGGGGAATCAGAGGCGGGGTATCAGATATGGGGAATCAGAGGCGGGGAATCAGAGGCGGGGAATCAGATATGGGGAATCAGATATGGGGAATCAGAGGCGGTGTATCAGAGATGGGGAATCAGAGGCCGGGAATTAGAGTCAGGGAATCAGACGCGGGTAATATGAGGTGGTGAATCAGAGATGGGGAATCAGAGGCGGGGATTCAGAGGCGGGGAATCAGACGCGGGGAATCAGAGGCGGGGAATCAGAGCTGGGGAATCAGAGGCGGGGAATCAGAGTCGGGGAATCAGAGGCGGGGAATCAGAGATGGGGTATCAGAGGCTGGGAATCAGAGGCCGGGAATCAGAGGCCGGGAATCAGTAGTGGGGAATCAGAGGCGGGAATCAGAATTGGGGAATCACACATGGGGAATCAGAGAAGGGGAATCAGAGGCAGTGAATCAGAGATGGTGAATCAGAGGCGGGGAATCACAGGCAGGGAATCAGACGCAGGGAATCAGTGGTGGTGAATCAGAGATGGGGAATCAGAGGCGGGGAATCAGAGGCAAGGAAACAGACACGGGGAATCAGAGGCGGGGAATCAGAGCTGGGGAATCAGAGGCGGGTATGAGAGTTGGGGAATCAGAGGTGGGGAATCAGATATGGGGAAACAGAGGCGGGGAATCAGAAGTGGGGAAACAGAGGCAGGGAATCAGATATTGGGAATCAGAGGTGGGGAATCAGAGGCAGGGAATCAGATATTGGGAATCAGAGATGGGGAATCAGAACTGGGGAATCAGAGGCGGGGAATCAGAATTTGGGAATCAGAGATGGGGAATCAGAGATGGGGAATCAGAGGCGCGGAATCAGACGTGGAGAATCAGAGGTGGTTAATCACAGATGGGGAATCAGAGGCAGGGAATCAGAAGCAGGGAATCAGACGCGGGGAATCAGAGGCGGGGAATCAGAGCTGAGGAATCAGAGGCGGGGAATCAGATTTGGGGAATCAGAGGCAGGGAATCAGATATGGGGAATCAGAGGCGGGGAATCAGAAGCAGGGAATCAGATGTGGGGAATCAGAGATGGGGAATCAGAGGCAGGGAATCAGAGGCGGGGAATCAGAAGCGGGGAATCATATTCCGGGAATCAGAGGCTGGGAATCAGAGGTGGGGAATCTGAGTCCGGGAATCAGAGATGGGGAATCAGAGGCGGGGAATCAGATATGGGGAATCAGAGGCGGGGTAACAGAGATGGCTTATCAGATATGGGGAATCTGAGGTGGTGAATCAGAGGCGGTGAATCAGATATGGGGACTCAGAGGCGGGGAAACTGAGGCGGGGAATCAGACGCGGAGAATCAGAGGTGGTTAATCACAGATGGGGAATCAGAGGCAGGGAATCAGAAGCAGGGAATCAGACGCGCGGAATCAGAGGTGGGGAATCATAACTGGGGAATCAGAGGCGGGGAATCAGAGTTGGGGAATCAGAGGCAGGGTATCAGATATGGGGAATCAGAGGCGGGGAATCAGAGGCGGGGAAACTGAGGCGGGGAATCAGATATGGGGAATCAGAGGTGGGGAATCAGAGGCGGTGAATCAGAGATGGGGAATCGGAGGCCGGGAATTAGAGTCAGGGAATCAGATGCGGGTAATCAGAGGTGGGGAATCAGAGCTGGGGTATCAGAGGCGGGGAATCAGAGTCGGGGAATCAGAGGCGGGGAATCAGAGATGGGGAATCAGAGGCGGGGAATCAGAGGCCGGGAATCAGAGGCCGGGAATCATTTGTGGGGAATCAGAGGCCGGGAATTAGCGGTGGTGAATCAGAGATGGGGAATCAGAGGCGGGGATTCAGAGGGGGGGAATCAGACGCGGGGAATCAGAGGCGGGGAATCAGAGCTGGGGAATCAGAGGCGGGGAATGTGAGTTTGGGAATCAGAGGCGGGGAATAAGATATGGGGAATCAGAGGCGGGGAATCAGATATGGGGAATCAGAGGTGGGGCATCAGAGGCGGGAATCAGAATTGGGGAATCAGACATGGGGAATCAGAGAAGGGGAATCAGAGGCAGTGAATCAGAGATGGTGAATCAGAGGCGGGGAATCACAGGCAGGGAATCAGACGCAGGGAATCAGTGGTGGTGAATCAGAGATGGGGAATCAGAGGCGGGGAATCAGAGGCAAGGAATCAGACACGGGGAATCAGAGGCGGGGAATCAGAGCTGGGGAATAAGAGGCGGGGTATCAGAGTTGGGGAATCAGAGGTGGGGAATCAGATATGGGGAAGCAGAGGCGGGGAATCAGAAGTGGGGAAACAGAGGCAGGGAATCAGATATTGGGAATCAGAGGTGGGGAATCAGAGGCAGGGTATCAGACGTTGGGAATCAGAGCTGGGGAATCAGATATGGGGAATCAGAGATGGGGAATCAGAGGCAGGGAATCAGAGGCGGGGAATCAGAGGTGGGGAATCTGAGTCCGGGAACCAGAGATGGGGAATCAGAGGTGGGGAATCAGATATGGGGAATCAGAGGTGGGGAATCAGAGGCGGGGAAACAGAGATGGCTTATCAGATATGGGGAATCAGAGGTGGGGAATCAGAGGCGGTGAATCAGAGATGTGGAATCAGAGGCGGGGAATCGGAGGCAGGGAATCAGACACGGGGAATCAGAGGCGGGGAATCAGAGCTGGGGAATCAGAGGCGGGGAATCGGAGTTGGGGAATCAGAGGTGGGTAATCAGATATGGGGAAACAGAGGCGGGGAATCAGAGGTGGGGAATCAGAGGCAGAGAATCAGATGTGGGGAATCAGAGCTGGGGAATCAGAGGCGGGGAATCTGAGTTTGGGAATCAGAGGCGGAGAATAAGATATGGGGAATCAGAGGCGGGGAATCAGATATGGGCAATCAGAGGAGGGGAATCAGAGGTTGGGCATCAGAGGCGGGAATCAGAATTTGGGAATCAGACATGGGGAATCAGAGAAGGGGAATCAGAGGCAGTGAATCAGAGATGGTGAATCAGAGGCGGGGAATCACAGGCAGGTAATCAGACGCAGGGAATCAGTGGTGGTGAATCCAAGATGGGGAATCAGAGGCGGGGAATCAGAGGCAGGGAATTAGACACGGGGAATCAGAGGTGGGAATCAGAGCTGAGGAAGCAGAGGCGGGGAATCAGAGTTGGGGAATCAGAGGCTGGGAATCAGATAGGGGAATCAGAGGCGGGGAATTAGTGGCAGGGAATCAGAGGCGGGGAATCAGAGGCGGGATATCAGAGGCAGGGAATCAGATGTGGGGAATCAGACATGGGGAATCAGAGGCAGTGAATCAGAGGCGGGGAATAAGAAGCGGGAATCAAAGGCCGGGAATGAGAGGCCGGGAATCAGAGGTGGGGATTCAGAGTCCGGGAATCAGAGATGGGGAATCAGAGGCTGTGAATCAGATATGGGGAATCAGAGGCTGGGAATCAGAGGCGGGGAAACAGAGGTGGCTAATCAGATATGGGGAATCAGAGGTGGGGAATCAGAGGCAGTGAATCAGAGATGGGAAATCAGAGGCGGGGAATCAGAGGCAGGGCATCAGACACGTGGAATCAGATGCGTGGAATCAGAGCTGGGGAATCAGAGGCGGGGAATCAGAGTTGGGGAATCAGAGGTGGGGAATCAGATATGGGGAAACAGAGGCGGGGAATCAGGGGTGGGGAAACAGAGGCGGGGAATCAGATATTGGGAATCATAGGTGGGGAATCAGAGGCAGGGAATCAGAATTTGGGAATCAGAGATGGGGAATCAGAGCTGGGGAATCAGAGGCGGGGAATCAGAATTTGGGAATCAGAGATGGGGAATCAGAGATGGGGAATCAGAGGCGCGGAATCAGACGTGGAGAATCAGATATGGGGAAACAGAGGCGGGGAATCAGAGGTGGAGAAACAGAGGCAGGGAATCAGATATTGGGAATCAGAGGTGGGGAATCAGAGGCAGGGAATCAGATGTGGGGAATCAGAGCTGGGGAATCAGAGGCGGGGAATCTGAGTTTGGGAATCAGAGTCGGGGAATAAGATAATGGGAATCAGAGGCGGGGAATCAGATATGGGCAATCAGAGGAGGGGAATCAGAGGTGGGGCATCAGAGGCGGGAATAAGAATTGGGGAATCAGACATGGGGAATCAGAGAATGGGAATCAGAGGCAGTGAATCAGAGATGGTGAATCAGAGGCGGGGAATCACAGGCAGGGAATCAGACGCAGGGAATCAGTGGTGGTGAATCCAAGATGGGGAATCAGAGGCGGGGAATCAGAGGCAGGGAATTAGACACAGGGAATCAGAGGTGGGGAATCAGAGCTGAGGAATCAGAGGCGGGGAATCAGAGTTGGGGAATCAGAGGCAGGGAATCAGATATGGGGCATCAGAGGCAGGGAATTAGATATGGGGAATCAGAGGTGGGGAATTAGTGGCATGGAATCAGAGGCGGGGAATCAGAGGCGGGGTATCAGAGGCAGGGAATCAGATGTGGGGAATCAGACATGGGGAATCAGAGGCAGGGAATCAGAGGCGGGGAATTACAAGCGGGGAATCATAGGCCGGGAATCAGAGGCCGGGAATCAGATGTGGGGAATCAGCGGCGGGGAAACTGAGGCGGGGAATCAGACGCGGAGAATCAGAGGTGGTTAATCACAGATGGGGAATCAGAGGCAGGGAATCAGAAGCAGGGAATCAGACGCGGGGAATCAGAGGTGGGGAATCATAACT
Source organism: Narcine bancroftii (assembly GCF_036971445.1). NCBI lineage: Eukaryota > Metazoa > Chordata > Chondrichthyes > Torpediniformes > Narcinidae > Narcine > Narcine bancroftii. The sequence goes on from NW_027211797.1 coordinate 2,486,907, forward strand.
GGGGAATCAGAGGCGGGGAATCAGAATTGGGGAATCAGAGGCGGGGAATCTGAGTTTGGGAATCAGAGTCGGGGAATAAGATATGGGGAATCAGAGGCGGGGAATCAGATATGGGCAATCAGAGGAGGGGAATCAGAGGTGGGGCATCAGAGGCGGGAATCAGAATTGGGGAATCAGACATGGGGAATCAGAGAAGGGGAATCAGAGGCAGTGAATCAGAGATGGTGAATCAGAGGCGGGGAATCACAGGCAGGGAATCAGACACAGGGAATCAGTGGTGGTGAATCCAAGATGGGGAATCAGAGGCGGGGAATCAGAGGCAGGGAATTAGACACGGGGAATCAGAGGTGGGGAATCAGAGCTGAGGAATCAGAGGCGGGGAATCAGAGTTGGGGAATCAGAGGCAGGGAATCAGATATGGAGAATCAGAGGCGGGGAATCAGAGGCGGGGAAAGAGAGGAGGGGTATCAGATATGGGGAAACAGAGGCGGGGAATCAGAGGCGGGGAAACCGAGGCGGGGAATCAGATATTGGGAATCAGAGGTGGGGAATCAGAGGCAGGGAATCAGAATTTGGGAATCAGAGATGGGGAATCAGAACTGGGGAATCAGAGGCGGGGAATCAGAATTTGGGAATCAGAGATGGGGAATCAGAGATGGGGAATCAGAGGCGTGGAATCAGACGTGGAGAATCAGAGGTGGTTAATCACAGATGGGGAATCAGAGGCAGGGAATCAGAAGCAGGGAATCAGACGAGGGGAATCAGAGGCGGGGAATCAGAGCTGAGGAATCAGAGGCGGGGAATCAGAGTTGGGGAATCAGAGGCGGGGTATCAGATATGGAGAATCAGAGGCGGGGTATCAGAGGCGGGGTAAGAGAGGAGGGGTATCAGATATGGGGAACCAGAGGTGGGGAATCGGAGGGCGGGTATCAGAGATCGGGAATCAGAGGCAGGGAATCAGATATGGGGAATCAGAGGCGGGGAATCAGAGGCAGGGAATCAGATGTGGGGAATCAGAGATGGGGAATCAGAGGCAGGGAATCAGAGGCGGGGAATCAGAAGCGGGGAATCATATTCCGGGAATCAGAGGCTGGGAATCAGAGGTGGGGAATCTGAGTCCGGGAATCAGAGATGGGGAATCAGAGGCGGGGAATCAGATATGGGGAATCAGAGGCGGGGAATCAGAGGTGGGGTAACAGAGATGGCTTATCAGATATGGGGAATCTGAGGTGGTGAATCAGAGGCGGTGAATCAGAGATGGGGAATCAGAGGCGGGGAATCAGAGGCAGGGAATCAGACACGGGGAATCAGAGGCGGGGAATCAGAGCTGGGGAATCAGAGGCGGGGAATCAGAGTTGGGGAATCAGCTGTGGGGAATCAGATATGGGGAAACAGAGGCGGGGAATCAGAGGTGGGGAAACAGAGGCAGGGAATCAGATATGGGGAATCAGAGGCGGGGAATCAGAGGCAGGGAGTCGGATGTGGGGAATCAGAGATGGGGAATCAGAGGCAGGGAATCAGAGGCGGGGAATCAGAAGCGGGGAATCATATTCCGGGAATCAGATGCTGGGAATCAGAGGTGGGGAATCTGAGTCCGGGAATCAGAGATGGGGAATCAGAGGCGGGGAATCAGATATGGGGAATCAGAAGCGGGGAATCAGAGGCGGGGTAACAGAGAGGCTTATCAGATATGGGGAATCTGAGGTGGTGAATCAGAGGCGGTGAATCAGAGATGGGGAATCAGAGGCGGGGAATCAGAGGCAGGGAATCAGACACGGGGAATCAGAGGCGGAGAATCAAAGCTGGGGATTCAGAGGCGGGGAATCAGAGTTGGGGAATCAGAGGTGGGGAATCAGATATGGGGAAACAGAGGCGGGGAATCAGAGGTGGGGAAACAGAGGCAGGGAATCAGATATTGGGAATCAGAGGTGGGGAATCAGAGGCAGGGAATCAGATGTGGGGAATCAGAGCTGGGGAATCAGAGGCGGGGAATCTGAGTTTGGGAATCAGAGTCGGGGAATAAGATATGGGGAATCAGAGGCGGGGAATCGGATATGGGCAATCAGAGGAGGGGAATCAGAGGTGGGGAATCAGAGGCAGGGAATCAGATGTTGGGAATCAGAGCTGGGGAATCAGATATGGGGAATCAGAGATGGGGAATCAGAGGCAGGGAATCAGAGGCGGGGAATCAGAGGTGGGGAATCTGAGTCCGGGAACCAGAGATGGGGAATCAGAGGTGGGGAATCAGATATGGGGAATCAGAGGTGGGGAATCAGAGGCGGGGAAACAGAGATGGCTTATCAGATATGGGGAATCAGAGGTGGGGAATCAGAGGCGCTGAATCAGAGATGTGGAATCAGAGGCGGGGAATCGGAGGCAGGGAATCAGACACGGGGAATCAGAGGCGGGGAATCAGAGCTGGGGAATCAGAGGCGGGGAATCGGAGTTGGGGAATCAGAGGTGGGTAATCAGATATGGGGAAACAGAGGCGGGGAATCAGAGGTGGGGAATCAGAGGCAGAGAATCAGATGTGGGGAATCAGAGCTGGGGAATCAGAGGCGGGGAATCTGAGTTTGGGAATCAGAGGCGGAGAATAAGATATGGGGAATCAGAGGCGGGGAATCAGATATGGGCAATCAGAGGAGGGGAATCACAGGCAGGGAATCAGACGCAGGGAATCAGTGGTGGTGAATCCAAGATGGGGAATCAGAGGCGGGGAATCAGAGGCAGGGAATTAGACACGGGGAATCAGAGGTGGGGAATCAGAGCTGAGGAATCAGAGGCGGGGAATCAGAGTTGGGGAATCAGAGGCAGGGAATCAGATATGGAGAATCAGAGGCGGGGAATCAGAGGCGGGGAAAGAGAGGAGGGGTATCAGATATGGGGAACCAGAGGTGGGGAATCGGAGGGCGGGAATCAGAGATGGGGAATCAGAGGCAGGGAATCAGATATGGGGAATCAGAGGCGGGGAATCAGAGGCAGGGAGTCGGATGTGGGGAATCAGAGATGGGGAATCAGAGGCAGGGAATCAGAGGCGGGGAATCAGAAGCGGGGAATCATATTCCGGGAATCAGATGCTGGGAATCAGAGGTGGGGAATCTGAGTCCGGGAATCAGAGATGGGGAATCAGAGGCGGGGAATCAGATATGGGGAATAAGAAGCGGGGAATCAGAGGCGGGGTAACAGAGAGGCTTATCAGATATGGGGAATCTGAGGTGGTGAATCAGAGGCGGTGAATCAGAGATGGGGAATCAGAGGCGGGGAATCAGAGGCAGGGAATCAGACACGGGGAATCAGAGGCGGGGAATCAAAGCTGGGGATTCAGAGGCGGGGAATCAGAGTTGGGGAATCAGAGGTGGGGAATCAGATATGGGGAAACAGAGGCGGGGAATCAGAGGTGGGGAAACAGAGGCAGGGAATCAGATATTGGGAATCAGAGGTGGGGAATCAGAGGCAGGGAATCAGATGTGGGGAATCAGAGCTGGGGAATCAGAGGCGGGGAATCTGAGTTTGGGAATCAGAGTCGGGGAATAAGATATGGGGAATCAGAGGCGGGGAATCGGATATGGGCAATCAGAGGAGGGGAATCAGAGGTGGGGCATCAGAGGCGGGAATAAGAATTGGGGAATCAGACATGGGGAATCAGAGAAGGGGAATCAGAGGCAGTGAATCAGAGATGGTGAATCAGAGGCGGGGAATCACAGGCAGGGAATCAGACGCAGGGAATCAGTGGTGGTGAATCCAAGATGGGGAATCAGAGGCGGGGAATCAGAGGCAGGGAATTAGACACGGGGAATCAGAGGTGGGGAATCAGAGCTGAGGAATCAGAGGCGGGGAATCAGAGTTGGGGAATCAGAGGCAGGGAATCAGATATGGGGCATCAGAGGCAGGGAATTAGATATGGGGAATCAGAGGCGGGGAATTAGTGGCATGGAATCAGAGGCGGGGAATCAGAGGCGGGGTATCAGAGGCAGGGAATCAGATGTGGGGAATCAGACATGGGGAATCAGAGGCAGGGAATCAGAGGAGGGGAATTACAAGCGGGGAATCATATGCCGGGAATCAGAGGCCGGGAATCAGATATGGGGAATCAGCGGCGGGGAAACTGAGGCGGGGAATCAGACGCGGAGAATCAGAGGTGGTTAATCACAGATGGGGAATCAGAGGCAGGGAATCAGAAGCAGGGAATCAGACGCGGGGAATCAGAGGTGGGGAATCATAACTGGGGAATCAGAGGCGGGGAATCAGAATTGGGGAATCAGAGGCGGGGAATCTGAGTTTGGGAATCAGAGTCGGGGAATAAGATATGGGGAATCAGAGGCGGGGAATCAGATATGGGCAATCAGAGGAGGGGAATCAGAGGTGGGGCATCAGAGGCGGGAATCAGAATTGGGGAATCAGACATGGGGAATCAGAGAAGGGGAATCAGAGGCAGTGAATCAGAGATGGTGAATCAGAGGCGGGGAATCACAGGCAGGGAATCAGACGCAGGGAATCAGTGGTGGTGAATCCAAGATGGGGAATCAGAGGCGGGGAATCAGAGGCAGGGAATTAGACACGGGGAATCAGAGGTGGGGAATCAGAGCTGAGGAATCAGAGGCGGGGAATCAGAGTTGGGGAATCAGAGGCAGGGAATCAGATATGGGGCATCAGAGGCAGGGAATCAGATATGGGGAATCAGAGGCGGGGAATCATAACTGGGGAATCAGAGGCGGGGAATCAGAGTTGGGGAATCAGAGGCGGGGTATCAGATATGGGGAATCAGAGGCGGGGAATCAGAGGCGGGGAAACTGAGGCGGGGAATCAGATATGGGGAATCAGAGGTGGGGAATCAGAGGCGGTGAATCAGAGATGGGGAATCAGAGGCCGGGAATTAGAGTCAGGGAATCAGACGCGGGTAATCAGAGGTGGGGAATCAGAGCTGGGGAATCAGAGGCGGGGAATCAGTGGTGGTGAATCAGAGATGGGGAATCAGAGGTGGGGCATCAGAGGCGGGAATCAGAATTGGGGAATCAGACATGGGGAATCATGAAGGGGAATCAGAGGCAGTGAATCAGAGATGGTGAATCAGAGGCGGGGAATCACAGGCAGGGAATCAGACGCAGGGAATCAGTGGTGGTGAATCAGAGATGGGGAATCAGAGTTGGGGAATCAGAGGTGGGGAATCAGATATGGGGAAACAGAGATGGGGAATCAGAGATGGGGAATCAGAGGCGTGGAATCAGACGTGGAGAATCAGAGGTGGTTAATCACAGATGGGGAATCAGAGGCAGGGAATCAGAAGCAGGGAATCAGACGAGGGGAATCAGAGGCGGGGAATCAGAGCTGAGGAATCAGAGGCGGGGAATCAGAGTTGGGGAATCAGAGGCGGGGTATCAGATATGGAGAATCAGAGTCGGGGTATCAGAGGCGGGGTAAGAGAGGAGGGGTATCAGATATGGGGAACCAGAGGTGGGGAATCGGAGGGCGGGTATCAGAGATCGGGAATCAGAGGCAGGGAATCAGATATGGGGAATCAGAGGCGGGGAATCAGAGGCGGGGAATCAGAGTTGGGGAATCAGAGGTGGGGAATCAGATATGGGGAAACAGAGGCGGGGAATCAGAAGTGGGGAAACAGAGGCAGGGAATCAGATATTGGGAATCAGAGGTGGGGAATCAGAGGCAGGGAATCAGATGTTGGGAATCAGAGGTGGGGAATCTGAGTCCGAGAATCAGAGATGGGGAATCAGAGGCGGGGAATCAGATATGGGGAATCAGAGGTGGGGAATCAGAGGCGGGGAAACTGAGGCGGGGAATCAGATGCGGAGAATCAGAGGTGGTTAATCACAGATGGGGAATCAGAGGCAGCGAATCAGAAGCAGGGAATCAGACGCGGGGAATCAGAAGTGGGGAATCATAACTGGGGAATCAGAGGCGGGGAATCAGAGTTGGGGAATCAGAGGCGGGGTATCAGATATGGGGAATCAGAGGCGGGGAATCAGAGGCGGGGAATCAGATATGGGGAATCAGATATGGGGAATCAGAGGCGGTGTATCAGAGATGGGGAATCAGAGGCCGGGAATTAGAGTCAGGGAATCAGACGCGGGTAATATGAGGTGGTGAATCAGAGATGGGGAATCAGAGGCGGGGATTCAGAGGCGGGGAATCAGACGCGGGGAATCAGAGGCGGGGAATCAGAGCTGGGGAATCAGAGGCGGGGAATCAGAGTCGGGGAATCAGAGGCGGGGAATCAGAGATGGGGTATCAGAGGCTGGGAATCAGAGGCCGGGAATCAGAGGCCGGGAATCAGTAGTGGGGAATCAGAGGCGGGAATCAGAATTGGGGAATCACACATGGGGAATCAGAGAAGGGGAATCAGAGGCAGTGAATCAGAGATGGTGAATCAGAGGCGGGGAATCACAGGCAGGGAATCAGACGCAGGGAATCAGTGGTGGTGAATCAGAGATGGGGAATCAGAGGCGGGGAATCAGAGGCAAGGAAACAGACACGGGGAATCAGAGGCGGGGAATCAGAGCTGGGGAATCAGAGGCGGGTATGAGAGTTGGGGAATCAGAGGTGGGGAATCAGATATGGGGAAACAGAGGCGGGGAATCAGAAGTGGGGAAACAGAGGCAGGGAATCAGATATTGGGAATCAGAGGTGGGGAATCAGAGGCAGGGAATCAGATATTGGGAATCAGAGCTGGGGAATCAGATATGGGAAATCAGAGATGGGGAATCAGAGGCAGGGAATCAGAGGCGGGGAATCAGAGGTGGGGAATCTGAGTCCGGGAATCAGAGATGGGGAATCAGAGGCGGGGAATCAGATATGGGGAATCAGAGGTGGGGAATCAGAGGCGGGGAAACAGAGATGGCTTATCAGATATGGGGAATCAGAGGTGGGGAATCAGAGGCGGTGAATCAGAGATGTGGAAACAGAGGCGGGGAATCAGAGGCAGGGAATCAGACACGGGGAATCAGAGGCGGGGAATCAGAGCTGGGGAATCAGAGGCGGGGAATCAGAGTTGGGGAATCAGAGGTGGGTAATCAGATATGGGGAAACAGAGGCGGGGAATCAGAGGTGGGGAATCAGAGGCAGAGAATCAGATGTGGGGAATCAGAGCTGGGGAATCAGAGGCGGGGAATCTGAGTTTGGGAATCAGAGGCGGAGAATAAGATATGGGGAATCAGATGCGGGGAATCAGATATGGGCAATCAGAGGAGGGGAATCAGAGGTTGGGCATCAGAGGCGGGAATCAGAATTGGGGAATCAGACATGGGGAATCAGAGAAGGGAATCAACGGCAGTGAATCAGAGATGGGGAATCAGAGGCGGGGAATCACAGGCAGGGAATCAGACGCAGGGAACCAGTGGTGGTGAATCCAAGATGGGGAATCAGAGGCGGGGAATCAGAGGCAGGGAATTAGACACGGGGAATCAGAGGTGGGGAATCAGAGCTGAGGAATCAGAGGCGGGGAATCAGAGTTGGGGAATCAGAGGCAGGGAATCAGATATGGGGCATCAGAGGCAGGGAATCAGATAGGGTAATCAGAGGCGTGGAATTAGTGGCAGGGAATCAGAGGCGGGGAATCAGAGGCGGGATATCAGAGGCAGGGAATCAGATGTGGGGAATCAGACATGGGGAATCAGAGGCAGGGAATCAGAGGCGGGGAATCAGAAGCGGGAATCAAAGGCCGGGAATGAGAGGCCGGGAATCAGAGGTGGGGATTCAGAGTCCGGGAATCAGAGATGGGGAATCAGAGGTTGGGAATCAGATATGGGGAATCAGAGGCTGGGAATCAGAGGCGGGGAAACAGAGGTGGCTAATTAGATATGGGGAATCAGAGGTGGGGAATCAGAGGCAGTGAATCAGAGATGGGAAATCAGAGGCGGGGAATCAGAGGCAGGGCATCAGACACGTGGAATTAGAGGCGGGGAATCAGAGCTGGGAAATCAGAGGCGGGGAATCAGAGTTGGGGAATCAGAGGTGGGGAATCAGATATGGGGAAACAGAGGCGGGGAATCAGAGGCGGGGAAACCGAGGCGGGGAATCAGATATTGGGAATCAGAGGTGGGGAATCAGAGGCAGGGAATCAGAATTTGGGAATCAGAGATGGGGAATCAGAACTGGGGAATCAGAGGCGGGGAATCAGAATTTGGGAATCACAGATGGGGAATCAGAGGCAGGGAATCAGAAGCAGGGAATCAGACGAGGGGAATCAGAGGCGGGGAATCAGAGCTGAGGAATCAGAGGCGGGGAATCAGAGTTGGGGAATCAGAGGCGGGGTATCAGATATGGAGAATCAGAGGCGGGGTATCAGAGGCGGGGTAAGAGAGGAGGGGTATCAGATATGGGGAACCAGAGGTGGGGAATCGGAGGGCGGGTATCAGAGATCGGGAATCAGAGGCAGGGAATCAGATATGGGGAATCAGAGGCGGGGAATCAGAGGCAGGGAATCAGATGTGGGGAATCAGAGATGGGGAATCAGAGGCAGGGAATCAGAGGCGGGGAATCAGAAGCGGGGAATCATATTCCGGGAATCAGAGGCTGGGAATCAGAGGTGGGGAATCTGAGTCCGGGAATCAGAGATGGGGAATCAGAGGCGGGGAATCAGATATGGGCAATCAGAGGAGGGGAATCAGAGGTGGGGCATCAGAGGCGGGAATCAGAATTGGGGAATCAGACATGGGGAATCAGAGAAGGGGAATCAGAGGCAGTGAATCAGAGATGGTGAATCAGAGGCGGGGAATCACAGGCAGGGAATCAGACGCAGGGAATCAGTGGTGGTGAATCCAAGATGGGGAATCAGAGGCGGGGAATCAGAGGCAGGGAATTAGACACGGGGAATCAGAGGTGGGGAATCAGAGCTGAGGAATCAGAGGCGGGGAATCAGAGTTGGGGAATCAGAGGCAGGGAATCAGATATGGGGCATCAGAGGCAGGGAATCAGATATGGGGAATCAGAGGCGGGGAATCATAACTGGGGAATCAGAGGCGGGGAATCAGAGTTGGGGAATCAGAGGCGGGGTATCAGATATGGGGAATCAGAGGCGGGGAATCAGAGGCGGGGAAACTGAGGCGGGGAATCAGATATGGGGAATCAGAGGTGGGGAATCAGAGGCGGTGAATCAGAGATGGGGAATCAGAGGCCGGGAATTAGAGTCAGGGAATCAGACGCGGGTAATCAGAGGTGGGGAATCAGAGCTGGGGAATCAGAGGCGGGGAATCAGTGGTGGTGAATCAGAGATGGGGAATCAGAGGTGGGGCATCAGAGGCGGGAATCAGAATTGGGGAATCAGACATGGGGAATCATGAAGGGGAATCAGAGGCAGTGAATTAGAGATGGTGAATCAGAGGCGGGGAATCACAGGCAGGGAATCAGACGCAGGGAATCAGTGGTGGTGAATCAGAGATGGGGAATCAGAGTTGGGGAATCAGAGGTGGGGAATCAGATATGGGGAAACAGAGATGGGGAATCAGAGATGGGGAATCAGAGGCGTGGAATCAGACGTGGAGAATCAGAGGTGGTTAATCACAGATGGGGAATCAGAGGCAGGGAATCAGAAGCAGGGAATCAGACGAGGGGAATCAGAGGCGGGGAATCAGAGCTGAGGAATCAGAGGCGGGGAATCAGAGTTGGGGAATCAGAGGCGGGGTATCAGATATGGAGAATCAGAGTCGGGGTATCAGAGGCGGGGTAAGAGAGGAGGGGTATCAGATATGGGGAACCAGAGGTGGGGAATCGGAGGGCGGGTATCAGAGATCGGGAATCAGAGGCAGGGAATCAGATATGGGGAATCAGAGGCGGGGAATCAGAGGCGGGGAATCAGAGTTGGGGAATCAGAGGTGGGGAATCAGATATGGGGAAACAGAGGCGGGGAATCAGAAGTGGGGAAACAGAGGCAGGGAATCAGATATTGGGAATCAGAGGTGGGGAATCAGAGGCAGGGAATCAGATGTTGGGAATCAGAGGTGGGGAATCTGAGTCCGAGAATCAGAGATGGGGAATCAGAGGCGGGGAATCAGATATGGGGAATCAGAGGTGGGGAATCAGAGGCGGGGAAACTGAGGCGGGGAATCAGATGCGGAGAATCAGAGGTGGTTAATCACAGATGGGGAATCAGAGGCAGCGAATCAGAAGCAGGGAATCAGACGCGGGGAATCAGAAGTGGGGAATCATAACTGGGGAATCAGAGGCGGGGAATCAGAGTTGGGGAATCAGAGGCGGGGTATCAGATATGGGGAATCAGAGGCGGGGAATCAGAGGCGGGGAATCAGATATGGGGAATCAGATATGGGGAATCAGAGGCGGTGTATCAGAGATGGGGAATCAGAGGCCGGGAATTAGAGTCAGGGAATCAGACGCGGGTAATATGAGGTGGTGAATCAGAGATGGGGAATCAGAGGCGGGGATTCAGAGGCGGGGAATCAGACGCGGGGAATCAGAGGCGGGGAATCAGAGCTGGGGAATCAGAGGCGGGGAATCAGAGTCGGGGAATCAGAGGCGGGGAATCAGAGATGGGGTATCAGAGGCTGGGAATCAGAGGCCGGGAATCAGAGGCCGGGAATCAGTAGTGGGGAATCAGAGGCGGGAATCAGAATTGGGGAATCACACATGGGGAATCAGAGAAGGGGAATCAGAGGCAGTGAATCAGAGATGGTGAATCAGAGGCGGGGAATCACAGGCAGGGAATCAGACGCAGGGAATCAGTGGTGGTGAATCAGAGATGGGGAATCAGAGGCGGGGAATCAGAGGCAAGGAAACAGACACGGGGAATCAGAGGCGGGGAATCAGAGCTGGGGAATCAGAGGCGGGTATGAGAGTTGGGGAATCAGAGGTGGGGAATCAGATATGGGGAAACAGAGGCGGGGAATCAGAAGTGGGGAAACAGAGGCAGGGAATCAGATATTGGGAATCAGAGGTGGGGAATCAGAGGCAGGGAATCAGATATTGGGAATCAGAGCTGGGGAATCAGATATGGGAAATCAGAGATGGGGAATCAGAGGCAGGGAATCAGAGGCGGGGAATCAGAGGTGGGGAATCTGAGTCCGGGAATCAGAGATGGGGAATCAGAGGCGGGGAATCAGATATGGGGAATCAGAGGTGGGGAATCAGAGGCGGGGAAACAGAGATGGCTTATCAGATATGGGGAATCAGAGGTGGGGAATCAGAGGCGGTGAATCAGAGATGTGGAAACAGAGGCGGGGAATCAGAGGCAGGGAATCAGACACGGGGAATCAGAGGCGGGGAATCAGAGCTGGGGAATCAGAGGCGGGGAATCAGAGTTGGGGAATCAGAGGTGGGTAATCAGATATGGGGAAACAGAGGCGGGGAATCAGAGGTGGGGAATCAGAGGCAGAGAATCAGATGTGGGGAATCAGAGCTGGGGAATCAGAGGCGGGGAATCTGAGTTTGGGAATCAGAGGCGGAGAATAAGATATGGGGAATCAGATGCGGGGAATCAGATATGGGCAATCAGAGGAGGGGAATCAGAGGTTGGGCATCAGAGGCGGGAATCAGAATTGGGGAATCAGACATGGGGAATCAGAGAAGGGAATCAACGGCAGTGAATCAGAGATGGGGAATCAGAGGCGGGGAATCACAGGCAGGGAATCAGACGCAGGGAACCAGTGGTGGTGAATCCAAGATGGGGAATCAGAGGCGGGGAATCAGAGGCAGGGAATTAGACACGGGGAATCAGAGGTGGGGAATCAGAGCTGAGGAATCAGAGGCGGGGAATCAGAGTTGGGGAATCAGAGGCAGGGAATCAGATATGGGGCATCAGAGGCAGGGAATCAGATAGGGTAATCAGAGGCGTGGAATTAGTGGCAGGGAATCAGAGGCGGGGAATCAGAGGCGGGATATCAGAGGCAGGGAATCAGATGTGGGGAATCAGACATGGGGAATCAGAGGCAGGGAATCAGAGGCGGGGAATCAGAAGCGGGAATCAAAGGCCGGGAATGAGAGGCCGGGAATCAGAGGTGGGGATTCAGAGTCCGGGAATCAGAGATGGGGAATCAGAGGCTGGGAATCAGATATGGGGAATCAGAGGCTGGGAATCAGAGGCGGGGAAACAGAGGTGGCTAATTAGATATGGGGAATCAGAGGTGGGGAATCAGAGGCAGTGAATCAGAGATGGGAAATCAGAGGCGGGGAATCAGAGGCAGGGCATCAGACACGTGGAATTAGAGGCGGGGAATCAGAGCTGGGAAATCAGAGGCGGGGAATCAGAGTTGGGGAATCAGAGGTGGGGAATCAGATATGGGGAAACAGAGGCGGGGAATCAGAGGCGGGGAAACCGAGGCGGGGAATCAGATATTGGGAATCAGAGGTGGGGAATCAGAGGCAGGGAATCAGAATTTGGGAATCAGAGATGGGGAATCAGAACTGGGGAATCAGAGGCGGGGAATCAGAATTTGGGAATCAGAGATGGGGAATCAGAGATGGGGAATCAGAGGCGTGGAATCAGACGTGGAGAATCAGAGGTGGTTAATCACAGATGGGGAATCAGAGGCAGGGAATCAGAAGCAGGGAATCAGACGAGGGGAATCAGAGGCGGGGAATCAGAGCTGAGGAATCAGAGGCGGGGAATCAGAGTTGGGGAATCAGAGGCGGGGTATCAGATATGGAGAATCAGAGGCGGGGTATCAGAGGCGGGGTAAGAGAGGAGGGGTATCAGATATGGGGAACCAGAGGTGGGGAATCGGAGGGCGGGTATCAGAGATCGGGAATCAGAGGCAGGGAATCAGATATGGGGAATCAGAGGCGGGGAATCAGAGGCAGGGAATCAGATGTGGGGAATCAGAGATGGGGAATCAGAGGCAGGGAATCAGAGGCGGGGAATCAGAAGCGGGGAATCATATTCCGGGAATCAGAGGCTGGGAATCAGAGGTGGGGAATCTGAGTCCGGGAATCAGAGATGGGGAATCAGAGGCGGGGAATCAGATATGGGGAATCAGAGGCGGGGAATCAGAGGTGGGGTAACAGAGATGGCTTATCAGATATGGGGAATCTGAGGTGGTGAATCAGAGGCGGTGAATCAGAGATGGGGAATCAGAGGCGGGGAATCAGAGGCAGGGAATCAGACACGGGGAATCAGAGGCGGGGAATCAGAGCTGGGGAATCAGAGGCGGGGAATCAGAGGCAGGGAATCAGACACGGGGAATCAGAGGCGGGGAATCAGAGCTGGGGAATCAGAGGCGGGGAATCAGAGGCAGGGAATTAGACACGGGGAATCAGAGGTGGGGAATCAGAGCTGAGGAATCAGAGGCGGGGAATCAGAGGCAGGGAATCAGACACGGGGAATCAGAGGCGGGGAATCAGAGCTGGGGAATCAGAGGCGGGGAATCAGAGGCAGGGAATTAGACACGGGGAATCAGAGGTGGGGAATCAGAGCTGAGGAATCAGAGGCGGGGAATCAGAGTTGGGGAATCAGAGGCAGGGAATCAGATATGGGGCATCAGAGGCAGGGAATTAGATATGGGGAATCAGAGGCGGGGAATTAGTGGCATGGAATCAGAGGCGGGGAATCAGAGGCGGGGTATCAGAGGCAGGGAATCAGATGTGGGGAATCAGACATGGGGAATCAGAGGCAGGGAATCAGAGGCGGGGAATTACAAGCGGGGAATCATAGGCCGGGAATCAGAGGCCGGGAATCAGATATGGGGAATCAGCGGCGGGGAAACTGAGGCGGGGAATCAGACGCGGAGAATCAGAGGTGGTTAATCACAGATGGGGAATCAGAGGCAGGGAATCAGAAGCAGGGAATCAGACGCGGGGAATCAGAGGTGGGGAATCATAACTGGGGAATCAGAGGCGGGGAATCAGAATTGGGGAATCAGAGGCGGGGAATCTGAGTTTGGGAATCAGAGTCGGGGAATAAGATATGGGGAATCAGAGGCGGGGAATCAGATATGGGCAATCAGAGGAGGGGAATCAGAGGTGGGGCATCAGAGGCGGGAATCAGAATTGGGGAATCAGACATGGGGAATCAGAGAAGGGGAATCAGAGGCAGTGAATCAGAGATGGTGAATCAGAGGCGGGGAATCACAGGCAGGGAATCAGACGCAGGGAATCAGTGGTGGTGAATCCAAGATGGGGAATCAGAGGCGGGGAATCAGAGGCAGGGAATTAGACACGGGGAATCAGAGGTGGGGAATCAGAGCTGAGGAATCAGAGGCGGGGAATCAGAGTTGGGGAATCAGAGGCAGGGAATCAGATATGGGGCATCAGAGGCAGGGAATCAGATATGGGGAATCAGAGGCGGGGAATCATAACTGGGGAATCAGAGGCGGGGAATCAGAGTTGGGGAATCAGAGGCGGGGTATCAGATATGGGGAATCAGAGGCGGGGAATCAGAGGCGGGACAACTGAGGCGGGGAATCAGATATGGGGAATCAGAGGTGGGGAATCAGAGGCGGTGAATCAGAGATGGGGAATCAGAGGCCGGGAATTAGAGTCAGGGAATCAGACGCGGGTAATCAGAGGTGGGGAATCAGAGCTGGGGAATCAGAGGCGGGGAATCAGTGGTGGTGAATCAGAGATGGGGAATCAGAGGTGGGGCATCAAAGGCGGGAATCAGAATTGGGGAATCAGACATGGGGAATCATGAAGGGGAATCAGAGGCAGTGAATCAGAGATGGTGAATCAGAGGCGGGGAATCACAGGCAGGGAATCAGACGCAGGGAATGAGTGGTGGTGAATCAGAGATGGGGAATCAGAGGCGGGGAATCAGAGGCAAGGAATCAGGCACGGGGAATCAGAGGCGGGGAATCAGAGCTGGGGAATCAGAGGCGGGGAATCAGAGTTGGGGAATCAGAGGTGGGGAATCAGATATGGGGAAACAGAGGCGGGGAATCAGAAGTGGGGAAACAGAGGCAGGGAATCAGATATTGGGAATCAGAGGTGGGGAATCAGAGGCAGGGAATCAGATGTTGGGAATCAGAGCTGGGGAATCAGATATGGGAAATCAGAGATGGGGAATCAGAGGCAGGGAATCAGAGGCGGGCAATCAGAGGTGGGGAATCTGAGTCCGAGAATCAGAGATGGGGAATCAGAGGCGGGGAATCAGATATGGGGAATCAGAGGTGGGGAATCAGAGGCGGGGAAACTGAGGCGGGGAATCAGATGCGGAGAATCAGAGGTGGTTAATCACAGATGGGGAATCAGAGGCAGCGAATCAGAAGCAGGGAATCAGACGCGGGGAATCAGAAGTGGGGAATCATAACTGGGGAATCAGAGGCGGGGAATCAGAGTTGGGGAATCAGAGGCGGGGTATCAGATATGGGGAATCAGAGGCGGGGAATCAGAGGCGGGGAATCAGATATGGGGAATCAGATATGGGGAATCAGAGGCGGTGTATCAGAGATGGGGAATCAGAGGCCGGGAATTAGAGTCAGGGAATCAGACGCGGGTAATATGAGGTGGTGAATCAGAGATGGGGAATCAGAGGCGGGGAATCAGAGTCGGGGAATCAGAGGCGGGGAATCAGAGATGGGGTATCAGAGGCTGGGAATCAGAGGCCGGGAATCAGAGGCCGGGAATCAGTAGTGGGGAATCAGAGGCGGGAATCAGAATTGGGGAATCACACATGGGGAATCAGAGAAGGGGAATCAGAGGCAGTGAATCAGAGATGGTGAATCAGAGGCGGGGAATCACAGGCAGGGAATCAGACGCAGGGAATCAGTGGTGGTGAATCAGAGATGGGGAATCAGAGGCGGGGAATCAGAGGCAAGGAAACAGACACGGGGAATCAGAGGCGGGGAATCAGAGCTGGGGAATCAGAGGCGGGTATGAGAGTTGGGGAATCAGAGGTGGGGAATCAGATATGGGGAAACAGAGGCGGGGAATCAGAAGTGGGGAAACAGAGGCAGGGAATCAGATATTGGGAATCAGAGGTGGGGAATCAGAGGCAGGGAATCAGATATTGGGAATCAGAGCTGGGGAATCAGATATGGGAAATCAGAGATGGGGAATCAGAGGCAGGGAATCAGAGGCGGGGAATCAGAGGTGGGGAATCTGAGTCCGGGAATCAGAGATGGGGAATCAGAGGCGGGGAATCAGATATGGGGAATCAGAGGTGGGGAATCAGAGGCGGGGAAACAGAGATGGCTTATCAGATATGGGGAATCAGAGGTGGGGAATCAGAGGCGGTGAATCAGAGATGTGGAAACAGAGGCGGGGAATCAGAGGCAGGGAATCAGACACGGGGAATCAGAGGCGGGGAATCAGATCTGGGGAATCAGAGGCGGGGAATCAGAGTTGGGGAATCAGAGGTGGGTAATCAGATATGGGGAAACAGAGGCGGGGAATCAGAGGTGGGGAATCAGAGGCAGAGAATCAGATGTGGGGAATCAGAGCTGGGGAATCAGAGGCGGGGAATCTGAGTTTGGGAATCAGAGGCGGAGAATAAGATATGGGGAATCAGATGCGGGGAATCAGATATGGGCAATCAGAGGAGGGGAATCAGAGGTTGGGCATCAGAGGCGGGAATCAGAATTGGGGAATCAGACATGGGGAATCAGAGAAGGGAATCAACGGCAGTGAATCAGAGATGGGGAATCAGAGGCGGGGAATCACAGGCAGGGAATCAGACGCAGGGAACCAGTGGTGGTGAATCCAAGATGGGGAATCAGAGGCGGGGAATCAGAGGCAGGGAATTAGACACGGGGAATCAGAGGTGGGGAATCAGAGCTGAGGAATCAGAGGCGGGGAATCAGAGTTGGGGAATCAGAGGCAGGGAATCAGATATGGGGCATCAGAGGCAGGGAATCAGATAGGGTAATCAGAGGCGTGGAATTAGTGGCAGGGAATCAGAGGCGGGGAATCAGAGGCGGGATATCAGAGGCAGGGAATCAGATGTGGGGAATCAGACATGGGGAATCAGAGGCAGGGAATCAGAGGCGGGGAATCAGAAGCGGGAATCAAAGGCCGGGAATGAGAGGCCGGGAATCAGAGGTGGGGATTCAGAGTCCGGGAATCAGAGATGGGGAATCAGAGGCTGGGAATCAGATATGGGGAATCAGAGGCTGGGAATCAGAGGCGGGGAAACAGAGGTGGCTAATTAGATATGGGGAATCAGAGGTGGGGAATCAGAGGCAGTGAATCAGAGATGGGAAATCAGAGGCGGGGAATCAGAGGCAGGGCATCAGACACGTGGAATTAGAGGCGGGGAATCAGAGCTGGGAAATCAGAGGCGGGGAATCAGAGTTGGGGAATCAGAGGTGGGGAATCAGATATGGGGAAACAGAGGCGGGGAATCAGAGGCGGGGAAACCGAGGCGGGGAATCAGATATTGGGAATCAGAGGTGGGGAATCAGAGGCAGGGAATCAGAATTTGGGAATCAGAGATGGGGAATCAGAACTGGGGAATCAGAGGCGGGGAATCAGAATTTGGGAATCAGAGATGGGGAATCAGAGATGGGGAATCAGAGGCGTGGAATCAGACGTGGAGAATCAGAGGTGGTTAATCACAGATGGGGAATCAGAGGCAGGGAATCAGAAGCAGGGAATCAGACGAGGGGAATCAGAGGCGGGGAATCAGAGCTGAGGAATCAGAGGCGGGGAATCAGAGTTGGGGAATCAGAGGCGGGGTATCAGATATGGAGAATCAGAGGCGGGGTATCAGAGGCGGGGTAAGAGAGGAGGGGTATCAGATATGGGGAACCAGAGGTGGGGAATCGGAGGGCGGGTATCAGAGATCGGGAATCAGAGGCAGGGAATCAGATATGGGGAATCAGAGGCGGGGAATCAGAGGCAGGGAATCAGATGTGGGGAATCAGAGATGGGGAATCAGAGGCAGGGAATCAGAGGCGGGGAATCAGAAGCGGGGAATCATATTCCGGGAATCAGAGGCTGGGAATCAGAGGTGGGGAATCTGAGTCCGGGAATCAGAGATGGGGAATCAGAGGCGGGGAATCAGATATGGGGAATCAGAGGCGGGGAATCAGAGGTGGGGTAACAGAGATGGCTTATCAGATATGGGGAATCTGAGGTGGTGAATCAGAGGCGGTGAATCAGAGATGGGGAATCAGAGGCGGGGAATCAGAGGCAGGGAATCAGACACGGGGAATCAGAGGCGGGGAATCAGAGCTGGGGAATCAGAGGCGGGGAATCAGAGTTGGGGAATCAGCTGTGGGGAATCAGATATGGGGAAACAGAGGCGGGGAATCAGAGGTGGGGAAACAGAGGCAGGGAATCAGATATTGGGAATCAGAGGTGGGGAATCAGAGGCAGGGAATCAGATGTGGGGAATCAGAGCTGGGGAATCAGAGGCGGGGAATCTGAGTTTGGGAATCAGAGTCGGGGAATAAGATATGGGGAATCAGAGGCGGGGAATCAGATATGGGCAATCAGAGGAGGGGAATCAGAGGTGGGGCATCAGAGGCGGGAATCAGAATTGGGGAATCAGACATGGGGAATCAGAGAAGGGGAATCAGAGGCAGTGAATCAGAGATGGTGAATGAGAGGCGGGGAATCACAGGCAGGGAATCAGACGCAGGGAATCAGTGGTGGTGAATCCAAGATGGGGAATCAGAGGCGGGGAATCAGAGGCAGGGAATTAGACACGGGGAATCAGAGGTGGGGAATCAGAGCTGAGGAATCAGAGGCGGGGAATCAGAGTTGGGGAATCAGAGGCAGGGAATCAGATATGGTGCATCAGAGGCAGGGAATCAGATATGGGGAATCAGAGGCGGGGAATTAGTGGCATGGAATCAGAGGCGGGGAATCAGAGGCGGGGTATCAGAGGCAGGGAATCAGATGTGGGGAATCAGACATGGGGAATCAGAGGCAGGGAATCAGAGGCGGGGAATTACAAGCGGGGAATCATAGGCAGGGAATCAGAGGCCGGGAATCAGATATGGGGAATCAGAGGCGGGGAAACTGAGGCGGGGAATCAGACGCGGGGAATCAGAGGTGGGGAATCAAAACTGGGGAATCAGAGGCGGGGAATCAGAGTTGGGGAATCAGAGGCGGGTATCAGATATGGGGAATCAGAGGCGGGGAATCAGAGGCGGGGAAACTGAGGCGGGGAATCAGATATGGGGAATCAGAGGTGGGGAATCAGAGGCTGTGAATCAGAGATGGGGAATCAGAGGCCGGGAATTAGAGTCAGGGAATCAGACGCGGGTAATCAGAGGCGGGGAATCAGAGTCGGGGAATCAGAGGCGGGGAATCAGAGATGGGGAATCAGAGGCGGGGTATCAGTGGCCGGGAATCAGAGGCCGGGAATCAGTTGTGGGGAATCAGAGGCCGGGAATTAGCGGTGGTGGATCAGAGATGGGGAATCAGAGGCGGGGATTCAGAGGCGGGGAATCAGACGCGGGGAATCAGAGGCGGGGAATCAGAGCTGGGGAATCAGAGGCGGGGAATCTGAGTTTGGGAATCAGAGGCGGGGAATAAGATATGGGGAATCAGAGGCGGGGAATCAGATATGGGGAATCAGAGGAGGGGAATCAGAGGTGGGGCATCAGAGGCGGGAATCAGAATTGGGGAATCAGACATGCGGAATCAGAGAAGGGGAATCAGAGGCAGTGAATCAGAGATGGTGAATCAGAGGCGGGGAATCACAGGCAGGGAATCAGACGCAGGGAATCAGTGGTGGTGAATCAGAGATGGGGAATCAGAGGCGGGGAATCAGAGGCAAGGAATCAGACACGGGGAATCAGAGGCGGGTAATCAGAGCTGGGGAATCAGAGGCTGGGAATCAGAGTTGGGGAATCGGAGGTGGGGAATCAGATATGGGGAAACAGAGGCGGGGAATCAGAAGTGGGGAAACAGAGGCAGGGAATCAGATATTGGGAATCAGAGGTGGGGAATCAGAGGCAGGGAATCAGATGTTGGGAATCAGAGCTGGGGAATCATATATGGGGAATCAGAGATTGGGAATCAGAGGCAGGGAATCAGAGGCGGGGAATCAGATATGGGGAATCAGAAGCGGGGAATCAGAGGCGGGGTAACAGAGAGTCTTATCAGATATGGGGAATCTGAGGTGGTGAATCAGAGGCGGTGAATCAGAGATGGGGAATCAGAGGCGGGGAATCAGAGGCAGGGAATCAGACACGGGGAATCAGAGGCGGGGAATCAAAGCTGGGGATTCAGAGGCGGGGAATCAGAGTTGGGGAATCAGAGGTGGGGAATCAGATATGGGGAAACAGAGGCGGGGAATCAGAGGTGGGGAAACAGAGGCAGGGAATCAGATATTGGGAATCAGAGGTGGGGAATCAGAGGCAGGGAATCAGATGTGGGGAATCAGAGCTGGGGAATCAGAGGCGGGGAATCTGAGTTTGGGAATCAGAGTCGGGGAATAAGATATGGGGAATCAGAGGCGGGGAATCAGATATGGGGAATCAGAGGAGGGGAATCAGAGGTGGGGCATCAGAGGCGGGAATCAGAATTGGGGAATCAGACATGGGGAATCAGAGAAGGGGAATCAGAGGCAGTGAATCAGAGATGGTGAATCAGAGGCCGGGAATCACTGGCAGGGAATCAGACGCAGGGAATCAGTGGTGGTGAATCCAAGATGGGGAATCAGAGGCGGGGAATCAGAGGCAGGGAATTAGACACGGGGAATCAGAGGCAGGGAATCAGATATGGGGAATCAGAGGCGGGGAATTAGTGGCATGGAATCAGAGGCAGGGAATCAGAGGCGGGGTATCAGAGGCAGGGAATCAGATGTGGGGAATCAGACATGGGGAATCAGAGGCAGGGAATCAGAGGCGGGGAATTACAAGCGGGGAATCATAGGCCGGGAATCAGAGGCCGGGAATCAGATATGGGGAATCAGCGGCGGGGAAACTGAGGCGGGGCATCAGACGCGGAGGTGGTTAATCACAGATGGGGAATCAGAGGCAGGGAATCAGAAGCAGGGAATCAGACGCGGGGAATCAGAGGTGGGGAATCATAACTGGGGAATCAGAGGCGGGGAATCAGAGTTGGGGAATCAGAGGTGGGGTATCAGATATGGGGAAACTGAGGCGGGGAATCAGATATGGGGAATCAGAGGTGGGGAATCAGAGGCGGTGAATCAGAGATGGGGAATCAGAGGCCGGGAATTAGAGTCAGGGAATCAGACGCGGGTAATCAGAGGTGGGGAATCAGAGCTGGGGAATCAGAGGCGGGGAATCAGAGTCGGGGAATCAGAGGCGGGGAATCAGAGATGGGGAATCAGAGGCGGGGAATCAGAGGCCGGGAATCAGAGGCCGGGAATCAGTTGTGGGGAATCAGAGGCCGGGAATTAGAGGTGGTGAATCAGAGATGGGGAATCAGAGGCTGGGATTCAGAGGCGGGGAATCAGATGCGGGGAATCAGAGGCGGGGAATCAGAGCTGGGGAATCAGAGGCGGGGAATCTGAGTTTGGGATTCAGAGGCGGGGAATAAGATATGGGGAATCAGAGGCGGGGAATCAGATATGGGGAATCAGAGGAGGGGAATCAGAGGTGGGGCATCAGAGGCGGGAATCAGAATTGGGGAATCAGACATGGGAATCAGAGAAGGGGAATCAGAGGCAGTGAATCAGAGATGGTGAATCAGAGGCGGGGAATCACAGGCAGGAAATCAGACGCAGGGAATCAGTGGTGGTGAATCAGAGATGGGGAATCAGATACGGGGAATCAGAGGCAAGGAATCAGACACGGGGAATCAGAGGTGGGGAATCAGAGCTGGGGAATCAGAGGCGGGGAATCAGAGTTGGGGAATCAGAGGTGGGGAATCAGATATGGGGAAACAGAGGCGGGGAATCAGAAGGGGGAAACAGAGGCAGGGAATCAGATATTGGGTATCAGAGGTAGGGAATCAGAGGCAGGAAATCAGATGTTGGGAATCAGAGCTGGGGAATCAGATATGGGGAATCAGAGATGGGGAATCAGAGTCAGGGAATCAGAGGCGGGGAATCAGAGGTGGGGAATCTGAGTCCGGGAATCAGAGATGGGGAATAAGAGGCGGGGAATCAGATATGGGGAATCAGAGGTGGGGAATCAGAGGCGGGGAAACAGAGATGGCTTATCAGATATGGTGATTCAGAGGTGGGGAATCAGAGGCGGTGAATCAGAGATGTGGAATCAGAGGCGGGGAATCAGAGGCAGGGAATCAGACACGGGGAATCAGAGGCGGGGAATCAGAGCTGGGGAATCAGAGGCGGGGAATCAGAGTTGGGGAATCAGAGGTGGGTAATCAGATATGGGGAAACAGAGGCGGGGAATCAGAGGTGGGGAATCAGAGGCAGAGAATCAGATGTGGGGAATCAGAGGCGGGGAATCTGAGTTTGGGGATCAGAGGCGGAGAATAAGATAAGGGGAATCAGAGGCGGGGAATCAGATATGGGCAATCAGAGGAGGGGAATCAGAGGTTGGGCATCAGAGGCGGGAATCAGAATTGGGGAATCAGACATGGGGAATCAGAGAAGGGGAATCAGAGGCAGTGAATCAAAGATGGTGAATCAGAGGCGGGGAATCACAGGCAGGGAATCAGACGCAGGGAATCAGTGGTGGTGAATACAAGATGGGGAATCAGAGGCGGGGAATCAGAGGCAGGGAATTAGACACGGGGAATCAGAGGTGGGGAATCAGAGCTGAGGAATCAGAGGTGGGGAATCAGAGTTGGGGAATCAGAGGCTGGGAATCAGATATGGGGCATCAGAGGCAGGGAATCAGATAGGGGAATCAGAGGCGGGGAATTAGTGGCAGGGAATCAGAGGCAGGGAATCAGAGGCGGGATATCAGAGGCAGGGAATCAGATGTGGGGAATCAGACATGGGGAATCAGAGGCAGGAAATCAGAGGCGGGGAATCAGAAGCGGGAATCAAAGGCCGGGAATGAGAGTCCGGGAATCAGAGGTGGGGAATCAGAGGCTGGGAATCAGATACGGGGAATCAGAGGCTGGGAATCAGAGGCGGGGAAACAGAGGTGGCTAATCAGATATGGGGAATCAGAGGTGAGGAATCAGAGGCAGTGAATCAGAGATGGGAAATCAGAGGCGGGGAATCAGAGGCAGGGCATCAGACACGTGGAATCAGAGGCGGGGTATCAGAGCTGGGGAATCAGAGGCGGGGAATCAGAGTTGGGGAATCAGAGGTGGGGAATCAGATATGGGGAAACAGAGGCGGGGAATCAGAGGCGGGGAAACAGAGGCGGGGAATCAGATATTGGGAATCAGAGGTGGGGAATCAGAGGTGGGGAATCAGAGGCAGGGAATCAGAATTTGGGAATCAGAGATGGGGAATCAGAACTGGGGAATCAGAGGCGGGGAATCAGAATTTGGGAATCAGAGATGGGGAATCAGAGATGGGGAATCAGAGGCGCGGAATCAGATGTGGAGAATCAGAGGTGGTTAATCACAGATGGGGAATCAGAGGCAGGGAATCAGAAGCAGGGAATCAGACGCGGGGAATCAGAGGCGGGGAATCAGAGCTGAGGAATCAGAGGCGGGGAATCAGATTTGGGGAATCAGAGGCAGGGAATCAGATATGGGGAATCAGAGGCGGGGAATCAGAAGCAGGGAATCAGATGTGGGGAATCAGAGATGGGGAATCAGACGCAGGGAATCAGAGGCGGGGAATCAGAAGCGGGGAATCATATTCCGGGAATCAGAGGCTGGGAATCAGAGGTGGGGAATCTGAGTCCGGGAATCAGAGATGGGGAATCAGAGGCGGGGAATCAGATATGGGGAATCAGAGGCGGGGTAACAGAGATGGCTTATCAGATATGGGGAATCTGAGGTGGTGAATCAGAGGCGGTGAATCAGATATGGGGAATCAGAGGCGGGGAAACTGAGGCGGGGAATCAGACGCGGAGAATCAGAGGTGGTTAATCACAGATGGGGAATCAGAGGCAGGGAATGAGAAGCAGGGAATCAGACGCGCGGAATCAGAGGTGGGGAATCATAACTGGGGAATCAGAGGCGGGGAATCAGAGTTTGGGAATCAGAGGCAGGGTATCAGATATGGGGAATCAGAGGCGGGGAATCAGAGGCGGGGAAACTGAGGCGGGGAATCAGATATGGGGAATCAGAGGTGGGGAATCAGAGGCGGTGAATCAGAGATGGGGAATCGGAGGCCGGGAATTAGAGTCAGGGAATCAGATGCGGGTAATCAGAGGTGGGGAATCAGAGCTGGGGTATCAGAGGCGGGGAATCAGAGTCGGGGAATTAGAGGCGGGGAATCAGAGATGGGGAATCAGAGGCGGGGAATCAGAGGCCGGGAATCAGAGGCCGGGAATCATTTGTGGGGAATCAGAGGCCGGGAATTAGCGGTGGTGAATCAGAGATGGGGAATCAGAGGCGGGGATTCAGAGGGGGGGAATCAGACGCGGGGAATCAGAGGCGGGGAATCAGAGCTGGGGAATCAGAGGCGGGGAATGTGAGTTTGGGAATCAGAGGCGGGGAATAAGATATGGGGAATCAGAGGCGGGGAATCAGATATGGGGAATCAGAGGTGGGGCATCAGAGGCGGGAATCAGAATTGGGGAATCAGACATGGGGAATCAGAGAAGGGGAATCAGAGGCAGTGAATCAGAGATGGTGAATCAGAGGCGGGGAATCACAGGCAGGGAATCAGACGCAGGGAATCAGTGGTGGTGAATCAGAGATGGGGAATCAGAGGCGGGGAATCAGAGGCAAGGAATCAGACACGGGGAATCAGAGGCGGGGAATCAGAGCTGGGGAATAAGAGGCGGGGTATCAGAGTTGGGGAATCAGAGGTGGGGAATCAGATATGGGGAAGCAGAGGCGGGGAATCAGAAGTGGGGAAACAGAGGCAGGGAATCAGATATTGGGAATCAGAGGTGGGGAATCAGAGGCAGGGAATCAGATGTTGGGAATCAGAGCTGGGGAATCAGATATGGGGAATCAGAGATGGGGAATCAGAGGCAGTGAATCAGAGGCGGGGAATCAGAGGTGGGGAATCTGAGTCCGGGAACCAGAGATGGGGAATCAGAGGTGGGGAATCAGATATGGGGAATCAGAGGTGGGGAATCAGAGGCGGGGAAACAGAGATGGCTTATCAGATATGGGGAATCAGAGGTGGGGAATCAGAGGCGGTGAATCAGAGATGTGGAATCAGAGGCGGGGAATCGGAGGCAGGGAATCAGACACGGGGAATCAGAGGCGGGGAATCAGAGCTGGGGAATCAGAGGCGGGGAATCGGAGTTGGGGAATCAGAGGTGGGTAATCAGATATGGGGAAACAGAGGCGGGGAATCAGAGGTGGGGAATCAGAGGCAGAGAATCAGATGTGGGGAATCAGAGCTGGGGAATCAGAGGCGGGGAATCTGAGTTTGGGAATCAGAGGCGGAGAATAAGATATGGGGAATCAGAGGCGGGGAATCAGATATGGGCAATCAGAGGAGGGGAATCAGAGGTTGGGCATCAGAGGCGGGAATCAGAATTTGGGAATCAGACATGGGGAATCAGAGAAGGGGAATCAGAGGCAGTGAATCAGAGATGGTGAATCAGAGGCGGGGAATCACAGGCAGGTAATCAGACGCAGGGAATCAGTGGTGGTGAATCCAAGATGGGGAATCAGAGGCGGGGAATCAGCGGCAGGGAATTAGACACGGGGAATCAGAGGTGGGAATCAGAGCTGAGGAAGCAGAGGCAGGGAATCAGAGTTGGGGAATCAGAGGCTGGGAATCAGATAGGGGAATCAGAGGCGGGGAATTAGTGGCAGGGAATCAGAGGCGGGGAATCAGAGGCGGGATATCAGAGGCAGGGAATCAGATGTGGGGAATCAGACATGGGGAATCAGAGGCAGTGAATCAGAGGCGGGGAATAAGAAGCGGGAATCAAAGGCCGGGAATGAGAGGCCGGGAATCAGAGGTGGGGATTCAGAGTCCGGGAATCAGAGATGGGGAATCAGAGGCTGTGAATCAGATATGGGGAATCAGAGGCTGGGAATCAGAGGCGGGGAAACAGAGGTGGCTAATCAGATATGGGGAATCAGAGGTGGGGAATCAGAGGCAGTGAATCAGAGATGGGAAATCAGAGGCGGGGAATCAGAGGCAGGGCATCAGACACGTGGAATCAGATGCGTGGAATCAGAGCCGGGGAATCAGAGGCGGGGAATCAGAGTTGGGGAATCAGAGGTGGGGAATCAGATATGGGGAAACAGAGGCGGGGAATCAGGGGTGGGGAAACAGAGGCGGGGAATCAGATATTGGGAATCATAGGTGGGGAATCAGAGGCAGGGAATCAGAATTTGGGAATCAGAGATGGGGAATCAGAGCTGGGGAATCAGAGGCGGGGAATCAGAATTTGGGAATCAGAGATGGGGAATCAGAGATGTGGAATCAGAGGCGCGGAATCAGACGTGGAGAATCAGATATGGGGAAACAGAGGCGGGGAATCAGAGGTGGAGAAACAGAGGCAGGGAATCAGATATTGGGAATCAGAGGTGGGGAATCAGAGGCAGGGAATCAGATGTGGGGAATCAGAGCTGGGGAATCAGAGGCGGGGAATCTGAGTTTGGGAATCAGAGTCGGGGAATAAGATATGGGG
Source organism: Narcine bancroftii (assembly GCF_036971445.1). Classification (NCBI taxonomy): domain Eukaryota; kingdom Metazoa; phylum Chordata; class Chondrichthyes; order Torpediniformes; family Narcinidae; genus Narcine; species Narcine bancroftii. The sequence continues at coordinate 2,513,372 of NW_027211797.1, forward strand.
AATCAGAGGCGGGGAATCAGATATGGGCAATCAGAGGAGGGGAATCAGAGATGGGGCATCAGAGGCGGGAATAAGAATTGGGGAATCAGACATGGGGAATCAGAGAAGGGGAATCAGAGGCAGTGAATCAGAGATGGTGAATCAGAGGCGGGGAATCACAGGCAGGGAATCAGACGCAGGGAATCAGTGGTGGTGAATCCAAGATGGGGAATCAGAGGCGGGGAATCAGAGGCAGGGAATTAGACACAGGGAATCAGAGGTGGGGAATCAGAGCTGAGGAATCAGAGGCGGGGAATCAGAGTTGGGGAATCAGAGGCAGGGAATCAGATATGGGGCATCAGAGGCAGGGAATTAAATATGGGGAATCAGAGGTGGGGAATTAGTGGCATGGAATCAGAGGCGGGGAATCAGAGGCGGGGTATCAGAGGCAGGGAATCAGATGTGGGGAATCAGACATGGGGAATCAGAGGCAGGGAATCAGAGGCGGGGAATTACAAGCGGGGAATCATAGGCCGGGAATCAGAGGCCGGGAATCAGATATGGGGAATCAGCGGCGGGGAAACTGAGGCGGGGAATCAGACGCGGAGAATCAGAGGTGGTTAATCACAGATGGGGAATCAGAGGCAGGGAATCAGAAGCAGGGAATCAGACGCGGGGAATCAGAGGTGGGGAATCATAACTGGGGAATCAGAGGCGGGGAATCAGAATTGGGGAATCAGAGGCGGGGAATCTGAGTTTGGGAATCAGAGTCGGGGAATAAGATATGGGGAATCAGAGGCGGGGAATCAGATATGGGCAATCAGAGGAGGGGAATCAGAGGTGGGGCATCAGAGGCGGGAATCAGAATTGGGGAATCAGACATGGGGAATCAGAGAAGGGGAATCAGAGGCAGTGAATCAGAGATGGTGAATCAGAGGCGGGGAATCACAGGCAGGGAATCAGACGCAGGGAATCAGTGGTGGTGAATCCAAGATGGGGAATCAGAGGTGGGGAATCAGAGGCAGGGAATTAGACACGGGGAATCAGAGGTGGGGAATCAGAGCTGAGGAATCAGAGGCGGGGAATCAGAGTTGGGGAATCAGAGGCAGGGAATCAGATATGGAGAATCAGAGGCGGGGAATCAGAGGCGGGGAAAGAGAGGAGGGGTATCAGATATGGGGAACCAGAGGTGGGGAATCGGAGGGCGGGAATCAGAGATGGGGAATCAGAGGCAGGGAATCAGATATGGGGAATCAGAGGCGGGGAATCAGAGGCAGGGAGTCGGATGTGGGGAATCAGAGATGGGGAATCAGAGGCAGGGAATCAGAGGCGGGGAATCAGAAGCGGGGAATCATATTCCGGGAATCAGATGCTGGGAATCAGAGGTGGGGAATCTGAGTCCGGGAATCAGAGATGGGGAATCAGAGGCGGGGAATCAGATATGGGGAATCAGAAGCGGGGAATCAGAGGCGGGGTAACAGAGAGGCTTATCAGATATGGGGAATCTGAGGTGGTGAATCAGAGGCGGTGAATCAGAGATGGGGAATCAGAGGCGGGGAATCAGAGTCAGGGAATCAGACACGGGGAATCAGAGGCGGGGAATCAAAGCTGGGGATTCAGAGGCGGGGAATCAGAGTTGGGGAATCAGAGGTGGGGAATCAGATATGGGGAAACAGAGGCGGGGAATCAGAGGTGGGGAAACAGAGGCAGGGAATCAGATATTGGGAATCAGAGGTGGGGAATCAGAGGCAGGGAATCAGATGTGGGGAATCAGAGCTGGGGAATCAGAGGCGGGGAATCTGAGTTTGGGAATCAGAGTCGGGGAATAAGATACGGGGAATCAGAGGCGGGGAATCGGATATGGGCAATCAGAGGAGGGGAATCAGAGGTGGGGAATCAGAGGCAGGGAATCAGATGTTGGGAATCAGAGCTGGGGAATCAGATATGGGGAATCAGAGATGGGGAATCAGAGGCAGGGAATCAGAGGCGGGGAATCAGAGGTGGGGAATCTGAGTCCGGGAACCAGAGATGGGGAATCAGAGGTGGGGAATCAGATATGGGGAATCAGAGGTGGGGAATCAGAGGCGGGGAAACAGAGATGGCTTATCAGATATGGGGAATCAGAGGTGGGGAATCAGAGGCGGTGAATCAGAGATGTGGAATCAGAGGCGGGGAATCGGAGGCAGGGAATCAGACACGGGGAATCAGAGGCGGGGAATCAGAGCTGGGGAATCAGAGGCGGGGAATCGGAGTTGGGGAATCAGAGGTGGGTAATCAGATATGGGGAAACAGAGGCGGGGAATCAGAGGTGGGGAATCAGAGGCAGAGAATCAGATGTGGGGAATCAGAGCTGGGGAATCAGAGGCGGAGAATCTGAGTTTGGGAATCAGAGGCGGAGAATAAGATATGGGGAATCAGAGGCGGGGAATCAGATATGGGCAATCAGAGGAGGGGAATCACAGGCAGGGAATCAGACGCAGGGAATCAGTGGTGGTGAATCCAAGATGGGGAATCAGAGGCGGGGAATCAGAGGCAGGGAATTAGACACGGGGAATCAGAGGTGGGGAATCAGAGCTGAGGAATCAGAGGCGGGGAATCAGAGTTGGGGAATCAGAGGCAGGGAATCAGATATGGAGAATCAGAGGCGGGGAATCAGAGGCGGGGAAAGAGAGGAGGGGTATCAGATATGGGGAACCAGAGGTGGGGAATCGGAGGGCGGGAATCAGAGATGGGGAATCAGAGGCAGGGAATCAGATATGGGGAATCAGAGGCGGGGAATCAGAGGCAGGGAGTCGGATGTGGGGAATCAGAGATGGGGAATCAGAGGCAGGGAATCAGAGGCGGGGAATCAGAAGCGGGGAATCATATTCCGGGAATCAGATGCTGGGAATCAGAGGTGGGGAATCTGAGTCCGGGAATCAGAGATGGGGAATCAGAGGCGGGGAATCAGATATGGGGAATCAGAAGCGGGGAATCAGAGGCGGGGTAACAGAGAGGCTTATCAGATATGGGGAATCTGAGGTGGTGAATCAGAGGCGGTGAATCAGAGATGGGGAATCAGAGGCGGGGAATCAGAGGCAGGGAATCAGACACGGGGAATCAGAGGCGGGGAATCAAAGCTGGGGATTCAGAGGCGGGGAATCAGAGTTGGGGAATCAGAGGTGGGGAATCAGATATGGGGAAACAGAGGCGGGGAATCAGAGGTGGGGAAACAGAGGCAGGGAATCAGATATTGGGAATCAGAGGTGGGGAATCAGAGGCAGGGAATCAGATGTGGGGAATCAGAGCTGGGGAATCAGAGGCGGGGAATCTGAGTTTGGGAATCAGAGTCGGGGAATAAGATATGGGGAATCAGAGGCGGGGAATCGGATATGGGCAATCAGAGGAGGGGAATCAGAGGTGGGGCATCAGAGGCGGGAATAAGAATTGGGGAATCAGACATGGGGAATCAGAGAAGGGGAATCAGAGGCAGTGAATCAGAGATGGTGAATCAGAGGCGGGGAATCACAGGCAGGGAATCAGACGCAGGGAATCAGTGGTGGTGAATCCAAGATGGGGAATCAGAGGCGGGGAATCAGAGGCAGGGAATTAGACACGGGGAATCAGAGGTGGGGAATCAGAGCTGGGGAATCAGAGGCGGGGAATCAGTGGTGGTGAATCAGAGATGGGGAATCAGAGGTGGGGCATCAGAGGCGGGAATCAGAATTGGGGAATCAGACATGGGGAATCATGAAGGGGAATCAGAGGCAGTGAATCAGAGATGGTGAATCAGAGGCGGGGAATCACAGGCAGAGAATCAGACGCAGGGAATCAGTGGTGGTGAATCAGAGATGGGGAATCAGAGGCGGGGAATCAGAGGCAAGGAATCAGGCACGGGGAATCAGAGGCGGGGAATCAGAGCTGGGGAATCAGAGGCGGGGAATCTGAGTTGGGGAATCAGAGGCAGGGAATCAGATATGGAGAATCAGAGGCGGGGAATCAGAGGCGGGGAAAGAGAGGAGGGGTATCAGATATGGGGAACCAGAGGTGGGGAATCGGAGGGCGGGAATCAGAGATGGGGAATCAGAGGCAGGGAATCAGATATGGGGAATCAGAGGCGGGGAATCAGAGGCAGGGAGTCGGATGTGGGGAATCAGAGATGGGGAATCAGAGGCAGGGAATCAGAGGCGGGGAATCAGAAGCGGGGAATCATATTCCGGGAATCAGATGCTGGGAATCAGAGGTGGGGAATCTGAGTCCGGGAATCAGAGATGGGGAATCAGAGGCGGGGAATCAGATATGGGGAATCAGAAGCGGGGAATCAGAGGCGGGGTAACAGAGAGGCTTATCAGATATGGGGAATCTGAGGTGGTGAATCAGAGGCGGTGAATCAGAGATGGGGAATCAGAGGCGGGGAATCAGAGGCAGGGAATCAGACACGGGGAATCAGAGGCGGGGAATCAAAGCTGGGGATTCAGAGGCGGGGAATCAGAGTTGGGGAATCAGAGGTGGGGAATCAGATATGGGGAATCAGAGGTGGGGAAACAGAGGCAGGGAATCAGATATTGGGAATCAGAGGTGGGGAATCAGAGGCAGGGAATCAGATGTGGGGAATCAGAGCTGGGGAATCAGAGGCGGGGAATCTGAGTTTGGGAATCAGAGTCGGGGAATAAGATATGGGGAATCAGAGGCGGGGAATCGGATATGGGCAATCAGAGGAGGGGAATCAGAGGTGGGGCATCAGAGGCGGGAATAAGAATTGGGGAATCAGACATGGGGAATCAGAGAAGGGGAATCAGAGGCAGTGAATCAGAGATGGTGAATCAGAGGCGGGGAATCACAGGCAGGGAATCAGACGCAGGGAATCAGTGGTGGTGAATCCAAGATGGGGAATCAGAGGCGGGGAATCAGAGGCAGGGAATTAGACACGGGGAATCAGAGGTGGGGAATCAGAGCTGAGGAATCAGAGGCGGGGAATCAGAGTTGGGGCATCAGAGGCAGGGAATCAGATATGGGGCATCAGAGGCAGGGAATTAGATATGGGGAATCAGAGGCGGGGAATTAGTGGCATGGAATCAGAGGCGGGGAATCAGAGGCGGGGTATCAGAGCCAGGGAATCAGATGTGGGGAATCAGACATGGGGAATCAGAGGCAGGGAATCAGAGGCGGGGAATTACAAGCGGGGAATCATAGGCCGGGAATCAGAGGCCGGGAATCAGATATGGGGAATCAGCGGCGGGGAAACTGAGGCGGGGAATCAGACGCGGAGAATCAGAGGTGGTTAATCACAGATGGGGAATCAGAGGCAGGGAATCAGAAGCAGGGAATCAGACGCGGGGAATCAGAGGTGGGGAATCATAACTGGGGAATCAGAGGCGGGGAATCAGAATTGGGGAATCAGAGGCGGGGAATCTGAGTTTGGGAATCAGAGTCGGGGAATAAGATATGGGGAATCAGAGGCGGGGAATCAGATATGGGCAATCAGAGGAGGGGAATCAGAGGTGGGGCATCAGAGGCGGGAATCAGAATTGGGGAATCAGACATGGGGAATCAGAGAAGGGGAATCAGAGGCAGTGAATCAGAGATGGTGAATCAGAGGCGGGGAATCACAGGCAGGGAATCAGACGCAGGGAATCAGTGGTGGTGAATCCAAGATGGGGAATCAGAGGCGGGGAATCAGAGGCAGGGAATTAGACACGGGGAATCAGAGGTGGGGAATCAGAGCTGAGGAATCAGAGGCGGGGAATCAGAGTTGGGGAATCAGAGTTGGGGAATCAGAGGCAGGGAATCAGATATGGGGCATCAGAGGCAGGGAATCAGATATGGGGAATCAGAGGCGGGGAATCATAACTGGGGAATCAGAGGCGGGGAATCAGAGTTGGGGAATCAGAGGCGGGGTATCAGATATGGGGAATCAGAGGCGGGGAATCAGAGGCGGGGAAACTGAGGCGGGGAATCAGATATGGGGAATCAGAGGTGGGGAATCAGAGGCGGTGAATCAGAGATGGGGAATCAGAGGCCGGGAATTAGAGTCAGGGAATCAGACGCAGGTAATCAGAGGTGGGGAATCAGAGCTGGGGAATCAGAGGCGGGGAATCAGTGGTGGTGAATCAGAGATGGGGAATCAGAGGTGGGGCATCAGAGGCGGGAATCAGAATTGGGGAATCAGACATGGGGAATCATGAAGGGGAATCAGAGGCAGTGAATCAGAGATGGTGAATCAGAGGCGGGGAATCACAGGCAGAGAATCAGACGCAGGGAATCAGTGGTGGTGAATCAGAGATGGGGAATCAGAGGCGGGGAATCAGAGGCAAGGAATCAGGCACGGGGAATCAGAGGCGGGGAATCAGAGCTGGGGAATCAGAGGCGGGGAATCAGAGTTGGGGAATCAGAGGTGGGGAATCAGATATGGGGAAACAGAGGCGGGGAATCAGAAGTGGGGAAACAGAGGCAGGGAATCAGATATTGGGAATCAGAGGTGGGGAATCAGAGGCAGGGAATCTGATGTTGGGAATCAGAGCTGGGGAATCAGATATGGGAAATCAGAGATGGGGAATCAGAGGCAGGGAATCAGAGGCGGGGAATCAGAGGTGGGGAATCTGAGTCCGAGAATCAGAGATGGGGAATCAGAGACGGGGAATCAGATATGGGGAATCAGAGGTGGGGAATCAGAGGCGGGGAAACTGAGGCGGGGAATCAGATGCGGAGAATCAGAGGTGGTTAATCACAGATGGGGAATCAGAGGCAGCGAATCAGAAGCAGGGAATCAGACGCGGGGAATCAGAAGTGGGGAATCATAACTGGGGAATCAGAGGCGGGGAATCAGAGTTGGGGAATCAGAGGCGGGGTATCAGATATGGGGAATCAGAGGCGGGGAATCAGAGGCAGGGAATCAGATATGGGGAATCAGATATGGGGAATCAGAGGCGGTGTATCAGAGATGGGGAATCAGAGGCCGGGAATTAGAGTCAGGGAATCAGACGCGGGTAATATGAGGTGGTGAATCAGAGATGGGGAATCAGAGGCGGGGATTCAGAGGCGGGGAATCAGACGCGGGGAATCAGAGGCGGGGAATCAGAGCTGGGGAATCAGAGGCGGGGAATCAGAGTCGGGGAATCAGAGGCGGGGAATCAGAGATGGGGTATCAGAGGCTGGGAATATGAGGCCGGGAATCAGAGGCCGGGAATCAGTAGTGGGGAATCAGAGGCGGGAATCAGAATTGGGGAATCACACATGGGGAATCAGAGAAGGGGAATCAGAGGCAGTGAATCAGAGATGGTGAATCAGAGGCGGGGAATCACAGGCAGGGAATCAGACGCAGGGAATCAGTGGTGGTGAATCAGAGATGGGGAATCAGAGGCGGGGAATCAGAGGCAAGGAAACAGACACGGGGAATCAGAGGCGGGGAATCAGAGCTGGGGAATCAGAGGCGGGTATGAGAGTTGGGGAATCAGAGGTGGGGAATCAGATATGGGGAAACAGAGGCGGGGAATCAGAAGTGGGGAAACAGAGGCAGGGAATCAGATATTGGGAATCAGAGGTGGGGAATCAGAGGCAGGGAATCAGATATTGGGAATCAGAGCTGGGGAATCAGATATGGGAAATCAGAGATGGGGAATCAGAGGCAGGGAATCAGAGGTGGGGAATCAGAGGTGGGGAATCTGAGTCCGGGAATCAGAGATGGGGAATCAGAGGCGGGGAATCAGATATGGGGAATCAGAGGTGGGGAATCAGAGGCGGGGAAACAGAGATGGCTTATCAGATATGGGGAATCAGAGGTGGGGAATCAGAGGCGGTGAATCAGAGATGTGGAAACAGAGGCGGGGAATCAGAGGCAGGGAATCAGACACGGGGAATCAGAGGCGGGGAATCAGAGCTGGGGAATCAGAGGCGGGGAATCAGAGTTGGGGAATAAGAGGTGGGTAATCAGATATGGGGAAACAGAGGCGGGGAATCAGAGGTGGGGAATCAGAGGCAGAGAATCAGATGTGGGGAATCAGAGCTGGGGAATCAGAGGCGGGGAATCTGAGTTTGGGAATCAGAGGCGGAGAATAAGATATGGGGAATCAGATGCGGGGAATCAGATATGGGCAATCAGAGGAGGGGAATCAGAGGTTGGGCATCAGAGGCGGGAATCAGAATTGGGGAATCAGACATGGGGAATCAGAGAAGGGAATCAACGGCAGTGAATCAGAGATGGGGAATCAGAGGCGGGGAATCACAGGCAGGGAATCAGACGCAGGGAACCAGTGGTGGTGAATCCAAGATGGGGAATCAGAGGCGGGGAATCAGAGGCAGGGAATTAGACACGGGGAATCAGAGGTGGGGAATCAGAGCTGAGGAATCAGAGGCGGGGAATCAGAGTTGGGGAATCAGAGGCAGGGAATCAGATATGGGGCATCAGAGGCAGGGAATCAGATAGGGTAATCAGAGGCGTGGAATTAGTGGCAGGGAATCAGAGGCGGGGAATCAGAGGCGGGATATCAGAGGCAGGGAATCAGATGTGGGGAATCAGACATGGGGAGTCAGAGGCAGGGAATCAGAGGCGGGGAATCAGAAGCGGGAATCAAAGGCCGGGAATGAGAGGCCGGGAATCAGAGGTGGGGATTCAGAGTCCGGGAATCAGAGATGGGGAATCAGAGGCTGGGAATCAGATATGGGGAATCAGAGGCTGGGAATCAGAGGCGGGGAAACAGAGGTGGCTAATTAGATATGGGGAATCAGAGGTGGGGAATCAGAGGCAGGGAATCAGATGTGGGGAATCAGAGCTGGGGAATCAGAGGCGGGGAATCTGAGTTTGGGAATCAGAGTCGGGGAATAAGATATGGGGAATCAGAGGCGGGGAATCAGATATGGGCAATCAGAGGAGGGGAATCAGAGGTGGGGCATCAGAGGCGGGAATCAGAATTGGGGAATCAGACATGGGGAATCAGAGAAGGGGAATCAGAGGCAGTGAATCAGAGATGGTGAATGAGAGGCGGGGAATCACAGGCAGGGAATCAGACGCAGGGAATCAGTGGTGGTGAATCCAAGATGGGGAATCAGAGGCGGGGAATCAGAGGCAGGGAATTAGACACGGGGAATCAGAGGTGGGGAATCAGAGCTGAGGAATCAGAGGCGGGGAATCAGAGTTGGGGAATCAGAGGCAGGGAATCAGATATGGTGCATCAGAGGCAGGGAATCAGATATGGGGAATCAGAGGCGGGGAATTAGTGGCATGGAATCAGAGGCGGGGAATCAGATGTGGGGAATCAGACATGGGGAATCAGAGGCAGGGAATCAGAGGCGGGGAATTACAAGCGGGGAATCATAGGCAGGGAATCAGAGGCCGGGAATCAGATATGGGGAATCAGAGGCGGGGAAACTGAGGCGGGGAATCAGACGCGGGGAATCAGAGGTGGGGAATCAAAACTGGGGAATCAGAGGCGGGGAATCAGAGTTGGGGAATCAGAGGCGGGTATCAGATATGGGGAATCAGAGGCGGGGAATCAGAGGCGGGGAAACTGAGGCGGGGAATCAGATATGGGGAATCAGAGGTGGGGAATCAGAGGCTGTGAATCAGAGATGGGGAATCAGAGGCCGGGAATTAGAGTCAGGGAATCAGACGCGGGTAATCAGAGGCGGGGAATCAGAGTCGGGGAATCAGAGATGGGGAATCAGAGATGGGGAATCAGAGGCGGGGTATCAGTGGCCGGGAATCAGAGGCCGGGAATCAGTTGTGGGGAATCAGAGGCCGGGAATTAGCGGTGGTGGGTCAGAGATGGGGAATCAGAGGCGGGGATTCAGAGGCGGGGAATCAGACGCGGGGAATCAGAGGCGGGGAATCAGAGCTGGGGAATCAGAGGCGGGGAATCTGAGTTTGGGAATCAGAGGCGGGGAATAAGATATGGGGAATCAGAGGCGGGGAATCAGATATGGGGAATCAGAGGAGGGGAATCAGAGGTGGGGCATCAGAGGCGGGAATCAGAATTGGGGAATCAGACATGCGGAATCAGAGAAGGGGAATCAGAGGCAGTGAATCAGAGATGGTGAATCAGAGGCGGGGAATCACAGGCAGGGAATCAGACGCAGGGAATCAGTGGTGGTGAATCAGAGATGGGGAATCAGAGGCGGGGAATCAGAGGCAAGGAATCAGACACGGGGAATCAGAGGCGGGGAATCAGAGCTGGGGAATCAGAGGCGGGGAATCAGAGTTGCGGAATAGGAGGTGGGGAATCAGATATGGGGAAACAGAGGCGGGGAATCAGAAGTGGGGAAACAGAGGCAGGGAATCAGATATTGGGAATCAGAGGTGGGGAATCAGAGGCAGGGAATCAGATGTTGGGAATCAGAGCTGGGGAATCATATATGGGGAATCAGAGATTGGGAATCAGAGGCAGGGAATCAGAGGCGGGGAATCAGAGGTGGGGAATCTGAGTCCGGGAATCAGAGATGGGGAATCAGAGGCGGGGAATCAGATATGGGGAATAAGAGGTGGGGAATCAGAGGCGGGGAAACAGAGATGGCTTATCAGATATGGGGAATCAGAGGTGGGGAATCAGAGGTGGTGAATCAGAGATGTGGAATCAGAGGCGGGGAATCAGAGGCAGGGAATCAGACACGGGGAATCAGAGGCGGGGAATCAGAGCTGGGGAATCAGAGGCGGGGAATCAGAGTTGGGGAATCAGAGGCGGGTAATCAGATATGGGGAAACAGAGGCGGGGAATCAGAGGTGGGGAATCAGAGGCAGAGAATCAGATGTGGGGAATCAGAGCTGGGGAATCAGAGGCGGGGTATCTGAGTTTGGGAATCAGAGGCGGAGAATAAGATATGGGGAATCAGAGGCGGGGAATCAGATATGGGCAATCAGAGGAGGGGAATCAGAGGTTGGGCATCAGAGGCGGGAATCAGAATTGGGGAATCAGACATGGGGAATCAGAGAAGGGGAATCAGAGGCAGTGAATCAGAGATGGTGAATCAGAGGCGGGGAATCACAGGCAGAGAATCAGACGCAGGGAATCAGTGGTGGTGAATCCAAGATGGGGAATCAGAGGCGGGGAATCAGAGGCAGGGAATTAGACACGGGGAATCAGAGGTGGGGAATCAGAGCTGAGGAATCAGAGGCGGGGAATCAGAGGCTGGGAATCAGATATGGGGCATCAGAGGCAGGGAATCAGATAGGGGAATCAGAGGCGGGGAATTAGTGGCAGGGAATCAGAGGCGGGGAATCAGAGGCGGGATATCAGAGGCAGGGAATCAGATGTGGCATATCAGACATGGGGAATCAGAGGCAGGGAATCAGATATGGGCAATCAGAGGAGGGGAATCAGAGGTTGGGCATCAGAGGCGGGAATCAGAATTGGGGAATCAGACATGGGGAATCAGAGAAGGGGAATCAGAGGCAGTGAATCAGAGATGGTGAATCAGAGGCGGGGAATCACAGGCAGGGAATGAGACGCAGGGAATCAGTGGTGGTGAATCCAAGATGGGGAATCAGAGGCGGGGAATCAGAGGCAGGGAATTAGACACGGGGAATCAGAGGTGGGGAATCAGAGCTGAGGAATCAGAGGCGGGGAATCAGAGTTGGGGAATCAGAGGCTGGGAATCAGATATGGGGCATCAGAGGCAGGGAATCAGATAGGGGAATCAGAGGCTGGGAATCACAGGCAGGGAATCAGACGCAGGGAATCAGTGGTGGTGAATCAGAGATGGGGAATCAGAGGCGGGGAATCAGAGGCAGGGAATCAGACGTGGGGAATCAGAGGCGGGGAATCAGAGCTGAGGAATCAGAGGCGGGGAATCAGAGTTGGGGAATCAGAGGCGGGGAATCAGATATGGGGAATCAGAGGCGGGGAATCAGAGGCGGGGAAACAGAGGAGGGATATCAGATATGGGGAACAAGAGGTGGGGAATCGGAGGGCGGGAATCCGAGATGGCGAATCAGAGGCAGGGAATCAGATATGGGGAATCAGAGATGGGGAATCAGAGGCGGGGTATCAGTGGCCGGGAATCAGAGGCCGGGAATCAGTTGTGGGGAATCAGAGGCCGGGAATTAGCGGTGGTGGGTCAGAGATGGGGAATCAGAGGCGGGGATTCAGAGGCGGGGAATCAGACGCGGGGAATCATAGGCGGGGAATCAGAGCTGGGGAATCAGAGGCGGGGAATCTGAGTTTGGGAATCAGAGGCGGGGAATAAGATATGGGGAATCAGAGGCGGGGAATCAGATATGGGGAATCAGAGGAGGGGAATCAGAGGTGGGGCATCAGAGGCGGGAATCAGAATTGGGGAATCAGACATGCGGAATCAGAGAAGGGGAATCAGAGGCAGTGAATCAGAGATGGTGAATCAGAGGCGGGGAATCACAGGCAGGGAATCAGACGCAGGGAATCAGTGGTGGTGAATCAGAGATGGGGAATCAGAGGCGGGGAATCAGAGGCAAGGAATCAGACACGGGGAATCAGAGGCGGGGAATCAGAGCTGGGGAATCAGAGGCGGGGAATCAGAGTTGCGGAATCGGAGGTGGGGAATCAGATATGGGGAAACAGAGGCGGGGAATCAGAAGTGGGGAAACAGAGGCAGGGAATCAGATATTGGGAATCAGAGGTGGGGAATCAGAGGCAGGGAATCAGATGTTGGGAATCAGAGCTGGGGAATCATATATGGGGAATCAGAGATTGGGAATCAGAGGCAGGGAATCAGAGGCGGGGAATCAGAGGTGGGGAATCTGAGTCCGGGAATCAGAGATGGGGAATCAGAGGCGGGGAATCAGATATGGGGAATAATAGGTGGGGAGTCAGAGGCAGGGAGTCGGATGTGGGGAATCAGAGATGGGGAATCAGAGGCAGGGAATCAGAGGCGGGGAATCAGAAGCGGGGAATCATATTCCGGGAATCAGATGCTGGGAATCAGAGGTGGGGAATCTGAGTCCGGGAATCAGAGATGGGGAATCAGAGGCGGGGAATCAGATATGGGGAATCAGAAGCGGGGAATCAGAGGCGGGGTAACAGAGAGGCTTATCAGATATGGGGAATCTGAGGTGGTGAATCAGAGGCGGTGAATCAGAGATGGGGAATCAGAGGCGGGGAATCAGAGTCAGGGAATCAGACACGGGGAATCAGAGGCGGGGAATCAAAGCTGGGGATTCAGAGGCGGGGAATCAGAGTTGGGGAATCAGAGGTGGGGAATCAGATATGGGGAAACAGAGGCGGGGAATCAGAGGTGGGGAAACAGAGGCAGGGAATCAGATATTGGGAATCAGAGGTGGGGAATCAGAGGCAGGGAATCAGATGTGGGGAATCAGAGCTGGGGAATCAGAGGCGGGGAATCTGAGTTTGGGAATCAGAGTCGGGGAATAAGATACGGGGAATCAGAGGCGGGGAATCGGATATGGGCAATCAGAGGAGGGGAATCAGAGGTGGGGAATCAGAGGCAGGGAATCAGATGTTGGGAATCAGAGCTGGGGAATCAGATATGGGGAATCAGAGATGGGGAATCAGAGGCAGGGAATAAGAGGCGGGGAATCAGAGGTGGGGAATCTGAGTCCGGGAACCAGAGATGGGGAATCAGAGGTGGGGAATCAGATATGGGGAATCAGAGGTGGGGAATCAGAGGCGGGGAAACAGAGATGGCTTATCAGATATGGGGAATCAGAGGTGGGGAATCAGAGGCGGTGAATCAGAGATGTGGAATCAGAGGCGGGGAATCGGAGGCAGGGAATCAGACACGGGGAATCAGAGGCGGGGAATCAGAGCTGGGGAATCAGAGGCGGGGAATCGGAGTTGGGGAATCAGAGGTGGGTAATCAGATATGGGGAAACAGAGGCGGGGCATCAGAGGTGGGGAATCAGAGGCAGAGAATCAGATGTGGGGAATCAGAGCTGGGGAATCAGAGGCGGGGAATCTGAGTTTGGGAATCAGAGGCGGAGAATAAGATATGGGGAATCAGAGGCGGGGAATCAGATATGGGCAATCAGAGGAGGGGAATCACAGGCAGGGAATCAGACGCAGGGAATCAGTGGTGGTGAATCCAAGATGGGGAATCAGAGGCGGGGAATCAGAGGCAGGGAATTAGACACGGGGAATCAGAGGTGGGGATTCAGAGCTGAGGAATCAGAGGCGGGGAATCAGAGTTGGGGAATCAGAGGCAGGGAATCAGATATGGAGAATCAGAGGCGGGGAATCAGAGGCGGGGAAAGAGAGGAGGGGTATCAGATATGGGGAACCAGAGGTGGGGAATCGGAGGGCGGGAATCAGAGATGGGGAATCAGAGGCAGGGAATCAGATATGGGGAATCAGAGGCGGGGAATCAGAGGCAGGGAGTCGGATGTGGGGAATCAGAGATGGGGAATCAGAGGCAGGGAATCAGAGGCGGGGAATCAGAAGCGGGGAATCATATTCCGGGAATCAGATGCTGGGAATCAGAGGTGGGGAATCTGAGTCCGGGAATCAGAGATGGGGAATCAGAGGCGGGGAATCAGATATGGGGAATCAGAAGCGGGGAATCAGAGGCGGGGTAACAGAGAGGCTTATCAGATATGGGGAATCTGAGGTGGTGAATCAGAGGCGGTGAATCAGAGATGGGGAATCAGAGGCGGGGAATCAGAGGCAGGGAATCAGACACGGGGAATCAGAGGCGGGGAATCAAAGCTGGGGATTCAGAGGCGGGGAATCAGAGTTGGGGAATCAGAGGTGGGGAATCAGATATGGGGAAACAGAGGCGAGGAATCAGAGGTGGGGAAACAGAGGCAGGGAATCAGATATTGGGAATCAGAGGTGGGGAATCAGAGGCAGGGAATCAGATGTGGGGAATCAGAGCTGGGGAATCAGAGGCGGGGAATCTGAGTTTGGGAATCAGAGTCGGGGAATAAGATATGGGGAATCAGAGGCGGGGAATCGGATATGGGCAATCAGAGGAGGGGAATCAGAGGTGGGGCATCAGAGGCGGGAATAAGAATTGGGGAATCAGACATGGGGAATCAGAGAAGGGGAATCAGAGGCAGTGAATCAGAGATGGTGAATCAGAGGCGGGGAATCACAGGCAGGGAATCAGACGCAGGGAATCAGTGGTGGTGAATCCAAGATGGGGAATCAGAGGCGGGGAATCAGAGGCAGGGAATTAGACACGGGGAATCAGAGGTGGGGAATCAGAGCTGGGGAATCAGAGGCGGGGAATCAGTGGTGGTGAATCAGAGATGGGGAATCAGAGGTGGGGCATCAGAGGCGGGAATCAGAATTGGGGAATCAGACATGGGGAATCATGAAGGGGAATCAGAGGCAGTGAATCAGAGATGGTGAATCAGAGGCGGGGAATCACAGGCAGAGAATCAGACGCAGGGAATCAGTGGTGGTGAATCAGAGATGGGGAATCAGAGGCGGGGAATCAGAGGCAAGGAATCAGGCACGGGGAATCAGAGGCGGGGAATCAGAGCTGGGGAATCAGAGTCGGGGAATCTGAGTTGGGGAATCAGAGGCAGGGAATCAGATATGGAGAATCAGAGGCGGGGAATCAGAGGCGGGGAAAGAGAGGAGGGGTATCAGATATGGGGAACCAGAGGTGGGGAATCGGAGGGCGGGAATCAGAGATGGGGAATCAGAGGCAGGGAATCAGATATGGGGAATCAGAGGCGGGGAATCAGAGGCAGGGAGTCGGATGTGGGGAATCAGAGATGGGGAATCAGAGGCAGGGAATCAGAGGCGGGGAATCAGAAGCGGGGAATCATATTCCGGGAATCAGATGCTGGGAATCAGAGGTGGGGAATCTGAGTCCGGGAATCAGAGATGGGGAATCAGAGGCGGGGAATCAGATATGGGGAATCAGAAGCGGGGAATCAGAGGCGGGGTAACAGAGAGGCTTATCAGATATGGGGAATCTGAGGTGGTGAATCAGAGGCGGTGAATCAGAGATGGGGAATCAGAGGCGGGGAATCAGAGGCAGGGAATCAGACACGGGGAATCAGAGGCGGGGAATCAAAGCTGGGGATTCAGAGGCGGGGAATCAGAGTTGGGGAATCAGAGGTGGGGAATCAGATATGGGGAAACAGAGGCGGGGAATCAGAGGTGGGGAAACAGAGGCAGGGAATCAGATATTGGGAATCAGAGGTGGGGAATCAGAGGCAGGGAATCAGATGTGGGGAATCAGAGCTGGGGAATCAGAGGCGGGGAATCTGAGTTTGGGAATCAGAGTCGGGGAATAAGATATGGGGAATCAGAGGCGGGGAATCGGATATGGGCAATCAGAGGAGGGGAATCAGAGGTGGGGCATCAGAGGCGGGAATAAGAATTGGGGAATCAGACATGGGGAATCAGAGAAGGGGAATCAGAGGCAGTGAATCAGAGATGGTGAATCAGAGGCGGGGAATCACAGGCAGGGAATCAGACGCAGGGAATCAGTGGTGGTGAATCCAAGATGGGGAATCAGAGGCGGGGAATCAGAGGCAGGGAATTAGACACGGGGAATCAGAGGTGGGGAATCAGAGCTGAGGAATCAGAGGCGGGGAATCAGAGTTGGGGAATCAGAGGCAGGGAATCAGATATGGGGCATCAGAGGCAGGGAATTAGATATGGGGAATCAGAGGCGGGGAATTAGTGGCATGGAATCAGAGGCGGGGAATCAGAGGCGGGGTATCAGAGGCAGGGAATCAGATGTGGGGAATCAGACATGGGGAATCAGAGGCAGGGAATCAGAGGCGGGGAATTACAAGCGGGGAATCATAGGCCGGGAATCAGAGGCCGGGAATCAGATATGGGGAATCAGCGGCGGGGAAACTGAGGCGGGGAATCAGACGCGGAGAATCAGAGGTGGTTAATCACAGATGGGGAATCAGAGGCAGGGAATCAGAAGCAGGGAATCAGACGCGGGGAATCAGAGGTGGGGAATCATAACTGGGGAATCAGAGGCGGGGAATCAGAATTGGGGAATCAGAGGCGGGGAATCTGAGTTTGGGAATCAGAGTCGGGGAATAAGATATGGGGAATCAGAGGCGGGGAATCAGATATGGGCAATCAGAGGAGGGGAATCAGAGGTGGGGCATCAGAGGCGGGAATCAGAATTGGGGAATTAGACATGGGGAATCAGAGAAGGGGAATCAGAGGCAGTGAATCAGAGATGGTGAATCAGAGGCGGGGAATCAGAGGCAGGGAATTAGACACGGGGAATCAGAGGTGGGGAATCAGAGCTGAGGAATCAGAGGCGGGGAATCAGAGTTGGGGAATCAGAGTTGGGGAATCAGAGGCAGGGAATCAGATATGGGGCATCAGAGGCAGGGAATCAGATATGGGGAATCAGAGGCGGGGAATCATAACTGGGGAATCAGAGGCGGGGAATCAGAGTTGGGGAATCAGAGGCGGGGTATCAGATATGGGGAATCAGAGGCGGGGAATCAGAGGCGGGGAAACTGAGGCGGGGAATCAGATATGGGGAATCAGAGGTGGGGAATCAGAGGCGGTGAATCAGAGATGGGGAATCAGAGGCCGGGAATTAGAGTCAGGGAATCAGACGCGGGTAATCAGAGGTGGGGAATCAGAGCTGGGGAATCAGAGGCGGGGAATCAGTGGTGGTGAATCAGAGATGGGGAATCAGAGGTGGGGCATCAGAGGCGGGAATCAGAATTGGGGAATCAGACATGGGGAATCATGAAGGGGAATCAGAGGCAGTGAATCAGAGATGGTGAATCAGAGGCGGGGAATCACAGGCAGAGAATCAGACGCAGGGAATCAGTGGTGGTGAATCAGAGATGGGGAATCAGAGGCGGGGAATCAGAGGCAAGGAATCAGGCACGGGGAATCAGAGGCGGGGAATCAGAGCTGGGGAATCAGAGGCGGGGAATCAGAGTTGGGGAATCAGAGGTGGGGAATCAGATATGGGGAAACAGAGGCGGGGAATCAGAAGTGGGGAAACAGAGGCAGGGAATCAGATATTGGGAATCAGAGGTGGGGAATCAGAGGCAGGGAATCTGATGTTGGGAATCAGAGCTGGGGAATCAGATATGGGAAATCAGAGATGGGGAATCAGAGGCAGGGAATCAGAGGCGGGGAATCAGAGGTGGGGAATCTGAGTCCGAGAATCAGAGATGGGGAATCAGAGGCGGGGAATCAGATATGGGGAATCAGAGGTGGGGAATCAGAGGCGGGGAAACTGAGGCGGGGAATCAGATGCGGAGAATCAGAGGTGGTTAATCACAGATGGGGAATCAGAGGCAGCGAATCAGAAGCAGGGAATCAGACGCGGGGAATCAGAAGTGGGGAATCATAACTGGGGAATCAGAGGCGGGGAATCAGAGTTGGGGAATCAGAGGCGGGGTATCAGATATGGGGAATCAGAGGCGGGGAATCAGAGGCGGGGAATCAGATATGGGGAATCAGATATGGGGAATCAGAGGCGGTGTATCAGAGATGGGGAATCAGAGGCCGGGAATTAGAGTCAGGGAATCAGACGCGGGTAATATGAGGTGGTGAATCAGAGATGGGGAATCAGAGGCGGGGATTCAGAGGCGGGGAATCAGACGCGGGGAATCAGAGGCGGGGAATCAGAGCTGGGGAATCAGAGGCGGGGAATCAGAGTCGGGGAATCAGAGGCGGGGAATCAGAGATGGGGTATCAGAGGCTGGGAATATGAGGCCGGGAATCAGAGGCCGGGAATCAGTAGTGGGGAATCAGAGGCGGGAATCAGAATTGGGGAATCACACATGGGGAATCAGAGAAGGGGAATCAGAGGCAGTGAATCAGAGATGGTGAATCAGAGGCGGGGAATCACAGGCAGGGAATCAGACGCAGGGAATCAGTGGTGGTGAATCAGAGATGGGGAATCAGAGGCGGGGAATCAGAGGCAAGGAAACAGACACGGGGAATCAGAGGCGGGGAATCAGAGCTGGGGAATCAGAGGCGGGTATGAGAGTTGGGGAATCAGAGGTGGGGAATCAGATATGGGGAAACAGAGGCGGGGAATCAGAAGTGGGGAAACAGAGGCAGGGAATCAGATATTGGGAATCAGAGGTGGGGAATCAGAGGCAGGGAATCAGATATTGGGAATCAGAGCTGGGGAATCAGATATGGGAAATCAGAGATGGGGAATCAGAGGCAGGGAATCAGAGGTGGGGAATCAGAGGTGGGGAATCTGAGTCCGGGAATCAGAGATGGGGAATCAGAGGCGGGGAATCAGATATGGGGAATCAGAGGTGGGGAATCAGAGGCGGGGAAACAGAGATGGCTTATCAGATATGGGGAATCAGAGGTGGGGAATCAGAGGCGGTGAATCAGAGATGTGGAAACAGAGGCGGGGAATCAGAGGCAGGGAATCAGACACGGGGAATCAGAGGCGGGGAATCAGAGCTGGGGAATCAGAGGCGGGGAATCAGAGTTGGGGAATAAGAGGTGGGTAATCAGATATGGGGAAACAGAGGCGGGGAATCAGAGGTGGGGAATCAGAGGCAGAGAATCAGATGTGGGGAATCAGAGCTGGGGAATCAGAGGCGGGGAATCTGAGTTTGGGAATCAGAGGCGGAGAATAAGATATGGGGAATCAGATGCGGGGAATCAGATATGGGCAATCAGAGGAGGGGAATCAGAGGTTGGGCATCAGAGGCGGGAATCAGAATTGGGGAATCAGACATGGGGAATCAGAGAAGGGAATCAACGGCAGTGAATCAGAGATGGGGAATCAGAGGCGGGGAATCACAGGCAGGGAATCAGACGCAGGGAACCAGTGGTGGTGAATCCAAGATGGGGAATCAGAGGCGGGGAATCAGAGGCAGGGAATTAGACACGGGGAATCAGAGGTGGGGAATCAGAGCTGAGGAATCAGAGGCGGGGAATCAGAGTTGGGGAATCAGAGGCAGGGAATCAGATATGGGGCATCAGAGGCAGGGAATCAGATAGGGTAATCAGAGGCGTGGAATTAGTGGCAGGGAATCAGAGGCGGGGAATCAGAGGCGGGATATCAGAGGCAGGGAATCAGATGTGGGGAATCAGACATGGGGAATCAGAGGCAGGGAATCAGAGGCGGGGAATCAGAAGCGGGAATCAAAGGCCGGGAATGAGAGGCCGGGAATCAGAGGTGGGGATTCAGAGTCCGGGAATCAGAGATGGGGAATCAGAGGCTGGGAATCAGATATGGGGAATCAGAGGCTGGGAATCAGAGGCGGGGAAACAGAGGTGGCTAATTAGATATGGGGAATCAGAGGTGGGGAATCAGAGGCAGGGAATCAGATGTGGGGAATCAGAGCTGGGGAATCAGAGGCGGGGAATCTGAGTTTGGGAATCAGAGTCGGGGAATAAGATATGGGGAATCAGAGGCGGGGAATCAGATATGGGCAATCAGAGGAGGGGAATCAGAGGTGGGGCATCAGAGGCGGGAATCAGAATTGGGGAATCAGACATGGGGAATCAGAGAAGGGGAATCAGAGGCAGTGAATCAGAGATGGTGAATGAGAGGCGGGGAATCACAGGCAGGGAATCAGACGCAGGGAATCAGTGGTGGTGAATCCAAGATGGGGAATCAGAGGCGGGGAATCAGAGGCAGGGAATTAGACACGGGGAATCAGAGGTGGGGAATCAGAGCTGAGGAATCAGAGGCGGGGAATCAGAGTTGGGGAATCAGAGGCAGGGAATCAGATATGGTGCATCAGAGGCAGGGAATCAGATATGGGGAATCAGAGGCGGGGAATTAGTGGCATGGAATCAGAGGCGGGGAATCAGATGTGGGGAATCAGACATGGGGAATCAGAGGCAGGGAATCAGAGGCGGGGAATTACAAGCGGGGAATCATAGGCAGGGAATCAGAGGCCGGGAATCAGATATGGGGAATCAGAGGCGGGGAAACTGAGGCGGGGAATCAGACGCGGGGAATCAGAGGTGGGGAATCAAAACTGGGGAATCAGAGGCGGGGAATCAGAGTTGGGGAATCAGAGGCGGGTATCAGATATGGGGAATCAGAGGCGGGGAATCAGAGGCGGGGAAACTGAGGCGGGGAATCAGATATGGGGAATCAGAGGTGGGGAATCAGAGGCTGTGAATCAGAGATGGGGAATCAGAGGCCGGGAATTAGAGTCAGGGAATCAGACGCGGGTAATCAGAGGCGGGGAATCAGAGTCGGGGAATCAGAGATGGGGAATCAGAGATGGGGAATCAGAGGCGGGGTATCAGTGGCCGGGAATCAGAGGCCGGGAATCAGTTGTGGGGAATCAGAGGCCGAGAATTAGCGGTGGTGGGTCAGAGATGGGGAATCAGAGGCGGGGATTCAGAGGCGGGGAATCAGACGCGGGGAATCAGAGGCGGGGAATCAGAGCTGGGGAATCAGAGGCGGGGAATCTGAGTTTGGGAATCAGAGGCGGGGAATAAGATATGGGGAATCAGAGGCGGGGAATCAGATATGGGGAATCAGAGGAGGGGAATCAGAGGTGGGGCATCAGAGGCGGGAATCAGAATTGGGGAATCAGACATGCGGAATCAGAGAAGGGGAATCAGAGGCAGTGAATCAGAGATGGTGAATCAGAGGCGGGGAATCACAGGCAGGGAATCAGACGCAGGGAATCAGTGGTGGTGAATCAGAGATGGGGAATCAGAGGCGGGGAATCAGAGGCAAGGAATCAGACACGGGGAATCAGAGGCGGGGAATCAGAGCTGGGGAATCAGAGGCGGGGAATCAGAGTTGCGGAATAGGAGGTGGGGAATCAGATATGGGGAAACAGAGGCGGGGAATCAGAAGTGGGGAAACAGAGGCAGGGAATCAGATATTGGGAATCAGAGGTGGGGAATCAGAGGCAGGGAATCAGATGTTGGGAATCAGAGCTGGGGAATCATATATGGGGAATCAGAGATTGGGAATCAGAGGCAGGGAATCAGAGGCGGGGAATCAGAGGTGGGGAATCTGAGTCCGGGAATCAGAGATGGGGAATCAGAGGCGGGGAATCAGATATGGGGAATAAGAGGTGGGGAATCAGAGGCGGGGAAACAGAGATGGCTTATCAGATATGGGGAATCAGAGGTGGGGAATCAGAGGTGGTGAATCAGAGATGTGGAATCAGAGGCGGGGAATCAGAGGCAGGGAATCAGACACGGGGAATCAGAGGCGGGGAATCAGAGCTGGGGAATCAGAGGCGGGGAATCAGAGTTGGGGAATCAGAGGCGGGTAATCAGATATGGGGAAACAGAGGCGGGGAATCAGAGGTGGGGAATCAGAGGCAGAGAATCAGATGTGGGGAATCAGAGCTGGGGAATCAGAGGCGGGGTATCTGAGTTTGGGAATCAGAGGCGGAGAATAAGATATGGGGAATCAGAGGCGGGGAATCAGATATGGGCAATCAGAGGAGGGGAATCAGAGGTTGGGCATCAGAGGCGGGAATCAGAATTGGGGAATCAGACATGGGGAATCAGAGAAGGGGAATCAGAGGCAGTGAATCAGAGATGGTGAATCAGAGGCGGGGAATCACAGGCAGAGAATCAGACGCAGGGAATCAGTGGTGGTGAATCCAAGATGGGGAATCAGAGGCGGGGAATCAGAGGCAGGGAATTAGACACGGGGAATCAGAGGTGGGGAATCAGAGCTGAGGAATCAGAGGCGGGGAATCAGAGGCTGGGAATCAGATATGGGGCATCAGAGGCAGGGAATCAGATAGGGGAATCAGAGGCGGGGAATTAGTGGCAGGGAATCAGAGGCGGGGAATCAGAGGCGGGATATCAGAGGCAGGGAATCAGATGTGGGAAATCAGACATGGGGAATCAGAGGCAGGGAATCAGATATGGGCAATCAGAGGAGGGGAATCAGAGGTTGGGCATCAGAGGCGGGAATCAGAATTGGGGAATCAGACATGGGGAATCAGAGAAGGGGAATCAGAGGCAGTGAATCAGAGATGGTGAATCAGAGGCGGGGAATCACAGGCAGGGAATGAGACGCAGGGAATCAGTGGTGGTGAATCCAAGATGGGGAATCAGAGGCGGGGAATCAGAGGCAGGGAATTAGACACGGGGAATCAGAGGTGGGGAATCAGAGCTGAGGAATCAGAGGCGGGGAATCAGAGTTGGGGAATCAGAGGCTGGGAATCAGATATGGGGCATCAGAGGCAGGGAATCAGATAGGGGAATCAGAGGCTGGGAATCACAGGCAGGGAATCAGACGCAGGGAATCAGTGGTGGTGAATCAGAGATGGGGAATCAGAGGCGGGGAATCAGAGGCAGGGAATCAGACGTGGGGAATCAGAGGCGGGGAATCAGAGCTGAGGAATCAGAGGCGGGGAATCAGAGTTGGGGAATCAGAGGCGGGGAATCAGATATGGGGAATCAGAGGCGGGGAATCAGAGGCGGGGAAACAGAGGAGGGATATCAGATATGGGGAACAAGAGGTGGGGAATCGGAGGGCGGGAATCCGAGATGGCGAATCAGAGGCAGGGAATCAGATATGGGGAATCAGAGATGGGGAATCAGAGGCGGGGTATCAGTGGCCGGGAATCAGAGGCCGGGAATCAGTTGTGGGGAATCAGAGGCCGGGAATTAGCGGTGGTGGGTCAGAGATGGGGAATCAGAGGCGGGGATTCAGAGGCGGGGAATCAGACGCGGGGAATCATAGGCGGGGAATCAGAGCTGGGGAATCAGAGGCGGGGAATCTGAGTTTGGGAATCAGAGGCGGGGAATAAGATATGGGGAATCAGAGGCGGGGAATCAGATATGGGGAATCAGAGGAGGGGAATCAGAGGTGGGGCATCAGAGGCGGGAATCAGAATTGGGGAATCAGACATGCGGAATCAGAGAAGGGGAATCAGAGGCAGTGAATCAGAGATGGTGAATCAGAGGCGGGGAATCACAGGCAGGGAATCAGACGCAGGGAATCAGTGGTGGTGAATCAGAGATGGGGAATCAGAGGCGGGGAATCAGAGGCAAGGAATCAGACACGGGGAATCAGAGGCGGGGAATCAGAGCTGGGGAATCAGAGGCGGGGAATCAGAGTTGCGGAATCGGAGGTGGGGAATCAGATATGGGGAAACAGAGGCGGGGAATCAGAAGTGGGGAAACAGAGGCAGGGAATCAGATATTGGGAATCAGAGGTGGGGAATCAGAGGCAGGGAATCAGATGTTGGGAATCAGAGCTGGGGAATCATATATGGGGAATCAGAGATTGGGAATCAGAGGCAGGGAATCAGAGGCGGGGAATCAGAGGTGGGGAATCTGAGTCCGGGAATCAGAGATGGGGAATCAGAGGCGGGGAATCAGATATGGGGAATAATAGGTGGGGAATCAGAGGCGGGGAAACAGAGATGGCTTATCAGATATGGGGAATCAGAGGTGGGGAATCAGAGGTGGTGAATCAGAGATGTGGAATCAGAGGCGGGGAATCAGAGGCAGGGAATCAGACACGGGGAATCAGAGGCGGGGAATCAGAGCTGGGGAATCAGAGGCGGGGAATCAGAGTTGGGGAATCAGAGGCGGGTAATCAGATATGGGGAAACAGAGGCGGGGAATCAGAGGTGGGGAATCAGAGGCAGAGAATCAGATGTGGGGAATCAGAGCTGGGGAATCAGAGGCGGGGAATCTGAGTTTGGGAATCAGAGGCGGAGAATAAGATATGGGGAATCAGAGGCGGGGAATCAGATATGGGCAATCAGAGGAGGGGAATCAGAGGTTGGGCATCAGAGGCGGGAATCAGAATTGGGGAATCAGACATGGGGAATCAGAGAAGGGGAATCAGAGGCAGTGAATCAGAGATGGTGAATCAGAGGCGGGGAATCACAGGCAGAGAATCAGACGCAGGGAATCAGTGGTGGTGAATCCAAGATGGGGAATCAGAGGCGGGGAATCAGAGGCAGGGAATTAGACACGGGGAATCAGAGGTGGGGAATCAGAGCTGAGGAATCAGAGGCGGGGAATCAGAGGCTGGGAATCAGATATGGGGCATCAGAGGCAGGGAATCAGATAGGGGAATCAGAGGCGGGGAATTAGTGGCAGGGAATCAGAGGCGGGGAATCAGAGGCGGGATATCAGAGGCAGGGAATCAGATGTGGGAAATCAGACATGGGGAATCAGAGGCAGGGAATCAGATATGGGCAATCAGAGGAGGGGAATCAGAGGTTGGGCATCAGAGGCGGGAATCAGAATTGGGGAATCAGACATGGGGAATCAGAGAAGGGGAATCAGAGGCAGTGAATCAGAGATGGTGAATCAGAGGCGGGGAATCACAGGCAGGGAATGAGACGCAGGGAATCAGTGGTGGTGAATCCAAGATGGGGAATCAGAGGCGGGGAATCAGAGGCAGGGAATTAGACACGGGGAATCAGAGGTGGGGAATCAGAGCTGAGGAATCAGAGGCGGGGAATCAGAGTTGGGGAATCAGAGGCTGGGAATCAGATATGGGGCATCAGAGGCAGGGAATCAGATAGGGGAATCAGAGGCTGGGAATCACAGGCAGGGAATCAGACGCAGGGAATCAGTGGTGGTGAATCAGAGATGGGGAATCAGAGGCGGGGAATCAGAGGCAGGGAATCAGACGTGGGGAATCAGAGGCGGGGAATCAGAGCTGAGGAATCAGAGGCGGGGAATCAGAGTTGGGGAATCAGAGGCGGGGAATCAGATATGGGGAATCAGAGGCGGGGAATCAGAGGCGGGGAAACAGAGGAGGGATATCAGATATGGGGAACAAGAGGTGGGGAATCGGAGGGCGGGAATCCGAGATGGCGAATCAGAGGCAGGGAATCAGATATGGGGAATCAGAGATGGGGAATCAGATGCAGGGAATCAGAGGCGGGGAATCAGAAGCGGAGAATCATATTCCGGGAATCAGAGTCTGGGAATCAGAGGTGGGGAATCTGAGTCCGGGAATCAGGGATGGGGAATCAGAGGTGGGGAATCAGATATGGGGAATCAGAGGCGGGGAATCAGAGGCGGGGAAACAAAGATGGCTTATCAGATATGGGGAATCAGAGGTGGTGAATCAGAGGCGGTGAATCAGAGATGGGGAATCAGAGGCGGGGAATCAGAGGCCGGGAATTAGCGGTGGTGAATCAGAGATGGGGAATCAGAGGCAGGGATTCAGAGGCGGGGAATCAGACGCGGGGAATCTGAGGCGGGGTATCAGAGCTGGGGAATCAGAGGCGGGGAATCTGAGTTTGGGAATCAGAGGCGGGGAATCTGAGTTTGGGAATCAGAGGCGGGGAATAAGATATGGGGAATCAGAGGCGGGGAATCAGATATGGGGAATCAGAGGAGGGGATTCAGAGGTGGGGCATCAGAGGCGGGAATCAGAATTGGGGAATCAGAGGTGGGGAATCAGAGGCGGTGAATCAGAGATGGGGAATCAGAGGCCGGGAATTAGAGTCAGGGAATCAGACGCGGGTAATCAGAGGTGGGGAATCAGAGCTGGGGAATCAGAGGCAGGGAATCAGATTCGGGGAATCAGAGGCGGGGAATCAGAGATGGGGAATCAGAGGCGGGGAATCAGAGGCCGGGAATCAGAGGCCGGGAATCAGTAGTGGGGAATCAGAGGCCGGGAATTAGCGGTGGTGAATCAGAGATCGGGAATCAGAGGCGGGGAATCAGATATGGGCAATCAGAGGAGGGGAATCAGAGGTTGGGCATCAGAGGTGGGAATCAGAATTGGGGAATCAGACACGGGGAATCAGAGGTGGGCAATCAGAGCTGAGGAATCAGAGGCAGGGAAGCAGATATGGGGCATCAGAGGCAGGGAATCAGATATGGGGAATCAGAGGCGGGGAATTAGTGGCAGGGAATCAGAGGCGGGTAATCAGAGGTGGGGTATCAGAGGCAGGGAATCAGATGTGGGGAATCAGACATGGGGAATCAGAGGCAGGGAATCAGAGGCGGGGAATCAGAAGCGGGGAATCATAGGCCGGGAATCAGAGGCAGGGAATCAGAGGTGGGGAATCAGAGTACGGGAATCAGAGATGGGGAATCAGAGGCGGGGAATCAGATATGGGGAATCAGAGGCGGGAATCAGAGGCTGAGAAACAGAGGTGGCTAATCAGATATGGGGAATCAGAGGTGGGGAATCAGAGGCAGTGAATGAGAGATGGGGAATCAGAGGCAGGGAATCAGAGGCGGGGAATCAGAAGCGGGGAATCATTGGCCGGGAATCAGAGGCTGTGAATCAGAGGTGGGGAATGTGAGTCCGTGAATCAGAGATGGGGAATCAGAGGTGGGGAATCAGATATGGGGAATCAGAGGCGGGGAATCAGAGGCGGGGAAACAGAGGTGGCTAATTAGATATGGGGAATCAGAGATGGGGAATCAGAGGCGGTGAATCAGAGATGGGGAATCAGAGGCGGGGAATCAGAGGCAGGGAATCAGACACGGGGAATCAAAGGCGGGGAATCAGAGCTGGGGAATCAGATGCGGGGAATCAGAGTTGAGGAATCAGAGGTGGGGAATCAGATATGGGGAAACAGAGGCGGGGAATCAGAGTCGGGGAAACAGAGGCGGGGAATCAGATATTGGGAATCAGAGTTGGGGAATCAGAGGCAGGGAATCAGATGTGGGGTGTCAGAGCTGGGGAATCAGAGGCGGGGAATCAGAATTTGGGAATCAGAGATGGGGAATCAGAGATGGCGAATCAGAGGCGGGGAAACAGACGCGGAGAATCAAAGGTGGTTAATCACAGATGGGGAAACAGAGGCAGGGAATCAGAAGCAGGGATTCAGACGCGGGGGATCAGAGGCGGGGAATCATAGCTGGGGAATCAGAGGCGGGGATTCAGAGTTGGGGAATCAGAGGCGGGGTATCAGATATGGGGAATCAGAGGCAGGGAATCAGAGGTGGGGAAACAGAGGCAGAGAATCAGATATTGGGAATCAGAGGTGGGGAATCAGAAGCAGGGAATCAGATGTGGGGAATCAGAGCTGGGGAATCAGAGGCGGGGCATCTGAGTTTGGGAATAAGAGGCGGGGAATAAGATATGGGGAATCAGAGGCGGGGAATCAGATATGGGCAATCAGATGAGGGGAATCAGAGGTGGGGCATCAGAGGCGGGAATCAGAATTGGGGAATCAGACATGGGGAATCAGAGAAGGGGAATCAGAGGCAGTGAATCAGAGATGGTGAATCAGAGGCGGGGAATCACAGGCAGGGAATCAGACGCAGGGAATCAGTGGTGGTGAATCCAAGATGGGGAATCAGAGGCAGGGAATTAGACACGGGGAATCAGAGGTGGGGAATCAGAGCTGAGGAATCAGAGGCAGGGAAGCAGATATGGGGCATCAGAGGCAGGGAATCAGATATGGGGAATCAGAGGCGGGGAATTAGTGGCAGGGAATCAGAGGCGGGGAATCAGAGGTGGGGTATCAGAGGCAGGGAATCAGATGTGGGGAATCAGACATGGGGAATCAGAGGCAGGGAATCAGAGGCGGGGAATCAGAAGCGGGGAATCATAGGCCGGGAATTAGAGGCAGGGAATCAGAGGTGGGGAATCAGAGTACGGGAATCAGAGATGGGGAATCAGAGGCGGGGAATCAGATATGGGGAATCAGAGGCGGGAATCAGAGGCTGAGAAACAGAGGTGGCTAATCAGATATGGGAAATCAGAGGTGGGGAATCAGAGGCAGTGAATCAGAGATGGGGAATCAGAGGCGGGGAATCAGAAGCGGGGAATCATTGGACAGGAATCAGAGGCTGTGAATCAGAGGTGGGGAATGTGAGTCCGTGAATCAGAGATGGGGAATCAGAGGTGGGGAATCAGATATGGGGAATCAGAGGCGGGGAATCAGAGGCGGGGAAACAGAGGTGGCTAATTAGATATGGGGAATCAGAGGTGGGGAATCAGAGGTGGTGAATCAGAGATGGGGAATCAGAGGCGGGGAATCAGAGGCAGGGAATCAGACACGGGGAATCAAAGGCGGGGAATCAGAGCTGGGGAAACAGAGGCGGGGAATCAGAGGCGGGGAAACAGAGGCGGGGAATCAGATATTGGGAATCAGAGTTGGGGAATCAGAGGCAGGGAATCAGATGTGGGGTGTCAGAGCTGGGGAATCAGAGGCGGGGAATCAGAATTTGGGAATCAGAGATGGGGAATCAGAGATGGGGAATCAGAGGCGGGGAAACGGACGCGGAGAATCAAAGGTGGTTAATCACAGATGGGGAAACAGAGGCAGGGAATCAGAAGCAGGGATTCAGACGCGGGGGATCAGAGGCGGGGAATCATAGCTGGGGAATCAGAGGCTGGGATTCAGAGTTGGGGAATCAGAGGCGGGGTATCTGATATGGGGAATCAGAGGCGTGGAATCAGAGGCAGGGAATCAGATATGGGGAATCAGAGGTGGGTAATCAGAGGCGGAGAATAAGATATGGGGAATCAGAGGCGGGGAATCAGATATGGGCAATCAGAGGAGGGGAATCACAGGCAGGGAATCAGACGCAGGGAATCAGTGGTGGTGAATCCAAGATGGGGAATCAGAGGCGGGGAATCAGAGGCAGGGAATTAGACACGGGGAATCAGAGGTGGGGAATCAGAGCTGAGGAATCAGAGGCGGGGAATCAGAGTTGGGGAATCAGAGGCAGGGAATCAGATATGGAGAATCAGAGGCGGGGAATCAGAGGTGGGGAAAGAGAGGAGGGGTATCAGATATGGGGAACCAGAGGTGGGGAATCGGAGGGCGGGAATCAGAGATGGGGAATCAGAGGCAGGGAATCAGATATGGGGAATCAGAGGCGGGGAATCAGAGGCAGGGAGTCGGATGTGGGGAATCAGAGATGGGGAATCAGAGGCAGGGAATCAGAGGCGGGGAATCAGAAGCGGGGAATCATATTCCGGGAATCAGATGCTGGGAATCAGAGGTGGGGAATCTGAGTCCGGGAATCAGAGATGGGGAATCAGAGGCGGGGAATCAGATATGGGGAATCAGAAGCGGGGAATCAGAGGCGGGGTAACAGAGAGGCTTATCAGATATGGGGAATCTGAGGTGGTGAATCAGAGGCGGTGAATCAGAGATGGGGAATCAGAGGCGGGGAATCAGAGGCAGGGAATCAGACACGGGGAATCAGAGGCGGGGAATCAAAGCTGGGGATTCAGAGGCGGGGAATCAGAGTTGGGGAATCAGAGGTGGGGAATCAGATATGGGGAAACAGAGGCGGGGAATCAGAGGTGGGGAAACAGAGGCAGGGAATCAGATATTGGGAATCAGAGGTGGGGAATCAGAGGCAGGGAATCAGATGTGGGGAATCAGAGCTGGGGAATCAGAGGCGGGGAATCTGAGTTTGGGAATCAGAGTCGGGGAATAAGATATGGGGAATCAGAGGCGGGGAATCGGATATGGGCAATCAGAGGAGGGGAATCAGAGGTGGGGCATCAGAGGCGGGAATAAGAATTGGGGAATCAGACATGGGGAATCAGAGAAGGGGAATCAGAGGCAGTGAATCAGAGATGGTGAATCAGAGGCGGGGAATCACAGGCAGGGAATCAGACGCAGGGAATCAGTGGTGGTGAATCCAAGATGGGGAATCAGAGGCGGGGAATCAGAGGCAGGGAATTAGACACGGGGAATCAGAGGTGGGGAATCAGAGCTGAGGAATCAGAGGCGGGGAATCAGAGTTGGGGAATCAGAGGCAGGGAATCAGATATGGGGCATCAGAGGCAGGGAATTAGATATGGGGAATCAGAGGCGGGGAATTAGTGGCATGGAATCAGAGGCGGGGAATCAGAGGCGGGGTATCAGAGGCAGGGAATCAGATGTGGGGAATCAGACATGGGGAATCAGAGGCAGGGAATCAGAGGCGGGGAATTACAAGCGGGGAATCAGAGGCCGGGAATCAGAGGCCGGGAATCAGATATGGGGAATCAGCGGCGGGGAAACTGAGGCGGGGAATCAGACGCGGAGAATCAGAGGTGGTTAATCACAGATGGGGAATCAGAGGCAGGGAATCAGAAGCAGGGAATCAGACGCGGGGAATCAGAGGTGGGGAATCATAACTGGGGAATCAGAGGCGGGGAATCAGAATTGGGGAATCAGAGGCGGGGAATCTGAGTTTGGGAATCAGAGTCGGGGAATAAGATATGGGGAATCAGAGGCGGGGAATCATATATGGGCAATCAGAGGAGGGGAATCAGAGGTGGGGCATCAGAGGCGGGAATCAGAATTGGGGAATCAGACATGGGGAATCAGAGAAGGGGAATCAGAGGCAGTGAATCAGAGATGGTGAATCAGAGGCGGGGAATCACAGGCAGGGAATCAGACGCAGGGAATCAGTGGTGGTGAATCCAAGATGGGGAATCAGAGGCGGGGAATCAGAGGCAGGGAATTAGACACGGGGAATCAGAGGTGGGGAATCAGAGCTGAGGAATCAGAGGCGGGGAATCAGAGTTGGGGAATCAGAGTTGGGGAATCAGAGGCAGGGAATCAGATATGGGGCATCAGAGGCAGGGAATCAGATATGGGGAATCAGAGGCGGGGAATCATAACTGGGGAATCAGAGGCGGGGAATCAGAGTTGGGGAATCAGAGGCGGGGTATCAGATATGGGGAATCAGAGGCGGGGAATCAGAGGCGGGGAAACTGAGGCGGGGAATCAGATATGGTGAATCAGAGGTGGGGAATCAGAGGCGGTGAATCAGAGATGGGGAATCAGAGGCCGGGAATTAGAGTCAGGGAATCAGACGCGGGTAATCAGAGGTGGGGAATCAGAGCTGGGGAATCAGAGGCGGGGAATCAGTGGTGGTGAATCAGAGATGGGGAATCAGAGGTGGGGCATCAGAGGCGGGAATCAGAATTGGGGAATCAGACATGGGGAATCATGAAGGGGAATCAGAGGCAGTGAATCAGAGATGGTGAATCAGAGGCGGGGAATCACAGGCAGAGAATCAGACGCAGGGAATCAGTGGTGGTGAATCAGAGATGGGGAATCAGAGGCGGGGAATCAGAGGCAAGGAATCAGGCACGGGGAATCAGAGGCGGGGAATCAGAGCTGGGGAATCAGAGGCGGGGAATCAGAGTTGGGGAATCAGAGGTGGGGAATCAGATATGGGGAAACCGAGGCGGGGAATCAGAAGTGGGGAAACAGAGGCAGGGAATCAGATATTGGGAATCAGAGGTGGGGAATCAGAGGCAGGGAATCAGATGTTGGGAATCAGAGCTGGGGAATCAGATATGGGAAATCAGAGATGGGGAATCAGAGGCAGGGAATCAGAGGCGGGGAATCAGAGGTGGGGAATCTGAGTCCGAGAATCAGAGATGGGGAATCAGAGGCGGGGAATCAGATATGGGGAATCAGAGGTGGGGAATCAGAGGCGGGGAAACTGAGGCGGGGAATCAGATGCGGAGAATCAGAGGTGGTTAATCACAGATGGGGAATCAGAGGCAGCGAATCAGAAGCAGGGAATCAGACGCGGGGAATCAGAAGTGGGGAATCATAACTGGGGAATCAGAGGCGGGGAATCAGAGTTGGGGAATCAGAGGCGGGGTATCAGATATGGGGAATCAGAGGCGGGGAATCAGAGGCGGGGAATCAGATATGGGGAATCAGATATGGGGAATCAGAGGCGGTGTATCAGAGATGGGGAATCAGAGGCCGGGAATCAGAATTGGGGAATCACACATGGGGAATCAGAGAAGGGGAATCAGAGGCAGTGAATCAGAGATGGTGAATCAGAGGCGGGGAATCACAGGCAGGGAATCAGACGCAGGGAATCAGTGGTGGTGAATCAGAGATGGGGAATCAGAGGCGGGGAATCAGAGGCAAGGAAACAGACACGGGGAATCAGAGGCGGGGAATCAGAGCTGGGGAATCAGAGGCGGGTATGAGAGTTGGGGAATCAGAGGTGGGGAATCAGATATGGGGAAACAGAGGCGGGGAATCAGAAGTGGGGAAACAGAGGCAGGGAATCAGATATTGGGAATCAGAGGTGGGGAATCAGAGGCAGGGAATCAGATATTGGGAATCAGAGCTGGGGAATCAGATATGGGAAATCAGAGATGGGGAATCAGAGGCAGGGAATCAGAGGCGGGGAATCAGAGGTGGGGAATCTGAGTCCGGGAATCAGAGATGGGGAATCAGAGGCGGGGAATCAGATATGGGGAATCAGAGGTGGGGAATCAGAGGCGGGGAAACAGAGATGGCTTATCAGATATGGGGAATCAGAGGTGGGGATTCAGAGGCGGTGAATCAGAGATGTGGAAACAGAGGCGGGGAATCAGAGGCAGGGAATCAGACACGGGGAATCAGAGGCGGGGAATCAGAGCTGGGGAATCAGAGGCGGGGAATCAGAGTTGGGGAATAAGAGGTGGGTAATCAGATATGGGGAAACAGAGGCGGGGAATCAGAGGTGGGGAATCAGAGGCAGAGAATCAGATGTGGGGAATCAGAGCTGGGGAATCAGAGGCGGGGAATCTGAGTTTGGGAATCAGAGGCGGAGAATAAGATATGGGGAATCAGATGCGGGGAATCAGATATGGGCAATCAGAGGAGGGGAATCAGAGGTTGGGCATCAGAGGCGGGAATCAGAATTGGGGAATCAGACATGGGGAATCAGAGAAGGGAATCAACGGCAGTGAATCAGAGATGGGGAATCAGAGGCGGGGAATCACAGGCAGGGAATCAGACGCAGGGAACCAGTGGTGGTGAATCCAAGATGGGGAATCAGAGGCGGGGAATCAGAGGCAGGGAATTAGACACGGGGAATCAGAGGTGGGGAATCAGAGCTGAGGAATCAGAGGCGGGGAATCAGAGTTGGGGAATCAGAGGCAGGGAATCAGATATGGGGCATCAGAGGCAGGGAATCAGATAGGGTAATCAGAGGCGTGGAATTAGTGGCAGGGAATCAGAGGCGGGGAATCAGAGGCGGGATATCAGAGGCAGGGAATCATATGTGGGGAATCAGACATGGGGAATCAGAGGCAGGGAATCAGAGGCGGGGAATCAGAAGCGGGAATCAAAGGCCGGGAATGAGAGGCCGGGAATCAGAGGTGGGGATTCAGAGTCCGGGAATCAGAGATGGGGAATCAGAGGCTGGGAATCAGATATGGGGAATCAGAGGCTGGGAATCAGAGGCGGGGAAACAGAGGTGGCTAATTAGATATGGGGAATCAGAGGTGGGGAATCAGAGGCAGTGAATCAGAGATGGGAAATCAGAGGCGGGGAATCAGAGGCAGGGCATCAGACACGTGGAATTAGAGGCGGGGAATCAGAGCTGGGAAATCAGAGGCGGGGAATCAGAGTTGGGGAATCAGAGGTGGGGAATCAGATATGGGGAAACAGAGGCGGGGAATCAGAGGCGGGGAAACCGAGGCGGGGAATCAGATATTGGGAATCAGAGGTGGGGAATCAGAGGCAGGGAATCAGAATTTGGGAATCAGAGATGGGGAATCAGAACTGGGGAATCAGAGGCGGGGAATCAGAATTTGGGAATCAGAGATGGGGAATCAGAGATGGGGAATCAGAGGCGTGGAATCAGACGTGGAGAATCAGAGGTGGTTAATCACAGATGGGGAATCAGAGGCAGGGAATCAGAAGCAGGGAATCAGACGAGGGGAATCAGAGGCGGGGAATAAGAGCTGAGGAATCAGAGGCGGGGAATCAGAGTTGGGGAATCAGAGGCGGGGTATCAGATATGGAGAATCAGAGGCGGGGTATCAGAGGCGGGGTAAGAGAGGAGGGGTATCAGATATGGGGAACCAGAGGTGGGGAATCGGAGGGCGGGTATCAGAGATCGGGAATCAGAGGCAGGGAATCAGATATGGGGAATCAGAGGCGGGGAATCAGAGGCAGGGAATCAGATGTGGGGAATCAGAGATGGGGAATCAGAGGCAGGGAATCAGAGGCGGGGAATCAGAAGCGGGGAATCATATTCCGGGAATCAGAGGCTGGGAATCAGAGGTGGGGAATCTGAGTCCGGGAATCAGAGATGGGGAATCAGAGGCGGGGAATCAGATATGGGGAATCAGAGGCGGGGAATCAGAGGTGGGGTAACAGAGATGGCTTATCAGATATGGGGAATCTGAGGTGGTGAATCAGAGGCGGTGAATCAGAGATGGGGAATCAGAGGCGGGGAATCAGAGGCAGGGAATCAGATATGGGGAATCAGAGGCGGGGAATTAGTGGCAGGGAATCAGAGGCGGGTAATCAGAGGTGGGGTATCAGAGGCAGGGAATCAGATGTGGGGAATCAGACATGGGGAATCAGAGGCAGGGAATCAGAGGCGGGGAATCAGAAGCGGGGAATCATAGGCCGGGAATCAGAGGCAGGGAATCAGAGGTGGGGAATCAGAGTACGGGAATCAGAGATGGGGAATCAGAGGCGGGGAATCAGATATGGGGAATCAGAGGCGGGAATCAGAGGCTGAGAAACAGAGGTGGCTAATCAGATATGGGGAATCAGAGGTGGGGAATCAGAGGCAGTGAATGAGAGATGGGGAATCAGAGGCAGGGAATCAGAGGCGGGGAATCAGAAGCGGGGAATCATTGGCCGGGAATCAGAGGCTGTGAATCAGAGGTGGGGAATGTGAGTCCGTGAATCAGAGATGGGGAATCAGAGGTGGGGAATCAGATATGGGGAATCAGAGGCGGGGAATCAGAGGCGGGGAAACAGAGGTGGCTAATTAGATATGGGGAATCAGAGATGGGGAATCAGAGGCGGTGAATCAGAGATGGGGAATCAGAGGCGGGGAATCAGAGGCAGGGAATCAGACACGGGGAATCAAAGGCGGGGAATCAGAGCTGGGGAATCAGATGCGGGGAATCAGAGTTGAGGAATCAGAGGTGGGGAATCAGATATGGGGAAACAGAGGCGGGGAATCAGAGGCGGGGAAACAGAGGCGGGGAATCAGATATTGGGAATCAGAGTTGGGGAATCAGAGGCAGGGAATCAGATGTGGGGTGTCAGAGCTGGGGAATCAGAGGCGGGGAATCAGAATTTGGGAATCAGAGATGGGGAATCAGAGATGGCGAATCAGAGGCGGGGAAACAGACGCGGAGAATCAAAGGTGGTTAATCACAGATGGGGAAACAGAGGCAGGGAATCAGAAGCAGGGATTCAGACGCGGGGGATCAGAGGCGGGGAATCATAGCTGGGGAATCAGAGGCGGGGATTCAGAGTTGGGGAATCAGAGGCGGGGTATCAGATATGGGGAATCAGAGGCAGGGAATCAGAGGTGGGGAAACAGAGGCAGAGAATCAGATATTGGGAATCAGAGGTGGGGAATCAGAAGCAGGGAATCAGATGTGGGGAATCAGAGCTGGGGAATCAGAGGCGGGGCATCTGAGTTTGGGAATAAGAGGCGGGGAATAAGATATGGGGAATCAGAGGCAGGGAATCAGAGGCGGGGAATCAGAAGCGGGGAATCATATTCCGGGAATCAGAGGCTGGGAATCAGAGGTGGGGAATCTGAGTCCGGGAATCAGAGATGGGGAATCAGAGGCGGGGAATCAGATATGGGGAATCAGAGGCGGGGAATCAGAGGTGGGGTAACAGAGATGGCTTATCAGATATGGGGAATCTGAGGTGGTGAATCAGAGGCGGTGAATCAGAGATGGGGAATCAGAGGCGGGGAATCAGAGGCAGGGAATCAGATATGGGGAATCAGAGGCGGGGAATTAGTGGCAGGGAATCAGAGGCGGGTAATCAGAGGTGGGCTATCAGAGGCAGGGAATCAGATGTGGGGAATCAGACATGGGGAATCAGAGGCAGGGAATCAGAGGCGGGGAATCAGAAGCGGGGAATCATAGGCCGGGAATCAGAGGCAGGGAATCAGAGGTGGGGAATCAGAGTACGGGAATCAGAGATGGGGAATCAGAGGCGGGGAATCAGATATGGGGAATCAGAGGCGGGAATCAGAGGCTGAGAAACAGAGGTGGCTAATCAGATATGGGGAATCAGAGGTGGGGAATCAGAGGCAGTGAATGAGAGATGGGGAATCAGAGGCAGGGAATCAGAGGCGGGGAATCAGAAGCGGGGAATCATTGGCCGGGAATCAGAGGCTGTGAATCAGAGGTGGGGAATGTGAGTCCGTGAATCAGAGATGGGGAATCAGAGGTGGGGAATCAGATATGGGGAATCAGAGGCGGGGAATCAGAGGCGGGGAAACAGAGGTGGCTAATTAGATATGGGGAATCAGAGATGGGGAATCAGAGGCGGTGAATCAGAGATGGGGAATCAGAGGCGGGGAATCAGAGGCAGGGAATCAGACACGGGGAATCAAAGGCGGGGAATCAGAGCTGGGGAATCAGATGCGGGGAATCAGAGTTGAGGAATCAGAGGTGGGGAATCAGATATGGGGAAACAGAGGCGGGGAATCAGAGTCGGGGAAACAGAGGCGGGGAATCAGATATTGGGAATCAGAGTTGGGGAATCAGAGGCAGGGAATCAGATGTGGGGTGTCAGAGCTGGGGAATCAGAGGCGGGGAATCAGAATTTGGGAATCAGAGATGGGGAATCAGAGATGGCGAATCAGAGGCGGGGAAACAGACGCGGAGAATCAAAGGTGGTTAATCACAGATGGGGAAACAGAGGCAGGGAATCAGAAGCAGGGATTCAGACGCGGGGGATCAGAGGCGGGGAATCATAGCTGGGGAATCAGAGGCGGGGATTCAGAGTTGGGGAATCAGAGGCGGGGTATCAGATATGGGGAATCAGAGGCAGGGAATCAGAGGTGGGGAAACAGAGGCAGAGAATCAGATATTGGGAATCAGAGGTGGGGAATCAGAAGCAGGGAATCAGATGTGGGGAATCAGAGCTGGGGAATCAGAGGCGGGGCATCTGAGTTTGGGAATAAGAGGCGGGGAATAAGATATGGGGAATCAGAGGCGGGGAATCAGATATGGGCAATCAGATGAGGGGAATCAGAGGTGGGGCATCAGAGGCGGGAATCAGAATTGGGGAATCAGACATGGGGAATCAGAGAAGGGGAATCAGAGGCAGTGAATCAGAGATGGTGAATCAGAGGCGGGGAATCACAGGCAGGGAATCAGACGCAGGGAATCAGTGGTGGTGAATCCAAGATGGGGAATCAGAGGCAGGGAATTAGACACGGGGAATCAGAGGTGGGGAATCAGAGCTGAGGAATCAGAGGCAGGGAAGCAGATATGGGGCATCAGAGGCAGGGAATCAGATATGGGGAATCAGAGGCGGGGAATTAGTGGCAGGGAATCAGAGGCGGGGAATCAGAGGTGGGGTATCAGAGGCAGGGAATCAGATGTGGGGAATCAGACATGGGGAATCAGAGGCAGGGAATCAGAGGCGGGGAATCAGAAGCGGGGAATCATAGGCCGGGAATCATTGGACAGGAATCAGAGGCTGTGAATCAGAGGTGGGGAATGTGAGTCCGTGAATCAGAGATGGGGAATCAGAGGTGGGGAATCAGATATGGGGAATCAGAGGCGGGGAATCAGAGGCGGGGAAACAGAGGTGGCTAATTAGATATGGGGAATCAGAGGTGGGGAATCAGAGGCGGTGAATCAGAGATGGGGAATCAGAGGCGGGGAATCAGAGGCAGGGAATCAGACACGGGGAATCAAAGGCGGGGAATCAGAGCTGGGGAAACAGAGGCGGGGAATCAGAGGCGGGGAAACAGAGGCGGGGAATCAGATATTGGGAATCAGAGTTGGGGAATCAGAGGCAGGGAATCAGATGTGGGGTGTCAGAGCTGGGGAATCAGAGGCGGGGAATCAGAATTTGGGAATCAGAGATGGGGAATCAGAGATGGGGAATCAGAGGCGGGGAAACGGACGCGGAGAATCAAAGGTGGTTAATCACAGATGGGGAAACAGAGGCAGGGAATCAGAAGCAGGGATTCAGACGCGGGGGATCAGAGGCGGGGAATCATAGCTGGGGAATCAGAGGCTGGGATTCAGAGTTGGGGAATCAGAGGCGGGGTATCTGATATGGGGAATCAGAGGCGTGGAATCAGAGGCAGGGAATCAGATATGGGGAATCAGAGGTGGGTAATCAGAGGCGGTGAATGAGAGATGGGGAATCAGAGGCGGGGAATTAGAGTCAGGGTATCAGATGCGGGTAATCAGAGGTGGGGAATCAGAGCTGGGGAATCAGAGGCGGGGAATCAGAGTCGGGGAATCAGAGGTGGGGAATCAGAGATGGGGAATCAGAGGCGGGGTATCAGAGGCCGGGAATCAGAGGCCGGGAATTAGCGGTGGTGAATCAGAGATGGGGAATCAGAGGCAGGGATT